>NC_091577.1:17357245-17362245 GCF_042767895.1 Penaeus vannamei | reverse complement strand
GAGAGAGAGAGAGAGAGAGAGAGAAGAGAGAGAGAGGAGAGAGAGAGAGAGAGAAGAAGAAGAGCGAGAGCGAGGGAACGGAGGAAGTGTGAGTGGGTACGGGAGGCCGAGAGAGGGGACGAGAGGGGGGGGGACGCATCGGACCGTCCGTAACGAGGGGCACGTGTGAGAGGGAGGGGGGGTGAGGGGAGCCGGGGAGGGGTCAAGACAGAGACTCCCGTTCCCTGCTCTCCCTCCCCTCCCCTCCCTCCCTCCCCTCCTCCCTGACGCAGCCATCAACAAATGTGTTTTTGTATCTCCCTCTCTCACCTTTTTTTTCGTTTCTTTTTTCTCTCTTTTTTCTACATCCACACGAGCTGCTTTTTTCCACCGGACTGCGAAAGAGAAGAGAGGGGGAGGGGGAGGAAGGAAGGAAGGAGGCAGGAGGAGGAAGGAAGGAAAATAGGAATATTAATTGGGGGAAAGAGTTGGGGTAAAAATTATTGGTAAAACTCGAAGCAAGGAAAGAGAGGAGAAGGAGGGAGAGAAAAGAAGAGAGCAAGGGACTGAGCGTGAGACGTGCGTGCGGCGCGAGCGCGCGTGTGTATGTGTATGTGTGTATGTGTGTGTGTGTGTCCGTGTGTGTGTGTGTGTGTGTGTGTGTGTGTGTGTGTGTGTGTGTGTGTGTGTGTGTGTGTGTGTGTGTGTGCGAGAGAAAGAGAGAGAGAGAGAGAGAGAGAGAGAGAGAGAGAGAGAGAGAGAGAGAGAGAGAGAGAGAGAGAGAGAAGACAGAGAGAGAGAGAAAAGACAGAGTGAAAGAGAAAGAGAAAAGAAAGAAAAGGAGAAAAGAGAAAGACAGAAAAGAGAGTACGTTCCCAACCTAAGAAAATATAAATCGAATCAATAAAAGACCAACACACACACACACACACACGCACACACACCCGCACACACACACACACACACACAGAACACCCTCGAACGAAAGACAACCTCCCTACCTTACCCCCATCCCCACCTCCTCCTCCCTAAAAAAAAAAAAAAAAAAAAAAAAAAAAACTATAAATAGCAACCCCATCCCAAGAAAGCGGCACAAGCAAGCAAGCAGGAAGCAAGCAGGGAAGCAGGGAAGCAAGCAGGAAGCAAGCAGAGAGCGGAAGGAGGTCGCGATGGATCCAGAAGGTCGAAAGGAAGGAAAGAAAAGGTTAATGTGAGGGCAACGTCAGCAGGAAGGAAGGGAGGAGGGGAAGGAAAGGGAAGGAAGAGAGAGAGAGAGAGAGAGAGAGAGAGAGAGAGGAGAGAGAGAGAGAGAGAGAGAGAGAGAGAGAGAGAGAGAGAGAGAGAGAGAGAGAAGGCGAGGAGGAAGGAGAATGGAAGAGGGCGAGAAAACGGGAAGTAAAGAAAAAGAAAAAGAGAAGGAGAGGAGGAAATGGAAGGGAAGGAGAGAAGAACAAGAAGAAGAAGAAGAAGAAAATTAAGAGGAAAGAAATAAAAGGAGGGAAGGGGGGAAGGGAAGAAGTGAAGGGAATGCCCCACCCCATCCCAAGTGCCCCAGCGCCGAAGGGGCGAAGGAAGGGAAAGGAACCCCCACCCCCACCCCCAGTGCCACAGTGCCAAGAGGGACGAAGGAAGGGAAGGGAAGCCCCCACCCCCAGTGCCACAGTGCCAAGGAGCCAAAGAAAGGGAAGGGAAGGCCGCCCCCCACCCCTAGTGCCAATGGGACTAAGGAAGGAAGAAAGCCCCCACCCCCAGTGCCACAGTGCCAATGGGACGAAGGAAGGAAGGAAAAGTCCCCCAGTGCCAATGGGACGAAGGGAAGGGAAGGGAAGCCCCACCCCCAGTGCCACAGTGCCAATGGGATGAAGGAAGGGAAGGAAAAGACCCCCCCCCCAGTGCCAATGGGACGAAGGGAAGGGAAGGGAAGCCCCCAGCCCCAGTGCCACAGTGCCAAGGAGCCAAAGAATGAGAAGAGAAGCCCTCCCCCGCCCAGTGCCACAGTGCCAATGGGACAAAGGAAGGAAGGAAAAGCCCCCCCAGTGCCAATGGGACGAAGGGGAAGGAAGGAAGCCCCCACCCCCAGTGCCACAGTGCCAAGGAGCCAAAGAAAGGGAAGGGAAGGCCGCCCCCCACCCCTAGTGCCAATGGGACTAAGGAAGGGAAGAGAAGCCCCCCCCACCCCCAGTGCCACAGTGCCAATGGGACGAAGGAAGGGAAGAGAAGCCCCCCCCCACCCCCAGTGCCACAGTGCCAATGGGACGTCCGAAGGAAAGGGAAGGAAAAGTCCCCCCCCCCCAGTGCCACAGTGCCAATGGGACGAAGGGAAGGAAGAGAATCCCCACCCCCAGTGCCACAGTGCCAAGGAGCCAAAGAATGAGAAGAAGCCCCCACCCAGTGCCACAGTGCCAATGGGACGAAGGAAAGGAAGGAAAAGCCCCCCCCCAGTGCCACAGTGCCACCTAAATAACACAGCGACCGCCACGCACTCCAGCGGCCATCAGAGCGGAGACACAAACGGCGTGAATCATTCATTGTAAGGTGGATCGCCAAACTTGCTGACGAAAAAAGGATAAATCAGCTGGCTGTCGTTACTCCCTTCTTTCTTTTTCTTTCTTTCCATCTTCGTCTCTCTATCTTCGTTTTTTTTTCTCTATTTTTCTTCTCCTTTCTCCCTTTTTTTTTCTTTCTATCGTTTTTTCGCTCTATTTTTTTCTAATTCCCTTTCCTTTCTTTCTATCTTTGTCTCTCCATCTTCGCTTTTTCTTCTCTCCCTCTCTCTCTTTCTCTTCTTTTTTTTTCTTGTTTCTCCTTCCTCCTTTTCTTTCTCTCTGCATATTCATCCTTCTCATTCTGTCCTTTTCCTTCTCCCTCTCCCCCTCCTCCTCTTCCTTCTTCTCCTTCTCCCTTTCTCCTTCTCCTCTTCCTTCTTCTCCTTCCCCTTCTCTCTTTCGCCTTCTTCTTTGTTCTTTCTCCATATCCTCTTCCTTCTTCTCCTTCTCCTTCTCTCTTTCTCCTCCTTCTTCTTTCTCCATATCCTCTTCCTTCTTTTCCTTCTGTCTCCTCCTTCTTCTCTCTTTCTCCTCCTTCTTATCTCTTTCTCCATATCCTCTTCCTTCTTCTCCTTCTCCTCTTCCTTCTCCTTCTTCTCCTCTATTTCTCCTTCTCTCCCTCTTTTCCGACGGACCATCTTCAGCGCCAGGATTTAAACAGATCACCAGGATAGGGGGGGGTGTCGGTGGTCCAAGAAGAGGGAGGGGAGTAAGCCAGGGGGAGGGGTTAGAGGTATAGAGGCAGGGGGGTCGGAAGTGCAAGGGAGAGGGGGGCCAGAGATACTAAGGGTGGGGGTAGGGAGGAAGAAGAGGAAGAGAAGGGGAGGGAAAGAGAAGGGAGGGGGAGGAGGAAGAGACAGGGAAGGGGGAGGAGGAAGAGGTGGGGAGGGTGGAGGAAGGAAGAAGGGGAGGGAGGAGGAAGAGAAGGGGAGGGGGGAGGGGAGGAGGAGGAAGAGAAGGGGAGGGGGGGAGGAGGAAGAGAAGGGGGGGGGGGATACAGGCAACAGCAGGACCGGCAGCCTCGTCTCTCTCTCTCTCAATAAATACATTACATATAATGGTAACTGCAAACACAAATCCTGGCTCTATCCGGCGACTCAATGACCTTAAGCCTCATAATCCCGCACTTGAACACACGCAGTTGGCCTTTAGAGAACTCGCCCTTGTTTGTTTGTCTGTCACGAAGCCTCCCTTTGTCCGAGAGCCGCTCACGACACGCTCGAAAAAATAAATATATAAAAATAAACTGAACAAATGAATAAATAAACATCAAATAAATTACTAAATAAGACAAAACGGATAAATATGCAAACAAACAAACGAAGCCTCCCCAAGAAATAAACACGATTTACTCTCATGACGATAATAAAACAAACAAACAAACAATAACTTATTAGAAAAGCAACAATAATTCAAAATACACATTAATAACCACAATGCGAGATCAACAAATGATGACAGAAATGAATATATAAATCTATGCGCCGTGTCAGCTGAAATCCGCCATCGCCGCGGTGAAACTAATCAGAAGAAATTCATTGACGAACGAAAATTACCTCAAAAAATAGCATTACAAACCACATAAACACACAAAAAGAATTACAACAATAACACACAATTACAACAACGAGAAAAAAAATCCACAACCCCCTAATAAGAATAAAAATTAAATAAGCGTCAGAATAAAAAGAGAAAGAGAAAATGGCGGGAAGCGTTAGCCTCACCGTGAACTTCTTAAATTTCGCACATAAATCTCGCGATCATCCCCCCCCCCCGCCTTACCCCCCCCCCCCTGTGGCTTTGTCTCTTATCAAGCTTAGTAATGATAATGTCCATGGCTCCCCCCCCGCCGTCCCCCTTTCGGTTTTCTGGGATTGATTCAGGGGCGGGGCAGATCTTGGAGTTGTTTACAGGGGCGTCGAGTGCAAAAAGAGAGGGGGGCGGGGGTGAGATTGGGAAGGGGGGTGGGTGGGTTGGGTGGGTTGGGTGGGTGGGTGGGTGGGTGTTGGGGTGGGTTGATGGATGAATGGATGGACGGATTTCATACATACATACATACATGATATCTATATATACAAATGTGTGTGTGTGTGTGTGTGTGTGTGTGTGTGTGTGTGTGTGTGTGTGTGTGTGTGTGTGTGTGTGTGTGTGTGTGTGTGTGTGTGTGTGTGTATGCTTGTATGTATGTATGTATGTATGTATGTATGTATGTATGTATGTATGTATGTATGTATGTGTATGTATACTATACTGTACATACACACAACTCATTCAAATCAAGAGCCCCGAGAGCTTACGCCGGGGAAATTGGCACTAATACATCACTAATAAATGGAACAAATCCTATTAGTGCAGCGACGGCGTGCGTTCGGCGATACTCGGTGCACAAAGTAGCCTCCGCCGCCCATCTCTTTCGTTAATAATACCAAAGAAAAACCGTAGCAACACAATGTCATTAGTTATATGGGTTCTCAT
>NC_091577.1:17349745-17352245 GCF_042767895.1 Penaeus vannamei | reverse complement strand
TATTCTCTCCCTACTCCACCTTCTATTCTCTCCTAACTCCTCCTTCTATCCTCCCAACTCCTCCTTCTATCCTCCCAACTCCTCCTTCTATCCTCCCAACTCCTCCTTCTATCCTCCCAACTCCTCCTTCTATCCTCCCAACTCCTCCTTCTATCCTCCCAACTCCTCCTTCTATCCTCCCAACTCCTCCTTCTATCCTCCCAACTCCTCCTTCTATCCTCCCAACTCCTCCTTCTATCCTCCCAACTCCTCCTTCTATCCTCCCAACTCCTCCTTCTATCCTCCCAACTCCTCCTTCTATCCACCCAACTCCTCCTTCTATCCACCCAACTCCTCCTTCTATCCTCCCAACTCCTCCTTCTATCCTCCCAACTCCTCCTTCTATCCTCCCAACTCACTCCTTCTATCCCTCTCTACTCCTCCTTCTATCCTCCCAACTCCTCCTTCTATCCACCCAACTCCTCCTTCTATCCTCCCAACTCCTCCTTCTATCCTCCCAACTCCTCCTTCTATCCTCCCAACTCCTCCTTCTATCCTCTCTACTCCTCCTTCTATCCTCCCAACTCCTCCTTCTATCCTCCCAACTCCTCCTTCTATCCTCCCAACTCCTCCTTCTATCCTCCCAACTCCTCCTTCTATCCTCCCAACTCCTCCTTCTATCCTACCAACTCCTCCTTCTATCCTCCCAACTCCTCTTTCTATCCTCCCAACTTCTCCTTCTATCCTCCCAACTCCTCCTTCTATCCTCCCAACTCCTCCTTCTATCCTCCCAACTCCTCCTTCTATCCTCCCAACTCCTCCTTCTATCCTCCCAACTCCTCCTTCTATCCTCCCAACTCCTCCTTCTATCCTCCCAACTCCTCCTTCTATCCTCCCAACTCCTCCTTCTATCCTCTCTACTCCTCCTCCTCCTCCTTCTTCTATTCTCCCTCCTCCTCCTTCTCCTCCTCCTACTCTTCGTCGTTCTTCTTTTTCCTTCTGCTCTACTCTTCTTCCAAATGCTTCTCCAAATTTGCTTTTTCCTCCTTCTCCCATCCCCTTTCTTACCCATTCTCCCACCCGTACCCTTACCCCTCTTCCTCTTCTTCTTCTTCTTCTGTTCTGTCTTTTTGTTTTTTGTTTTTCTTCTTTTTCTCTTCTCTTACCCTCTCCTCTCCTCTCCCGTCCCCTCCCCTCTCCTCCCCCTCTCCTCCTCCTCCTCCTCCTCCTCCTCCTCCTCCTCCCTCCTCCTCCTCCTCCTCCTCCTCCTCCCTCCTCCTCCTCCTCCTCCTCCTCTCTCCTCTCCTCCTCCTCCTCCCCTTCCTGCCATGCACGTCTATCTGCCTCTTCTCCCACATATCTTACTCAGCCAAGCAAGTTTCTTTGTTAAGTAGGACTCTCTGTCGCCATGCACGGTCTTCCCCATTGCCTGGCGCCTCCGTGTGTTTGTTTGTCTGTTTGTCTGTTTGTGTGTGTGTTTGTTTGTCTGTTTGTGTGTGTGTTTGTTTGTCTGTTTGTTTGTTTGCCGGTGGGTGTTTGGGTGTTTGTATTTCATGTTTTTTATTTTATTATTTTTATTTATATTCATTTTTTTGGGGGGGGTTATCTTTATATTCTATTATCATACATCTACTTATTTTTTTTCTTTTATTTGTGTGTGTGTGAGAGAGTGAGAGAGAGAGAGCCATATCTTATCCCTCTCTTTGGCCAATTTTTGCCATTCCTTTTCTTTTCCCCTTCCTTCTGTATCCCCTTTCTCCCCCTACCAAATGTACCTTCCCCCTCCCTCCCCCTTTCCTATCTCCCATACGCCCTCCTTTCCCCTCTCTCATGCACTCCCTTCTCCCCCTCCCGCCCCCCTCCCTCCCTCTCGTCATGCACAGCCGACCTATCTATTCGGCCTCCTCCTCAAGACGCCATGCATGCCCCCCCTCCCCCCTCCCCCTCCTCCTCCTCCTCCCCTCCTCTTCTCCCCTTCTCCGTCTCTCCGTTCTTTCAACGTGTCATGCAGCTCTCTCGCTCGCCCGATCACGTCCGTGTCCTTCCCCTTGTCATGCAACTCCCCCCCCTCCCCTCCCTCCCCCCACAACTTCGTCATGCAATTTTCCTCGTCGGTTATGCAACTTGCCGTTTTCCAAGAGGGTGTCTTGCTTCTCTTCCTCCTCCTCTTCCTCCCTCATCTTTTACCTTCTCCCTCCCTCCCTTTCTTCCCTCACATATTCCCTTACCCTCCCTCAACCACCTTTTACCCTCCCTTTCTTCCCTCACATACTCCCTTACCCTCCCTTTTTACCCTTACCCTCCCTCCCCCACCTTTTACCCTCCCTGTTCACCCTCCCCCTCCCTCCTCCATCTTTTACCCTCCCTCCCTCCTCCATCTTTTACCCTCCCTCCCTCACATACTCCCTTACCCTCCCCTCCCTCCCTCCCTTACCCAAACATGCCATGCAACTCACCTCCCTTCATGGCAACCCCCCCCCCCCGGCAAACGACTGATTGTTATCAGCTGAGCGAAAATGGT
>NC_091577.1:17332245-17344745 GCF_042767895.1 Penaeus vannamei | reverse complement strand
ACTCACCGTACCAAGTACCAGCCCCGCCTCACACTGGCTATGCAGGTCGAGGTACCCACCATACCAAGGCACCGCCACAAACACATATACCAACGGGAAGCGAGAATTCTACCTGTCATAAAAAAATGCCACCCGCTTGTCATACCAATCAACCAGTCTGTCAGTCCCCCTCCCCCCCATTCTCCGCTCCCCCCCTCCCCTTCCACCTCAGCCCTACGCTCCCCCACCCTACCACCTCTCCCCCCAACACCTCTATCCACCCCCACCCACACACCCAACGCCCCACGTCACCTCTCCCCCCCAACCCCCTCTATCCACCCCAAACCCCTCTATCCACCCCAACCCCCTCTATCCCCCAACCCCTCTATCCCCCTACCCCCTCTATCCCCCAACCCTCTATCCACCTCCAACCCACCCCCACCCCCAACGCCACCTCTATCCACCCCTACCCCTCTATCCACCCCAACCCCCTCTATCCACCCCAACCCCCCTCTATCCACCCCCTACCCCCACCCCCACCGCCCCACGTGAAAAAAGACAATAATTAGTCCCACACAAGATGCCCGGGTCGACGATATTGTCCCAGGGGAGCACCGGACCCTTCGTTGCAATCTTCCCCATGTTGCAAAAACACCGCCGTCATTTTGCAGAAACAGCCTAGCAGATAAAACCCCCGTAACGATAATAATGATAGTGATAATGACAATAATACGAAGAATAAGATGCAAATCCACCGCCGTCATTTGCAGAAACACCCTATCAGATAAAGCCCCCGTAATCATAATGATGATAATGATTAAGACAATAATAAAATTAATAAGGATAATTATAAGAATATACCTTTCTCTAAGTAAATACCCCGTAACCAAAATAATGATAATGATAATGACAATAATACGAAGAATAAGAATAATTATAAGAATTTATCTTTCTCTAAGTAAATAACCCGTAACCATGATAATGATAATGATTATGCCAATAATCCGAAGAATAAGAATAATTATAAGAATTTATCTTTCTCTAAGTAAGTAAAAAAAAGAAACAAGAATAATCTTTTCTAAAATACTACTACTACTACTACTACTAATGATAATAACAATAATAACAATAATAATAATGCTAATAATAACAACAGTAATAATAATACTAATAATACTAACAATAATGATAACAATGACAAAACAATAGCAATAATAATAATAGCATTAACAAATCAAATAAATCAACGAAGAAGTAAATAAATAAGCAAACAAATAATCCCTCCCCATCCCAAAAGCCTCCCCCCCAAAAAACCACCCCTCCAAGAGAAGAAAAGCCCCCACCCCCCAAGAGAAGAAAGCTCTCTCCCCCACCCCTCTCCCCCAAGAGATGAAAGCCCCAACCCCTCCCCTCCCGCCCTCCCTCCAAGATAAGAAAGCCCCCTTCCCTCCTTCCACCCCCACCCCCAAGAGAAGAAACCCGCCCCCACCCCCTCCCCCCAAAGAGAAGAAAGCCCCCACCCCCTCCCCCCAAGATAAGAAACCTCACCACCCCTCCCCCAAAGAGAAGAAACCCTCCACCCCTCTCCCTACCCAATCCCCCCCAAAGAGAAGAAACCTCACCACCCCTCCCCCCCCAAGATAAGAAACCTCACCCCCCCCCAAGAGAAGAAAGCCCCCAACACCCGCCCTCCCTCCCTCCAACCCTAAATAAACCTAACCTGGATCAACGAGAAGAATGATATGTATAATCAAACGAATTTCAACCCTGATCGAGTTACAAATTAATTGTGATAGTTGATTTGATTAACAGCTAATCAACGGGAAGATTGGCAATAATTGTTTTCCTTTTTAACCGGCGGGAATGCGCGGCCGGGAAATATTTTATCATGCAATCATCGCCGCCATGAATGACTTGCATTTTTTTCTTTTTTTTGGGGGGGGGAGTGATTTTTGTTGTTGTTTGTTGTTGTTGTTGTTGTTGTTGTTTTTGTTAATGTTGTTGTTTTAGATTCTCAAGTACGGTGGGGGGGAATATTGTAAATGTTTTTGTTCATGGGATTACCGCTTCTTTTTGGAAAATAGGTGTGATGAGTCACGTGTTGACTAAAAATAAATAAATTAACAAAATCCATTAATAATAATAATAATAAAAAAAAAAAAAAAAAAAAATATATATATATATATATATATATATATATATATATATATATATATATATATTGAGAGAGAGAGAGAGAGAGAGAGAGAGAGAGAGAGAGAGAGAGAGAGAGAGAGAGAGAGAGAGAGAGAGAGAGAGAGAGAGAGAGAGAGAGAGAGAGAGGGAGAGAGAGAGAGAGAGAGAGAGAGAGAGAGAGAGAGAGAGAGAGAGAGAGAGAGAGAGAGAGAGAGAGAGAGAGAGAGAGAGAGAGAGAGAGAGAGAGAGAGAGAGAGAGAGAGAGAGAGAGAGAGAGAGAGAGAGAGAGAGAGAGAGAGAGAGAGAGAGAGAGAGAGAGAGAGAGAGAGAGAGAGAGAGAGAGAGAGAGAGAGAGAGAGAGAGAGAGAGAGAGAGAGAGAGAGAGAGAGAGAGAGAGAGAGAGAGAGAGAGAGAGAGAGAGAGAGAGAGAGAGAGAGAGAGAGAGAGAGAGAGAGAGAGAGAGAGAGAGAGAGAGAGAGAGAGAGAGAGAGAGAGAGAGAGAGAGAGAGAGAGAGAGAGAGAGAGAGAGAGAGAGAGAGAGAGAGAGAGAGAGAGAGAGAGAGAGAGAGAGAGAGAGAGAGAGAGAGAGAGAGAGAGAGAGAGAGAGAGAGAGAGAGAGAGAGAGAGAGAGAGAGAGAGAGAGAGAGAGAGAGAGAGAGAGAGAGAGAGAGAGAGAGAGAGAGAGAGAGAGAGAGAGAGAGAGAGAGAGAGAGAGAGAGAGAGAGAGAGAGAGAGAGAGAGAGAGAGAGAGAGAGAGAGAGAGAGAGAGAGAGAGAGAGAGAGAGAGAGAGAGAGAGAGAGAGAGAGAGAGAGAGAGAGAGAGAGAGAGAGAGAGAGAGAGAGAGAGAGAGAGAGAGAGAGAGAGAGAGAGAGAGAGAGAGAGAGAGAGAGAGAGAGAGAGAGAGAGAGAGAGAGAGAGAGAGAGAGAGAGAGAGAGAGAGAGAGAGAGAGAGAGAGAGAGAGAGAGAGAGAGAGAGAGAGAGAGAGAGAGAGAGAGAGAGAGAGAGAGAGAGAGAGAGAGAGAGAGAGAGAGAGAGAGAGAGAGAGAGAGAGAGAGAGAGAGAGAGAGAGAGAGAGAGAGAGAGAGAGAGAGAGAGAGAGAGAGAGAGAGAGAGAGGAGAGAGAGAGAGAGAGAGAGAGAGAGAGAGAGAGAGAGAGAGAGAGAGAGAGAGAGAGAGAGAGAGAGAGAGAGAGAGAGAGAGAGAGAGAGAAATAGACAGATAGCTATAAAAAAAAACACTAGACATAAAAGAAATTAATAAAGTGCGCGCCAAATAATGATAAGTAATAATAAGTACAAAAGTAGATAAGCTCAGAAGTACACACCTGCCTCCTCCGTGTCACTTGAGTCTGTGAGTTCGTCAACACACTTCCTCTCCCACTCACTCCCACTCCCACTCCCACTCACTTCCTCTCCCACTCACTCCCACTCCCACTCACTTCCTCTCCCACTCACTTCCTCTCCCACTCACTCCCACTCCCACTCACTTCCTCTCCCACTCACTCCCACTCCCACTCACTTCCTCTCCCACTCACTCCCTCTCCCACTCACTTCCTCTCCCACTCACTCCCACTCCCACTCACTTCCTCTCCCACTCACTCCCTCTCCCACTCACTCCCACTCACTCCTCCCACACACTCCCTCTCCCACTCACTCCTCCCACACACTCCCACTCATACTCACTCCCGCTCACCCATCCCCCATCATCCCAAGTGAGGCCCAGCCACCTAGGCACTCATTTCCTTATCCACTCACTCACTCACTCACGCGTACACTTACCCACTCATCTACCAATTCACTCACACACATATATATCCACTCCCTCACACACATACATGCACTCACACACACATACACACACCCACTCATTAACTCACTCACACACACACATGCACTCACACACATACACACACCCACTCACACACACACATGCACTCACACACATACACATACCCACTCACACACACACACACACACACACACACACACACACACACACACACACACACACACACACACACACACACACTCACCCACTCACTCACTCCCTCCCCTCCCTCCCCATCGCCATCCCTCACCCCCATCCCCCCATCACCCCCCCACAAAGGGCCGCCGATCCCCTTCTCACACAATCTGCAAATTCCAGCACCCCTCCCTCCCAACCCCCTTCCCCCACCCCCACCCCTCGTGATCTCTCCCGTGATCTAATATTTTGAGCGTCGTCTCCGATTCCCTCTTTCTTTCTTTCCTTCCTTTCCTTCTTTCTTTCTCCTCTTCTCCTTCTCCTTCTTTCCTTCCATCTACATCTAGGGTTTCTTCCTCTTCCTCCTTTCTTTCTTTCTTTCTTTCTTTCTTTCTTTCTCCTCTTCTCCTTCTCTCCTTCCATCTCCATCTAGGGTGTCTTCCACTTCCTCCTTTCTTTCTTTCTTTCTTTCTATGTGGGTCTTTCTTTCTCTCTCACTCTTTCTTCTTGGTTTACTTTTGATATCTCTCTCTCTGTCTCTCTCTTGCTTTTTTTCTTTTTTCTCTCTTTCTCTCTCTCTCTTGCCTTTTCTTTTTTTTCTCTCTCTCTGTCTTTTTCTTTTTCTCTCTCTTTCTCTTGCTTTTTCTCTGTTTCTCTCTCTTTCTATTTTTCTCTCTCTTTCTCTCTGTCTTTCTCTTTCTCTCTTTTCCTCTGTCCGATTTTCTTTTACCTTCAATGTTTTCTTCTATTGTTGGACTTTTTTTCTTATTCCCTTTTTTCTAACTAAATTCCGCGCGTTTTTTCCTCTCTCTATTCTTCTTTCCTTTTCTCCGTCCCTCGTATTTTTATCGCCATCATTTTCTCCCTTCTTCCTTCATCTACCTTGTTATCTTACTTCCTCCTCGTTCACCTCTCTTCCCCATCTCCTTATTCGTTTCCACTCTCACTTCCGCTCCTACCTCCTCTTTCTCCTCCTCTTCCATCTTCCCCACCTCCTCTTCCACCTTCGCCACCTCCTCCTCCTCTTCCTCCTCCTCCACCTCCACTTCCCCCACCGCCTGCACCTGCGCCTCCACTTCCCCCTCCGCCTCCAACCCTCAACCCACCTCTATCCTCTTATCCTTCTTTTGTCTTTCCACGCTTCTCATCCCTCCCCGCTCCCCCCCCGTGTACTCTCCCTCCCTCACCCCCCATCCCCCACCCCCACCCTATCCTTCTAGAGCCCCTTTTACTTCAGTTCTTCGGCGTCCCCCTTACCTCTCCTCCCCCTTCCCCTATTCCCAAGCGCCC
Organism: Penaeus vannamei; assembly: GCF_042767895.1. NCBI lineage: Eukaryota > Metazoa > Arthropoda > Malacostraca > Decapoda > Penaeidae > Penaeus > Penaeus vannamei. Next base: position 17,339,337 of record NC_091577.1, on the reverse strand, counting down.
CCTCCCTTCCCCGCCTATCCCTCGACGTTCCCCTTCCCTTCTATCCTTCGAGGCACATGTCCTTCCTCTCCTCCTCTCCCTCGACGCCCATATTCCCCTCCCTCTACCCCTCCTTTTCCCAATCCCTCTCATTCCCCTTTTCCCCCTCCTTTCAACCATCCTATTCCCTTCCATCCTACCCAAATCCTCCTTCCCCCTCATCCTATTCCCCTCCTCCCCCTTCATCCTCCCCTCTCATCCTATCCCTCTTCCTCCCCCCTCTCATCCTATCCCCCTCCTCCCCCTCATATCCTATCCCCCCACCTCCCCCTCCCTTCCTCTTTATCCTTTCCCATTCCCCCTCCTACTCCCCCTCTCATCCTATCCTCACTTCTCCCCCTCTCATCCTTTTCACCCACCCCTTCTTTCCCCCTCATCCTATCCCCCCTCATCCTATCCCCCCTCTCATCCTATCCCCCCATCCTCCCCCTCTCATCCTACCCCCTCTTCCCCCTCCTTCCTTTCCCCTAAGCGTCCCCGGATCCCAACGCACCAATAACTTACACCTTTCGGCGCTCCAAATCCCGGAATCCTTCTCAATAATTCCCAATTCCCACCACCTCGCCACATAAATTCCTAAGAACGTTTTCCATAATTCCATTAATCCCTCGCTCATAATTCCTTCACATTTCCTCCTCCTCCTCCTCCTCCCCTCCCTCTTTCTCTCTCTGTCTCTGTCTCTGTGTCTCTGTCTCTCGCTCTCGGTTTCTTTATCTCTTTCTTTACCTCTCTCTCTTTCTCTCTGTCTCTGTCTCTGTCTCTGTCTCTGTATTTGTCTCTGTCTCTGTCTCACTCTCTTTCTCTCTCTCTCTCTCTTTATTTTTCCTCACTCTCTATATTTCTATTTCTATTTCCCTCTCTCCATCTACTTGTTTGTTTGTTGGTCTATCTGCTTCTCCTGTTACTCTCTCTCTTTTTCAGTCTCCTTCATCTTCATCTTCATCTTCACCCTCCCCCTACCTCTCCCTCACCCATCTCCTCCCCCTCATTCTCACCCTTCCCTCTACTTCTCCCTCATTTTCATCCTTCCCCTCTCCCTCTCCATCATTCTCACCCTTCCCCTCTCCCTCTCCATCATTCTCACCCTTCCCCTCTCCCTCTCCATCATTCTCATCCTTCCCTCTCCCTCTCCATCATTCTCACCCTTCCCTCTCCCTCTCCATCATTCTCACCCTTCCCCTCTCCCTCTCCATCATTCTCACCCTTCCCTCTCCCTCTCCCTCATTCTCACCCTTCCCCTTCTCTTCCCCCTCATTCTTCCCCTCTCCCTCACTCTTCCCTTCTCCCTCATTCTCACCCTCACGGCCTCATTCTTCCCCTCTCCCTCTCCCTCACTTTTCCCCTCTCCCTCATTCTTACCCTTCCCCTCTCCTCATCCTCACTCTCACCCTTCCCCTCTCCCTCATTCTCACCCTCACTCTTCCCCTCTCCCTCTCCCTCTCCCTCTCCCTCATTCTCACCCTTCCCCTCTCCTCATCCTCACTCTCACCCTTCCCCTCTCCCTCTCCCTCACCTTCACCCTTCCCCTCTCCCTCTCCCTCTCCTAATCCTTCTCCATCCATCCATTACTCAATCCATCCTCCTTCTCACACCTCCCTTCTGTGTGCACTTCATCCGTCACGCACACACACACACACACACACACATGTACGCGTCTTGTCTCTTTTGCTATTCTTTGTTTTTCTTCTCTTCTTCCTTTCTTGTGTTGCTTGTTTGTCTTCTTTTTTGGGGAGTTTTCCTTGTTTACTTTTGGATTAATGACAAACATCTCGCAGTCCTTATTTTTTTTATGTTTTCCTGTCTATTTGTTCCGTGTTTTGTCTTCTATTCTTTTCTTTTTTTATAATTCTTATGCGTTTTGTCTTCCATTTCTAATTCGTTTTCTCTCTTTTTTCTTCTTTTTCTTCGTATTTTTTTCTCGATTTTTCTTCCTCCACTCCTACATATTTCTTCCCCCTCTGGCCAAGGGAACATCGCCGCTATGACAAGAGCATTTAAAGTCCATTTTCCCCGTCTCTCCCGACGCCATAGATCCCCAGGTGAATAATTCCCTACTGCGTCCTCCCTCCTATCGTTTATCTCCTGGCCTGTCCCTTTTCCCTCCTTCCTCTCTCTCTCTCTCTCTCTCTCTCTCTCTCTCTCTCTCTCTCTCTCTCTCTCTCTCTCTCTCTCTCTCTCTCTCTCTCTCTCTCTCTCTCTCTCTCTCTCTCTCTCTCTTGTCGACCCTCCCGACATCTCTCTCCTTCTCCCTCTTTCTATCTGTCATTCTCAATCTCTCCCTCTCCCTCTTCCTCACCTCCCTCTCCGTCTCTCTGTCCCTCTTCATCTCCTTCTCCCTCTCATCGCCATATTTCTTGCTTCCCTCTCCTTCTTCTTCCCTCTTCTTCTCTCCTCTCCTCGCTTTCTCTCCGCCTTCCTTCTTCCCCCGTTCGTCCTCCCTTCCTTTATCTCCTCGAAAGGCGCTCGTTTCTTCTACTGTCACCATATTTCTTTCCAGATTCTTTTTTCTATCTTTCTCTCCCCCCCTTTTTTGAAGGTTTTGGAAATCATGTCTTTCTTATCTTACCTCTTCCTCTCTTTCTCTCCCTCCCTCCCTATTCCCATTCATCAAGATTGCTTCGTCTCGATTACTGTTTTTATCCTTGCATATGCCCCCTTCTCCTTTGGCGACATTTCTCTCTCTCTCTCTCTCTCTCTCTCTCTCTCTCTCTCTCTCTCTCTCTCTCTCTCTCTCTCTCTCTCTCTCTCTCTCTCTCTCTCTCTCTCTCTCTCTCTCAAATCCATCACTCTCATTTCCTTATCTTTCTCTTTCCTTCGTTCTCTCTCTCTCTCTCTCTCTCTCTCTCTCTCTCTCTCTCTCTCTCTCTCTCTCTCTCTCTCTCTCTCTCTCTCTCTCTCTCCCATCACTCTCGCCAACTCTTCTCCATCAATCTCGCTGACTCTCCATCACTCATTCCCTCACCCCCTCACACCCTAATTCCCTCACCCCCTCACACCCTAATTCCCTCACTCCCTAATTCCCTCACCCCCTCACACCTCACCTCCCTCACCCTCTCACCTCCCTCACCGCCCTCACACCCTCACACCCTAATTCCCTCACCCCCCTCACACCCTAATTCCCTCACTCCCTAATTCCCTCACCCCTTTCACCCCCTCACTCCCTCACACCCTAATTCCCTCCCCCCCCTCACACCCTAATTCCCTCACTCCCTCACTCCCTCACACCGTCCCTGGCCGCCTCCTGGCCTCCCCGCCCCGTGCAAGACCTCTCGTTAATTTGTACGCTGGACAAGGCAAAATCATGAAAAAGTCCCTTTACTTTGACACCGATGAGCCAGAGCTGGGATAAATATCAATTATTCAGGAGATGCATTAACCATGGCCTTTTTTTTGCCGTCGGTTAAGCGGATATATGGAAATTATGAAAGCAGGTGTGCCTAATGCGACAAGGTTGAATGAGACTATATTAAATATATATATATAACCCGTATTCGCTTTCGGGTGTTTGTTTTTTTCTCTCTCTCTCTCTCTTTTTTTTTTTTGGGAGGGGGGGAGGAGGTGTTTTTTTGTTTTGTTTTTCTTTTTTTTCTTTTTTTTTTCTTTTTTTTACGTCGGGTACAAAATGGGGAGATGATGAGGAAGAATGGACAGGGGGAGGGGGGGTACAGGGAAAGGGGGGAAGGGAGAGAGAGCAAGAGGGCCAAAAACGAGAAAAGGAGAACGAAAAGAAAAAAAAACAAAACATGAGAAATAAGAACTGGCGGATAGAGAGATAAAAAGGGAGACAGACAGACAGGGAGAAAGAAAGAAAGAGAAGAGAGAGAGAGAGAGAGATAGAGAGAGAGAGAGAGAGAGAGAGAGAGAGAGAGAGAGAGAGAGAGAGAGAGAGAGAGAGAGAGAGAGAGAGAGAGAGAAATCCAGAGAGAAAGAAAGAGAAGATACAGAGAAAGAAAGAAACACAATCCAGAGAAAAAGAGAGAGGAGAAGAGAGAGAGAGAGAGAGAGAGAGAGAGAGAGAGAGAGAGAGAGAGAGAGAGAGAGAGAGAGAGAGAGAGAGAGAGAGAGAGAGAGAGAGAGAATAACCCAGGAATAATAGCGGAGAAGGAGAAGCGGCTACTCGGATGATGGAGTGGATGGGAGGGGACGGGTGACTGAGGGACGAATGGAGGGAGAAGGGGAAGGCACGAGAGCGATGCGAAGATAGGGTGAAGAGGACGGGGAATAGGGGGGGAGTGGGGGAATTGGAGAGGGGAAGCAGGCTGGAGAGGGGGAAGGGGGGAGGAGGAGGAAGGGGGTTGTTCTTGTAGATAGAGAGAGAGGGAAGAAGGGGTTCTGGAGGGGTGAAGGAGGGAGGGAGGATATTCGTAATGTAGAATGACAGAGAGAGGGAGAGGGAGAACAGGGGGGGTACATATACATAGTAGTAGTGAGTAGAGAGGGTGAGGGAGAGAGAGTGAACAGGGAAGGGGTTGCAATTGAAAAAGAGAGAGAGAGAGAGGGTAGAGGGGAGGGGGTCGCTATTAAAAGTAGGGGGAGAGGGTATTGGGGGTAGGGGGCTTTAGGGACGTTAAGAAGGGGATAAAAATCGAGAAAGGAGAGAGGGAGGGAGAGAGAGAAACAGGAAGATGAGAAGGAGACGGAGAGGGAGGGAGGGAGGGAGAGAGAGACGGTGAGGGAGGGAGTGAAGGAAGGGTGAAGGGAGGGAGGGAGGGAAGGATGAAGGGAGGTAGTGAGAGAGGGAGATAGGGAGGGAGGGAGGGAGAGAAAGAGACGGGGAGGGAGGGAGGGAAGGATGAAGGGAGGGAGGGAGGGAGGCAGGGAGCGAGAGAGGGAGGGGAAGAAACTCATTGGAAGGGCGATAATGAAGATGATGAGTGGGTCAGAAGACAAAGGATTGATGGGGAGATGGAAGACAGACATAAGGAGGAGGGAGGAGAGAAACGAGAGGGGAAGAGGAGAGGAAGAAGGGTGACTGACACGAAACATGGGGAACGAGAGGAGAAAGAAGAAGAGGAGGAGGAGGAGGAGGAGGAGGAGGGGGAGGGGGAGGAAGAGGAGGAGGGATAAGAGGGAGAGAAGAAGAAAGAGGTGGAGAAAACAGGAAGGCGACGAATATGATGAGAATGATGAAGAAGATAAAGAAGAAGAAGAAGGTGAAGAAAATAAGAAGATAAAGAGACAAAAGGAAGAGAAAAAAAGAAAAAATCAAAAGAGAGAGAGAGAAAAAAACGGAGAAGAATGAAAAAGAAATAGAAGATAGAAGAAGAACATACACAGATAGGGCGAAGAAGGGGGTTGGAGGGGGGGTGGGGGTGGGGATGAAGGGAGGGCGAGGACGAGGCAGGTGGAGGTATAAACATATAAATTGGTGCGTTCGAGGCCCGGCGCGGCGGCCCCTCAGCCCTGTCCCAAATCATGTGTGACGAGATGGACTATTATAAAGCTTAGATGCGGTTTTAATCTGGGGCCCCTCCGCTCCCTCCTCCTCCCTCCTCCTCCTCCTCCTCCTCCTCCCTCCTGCTCTTCCTCCTCCTCCTCCCTCCCTCTCCTGCTCTTCCTTCTCCCTCCCTCCCTCTCTCCCGCTTCTCCTCCTCCTTCCCTCCTGCCCTCCCGCCCTTCCTCCCTCCCTCCTGCCCCTCCCGCTTCTCCTCCCTCCCGCTTCTCCTCCACCTCCCTCCTGCCTCTCCTCCTCCTCTCCCTCCTCCTCCCGCTCCTCCTCCCTCCTCCACCTCCCTCCTCCTCCTCCCTCCCTCCCGCCAGGTCCCGCGGTCGCCCTTATTGCCCCTTGGCCCAAGGTCGAGGATCCGCCGCCAACCCCGAGAGGTGTTCCCGGCCGCCCAGGACTCCGTAAATCCACCTACAACGTACTAATTTTTGTCATATTTCTCCCCTGATTACCGTCATTTGGCGATGCATCCGTAATTTGGCTCGGCTTTTTTTTTCCTCTTTTTCTTCTTTTTTTTTCTCTCTTTCTCTTTTTTTTTTTAAATATTCATTTATATATATATATATATATATATATATATATATATATATATATATATATATATGCATATATATATATATATATATATATATATATATATATATATATATATATATATATATATATATATATATATCACGCGGAGCTGAGCCGTCTATTTTTTTTTTCGGGATGGGACGTGGATGGGGTGTAGGGGGTGGATGGGGGGTAGGGGTGAGTGGGGGTTGATGGGGTGGTGTGGGGGTGGGGGGGGGAGGGGGGCAAGCTGCATCGTCTGCAACGCCGAAGCTGTTAAGGTTGCAAATCATTCTTTAATTACACTCCACGTTGTGTCGAAGCTAATCGGGGCCTTCGTGGGCACACTGCCGCCCGCCTCGGGTACACTGTCCTCTCAGCACCATACCCTGCACCATAGTCAATTTACACTGTCCTCTCAGCACCATACCCTGCACCATAGTCCATTTACACTGTCCTCTCAGCACCATACCCTGCACCATAGTCAATTTACACTGTCCTCTCAGCACCATACCCTGCACCATAGTCCATTTACACTGTCCTCTCAGCACCATACCCTGCACCATAGTCAATTTACACTGTCCTCTCAGCACCATACCCTGCACCATAGTCCATTTACACTGTCCTCTCAGCACCATACCCTGCACCATAGTCAATTTACACTGTCCTATCAGCACCATACCCTGCACCATAGTCAATTTACACTGTCCTCTCAGCACCATACCCTGCACCATAGTCCATTTACACTGTCCTATCAGCACCATACCCTGCACCATAGTCCATTTACACTGTCCTCTCAGCACCATACCCTGCACCATAGTTCGTTAGGGTACCTCCCATCCACACCATATCGGACACACTGTACCCGTATTCGCTTCGGGCACACTGTAATCTGAATGCTTAATCACCCGATCACATCTACACTATATTCTCTACGTGCTCAGCCCCCTTTGCCGGTCTTTTATTGACACCATACCCTCGTCTATATCATAACGCAATGCCACTCGTCCGCACCATATCCCCTGCCTACACCATACCCTGGACCCTACACT
>NC_091577.1:17322245-17329745 GCF_042767895.1 Penaeus vannamei | reverse complement strand
TAAATAAATAAACAAATAAACATTCTAAAATACAATACTACTACTACCACCAATCATACACACGACAACAAACACGTGACCACATAAACATGAATGCTGACAAACAACATAGCTTCATATTCCTCACATACTCGCTGCATACCACATTATACCGGCAATGTGGCCAAAGACACAATACTTTATCTTTATCATTATTGTCATTATCGCAATCAATATCGCAAGTCATTATCTTTGTCTGTCATTTAAAAAATTACCTGTCATTCTTCTCATACATATCTTTGCTCCTACATTCCTTTGCTCCTACATTTTCCTATTTCTCACAATTCCTCAGACATTTTCCCATTGCTCCTCACAATTCCTCATATATTTCCCTTTTCTCCTCGCTCTTCCTCATACATTCCTACCTCTTCCTTATATATTTCTTCCCTCATACATTCCTCCCTCTCCCTTACACACTCCTCTCTCTTCATCACACAATCCGCATACCTTATACATCCTTCCCTCCTCCTCATACACATCCTAAGCCTCATACATCCTTCCCTCTCCCTCATACACATCCTCATACCTCACACAACCTTCCCTCTTCCTCATACACTTCCCCAAGCCTCATACCATTCTCCCCTCATACATTCCACGCCCTTCCTCATTCTTCGCTTCCTCTTTCTCTCTCGTCTTATCTTTCGGCCAACTTTCACGGTTCTACCCCTAGCCCCCCGCCCCCGCCCCCTTTTCTTTCGTTATTTCTTCTCTTTCTTTCTCTCTCCTTTCTCTTTTCCAGACACGTTCGACGATTTTCTTCGGCGCATCATTCTTATTTCGGTCGTTCTCTCTCTCTCTCTCTCTCTCTCTCTCTCTCTCTCTCTCTCTCTCTCTCTCTCTCTCTCTCTCTCTCTCTCTCTCTCTCTCTCTCTCTCTCTCTTGTTTTCTTTTTTCTCTCTCTCTCTCTCTTTCTTTCTCTCTCTCTCTTTCTTTCTCTCTCTCTCTTTTTCTCTCTCTCTCTCTCTCTCTCTCTTTCATTCTCTCTCTCTCTTTCATTCTCTCTCTCTCTTTCTTTCTCTCTCTCTCTCTATCTCCCTTTCTCTGCGAATTCCTCGTTGTAATTCTCGTTCTATCCGGCTCTTTCTCGTTTTCATTTGCATTCTCCGTGTCTCTTTCTTTCTTTCTTTTTCTTTTTTTTTCTTTTTTTTCTCCCTCGCTCTCCTCTCTCTCAATTAGTTTTCATTAATACTACTCCTCCCCTCCTACTCTCCCTCCCCTCCCTCTCCCTCTCCCTCTTCCTCTCCCACTCTCCTTCTCACCCCCTCCCACTCCTCCAACAATCCCTCTCACTCCCTCTCCCTCCCACTCTCCCACTCCCTCTCACTCCTCCCACTCCAGCTCTCCCTCTCCCTCCCACTCCCTCTCACTCCTTCTCCCACTCCTCCCACTCCCTCTCACTCCTTCTCCCTCTCCTCCCACTCCTCCCACTCCCTCTTCCTCCTATTTCGAATTCTCATTTCATTTCGGAAATTTCGCTCATTTTCTCGCACACTTTATGGTTCCGCATTCCCTTCTGCATTTTTTTCCTTTTTCCCTTCCTCCTCCCTTCCTCTTCCCCTTCTTCCCCTCTCCCTTTCCCGTGCTCCATTTTTCTTTGCTCTCCCTCTCTCTCTCTCTCTCTCTCTCTCTCTCTCTCTCTCTCTCTCTCTCTCTCTCTCTCTCTCTCTCTCTCTCTCTCTCTCTCTCTCTCTCTTTACGTGTGTACCCTTTCCCCTGTCCCCCGTCTTCCCTCTTTTCCTCTCTATTCTCTCTATCCTCTCTCTCTCTCTCTCTCTCTCTCTCTCTCTCTCTCTCTCTCTCTCTCTCTCTCTCTCTCTCTCTCTCTCTCTCTCTCTCTCTCTCTCATTTTCTTCTTCATCTATTTTCTTCTTCTTCACCCCCAACCTTCCCAATCCTCACCCATACCCCCGGCCCATCCCTCAACCCCCAAATTTTCCCCATCCCGCCTCACACTAACCCCCATCCCTCCTTTCTTCCCCATATCTCCCTCCCCTATCAAGCCTTCTCCCTCATCTACTCTAACCCATTCCTCCCACCCACCTTCCCTCCCTCCCTCCCCCTCTCCCAACCTTCTTCTCCCTCCCTCCCTCCCCTTCTCCCACCCTTCCTCTATCCCACCTACCTACCCTCCCTCTCCCTTCCTCCCACCCCATACCTTCCCTCCCACCCTTCCTACCCCAAGAGTTATGGTCCAGTCGGCAGGACGATGGAAGGGGGAGGAGGAGGGTAAGCAGGAGGAGGGCAGGAGAGGGAAGGAGCAGGGAGAGGGGAGAGGGGAGGGAGGGCAGGAGGAGGGCAGGAGAGAGGAGGAGGAGGAGGGACAGGAGAGGGGAGAGGGAAGAGGGAAGAAGAGGGGAGAGGGGAGAAGAACAGGAGGAGGGGATGGAGGGAGGAGGGCAGGAGGAAGGTAGAAGAGGGGAGAGGGGAGGGAGGAGAGGGGAGGGGGCCCGTACATACATATTCATCGCCAGCGGGAACAACACATGTCACTTCGATTAGGCGACTATAAATTATCAATTATCATATTCAATCAGCTAATTATGAGTTGGAGTTAATTAGGTTTCCGCCGCGCCGTGAGGGAGGGAGGGAGGGAGGGAGGGAGGGAGGGAGGGAGGGAGGGAGGGAGGTGGAGGGAAAGGGTTTAGAGAGGGAGGGAGGGAGGTGGAGGGAAAGAGGGAGGAGTAAGGGTGGGAGAGAAGGGGTGGAGGGAGTAAGGGAGGGAGGGAGGGGCAAGTTGTAAGGAGGGAGGCAAAGGAAGGTGTATAGGAGGGAGGGAGGGAGGGAGGGAGGGAGGGAGGGAGGGAGGGTGGGAGGGAAGGTGTATAGGAGGGAGGGAGGGAGGGAGGGTGGGAATCAGAATGGGTTGGAGGACGCAAGGAAGGGTCGGAAAGGTGTAAGGAATGGGATGGGAAGGGGGGGTGTAGGTGATGAGAGGGGGGTGGGGGCTAGGTGGGCGGAGGTGTGAAAGGAAGTGTGGCAGAGTGTAAAGGAGTAAGGGACGAGGGTGAGAGAGAGGGAAAGGGCGAGGGGGAGGGGGAGGGGGAAAGGAGGAGGGGGAGGGAGGAGGGGGAGGGGGAGAAGGAGAGGGAGAGGGAGAGGGAGAGGGAGAGGGAGACGGAGAGGGAGAGGGAGAGGGAGAGGGAGAGGAGAGGGAGAGGGAGAGGAGAGAGAGAGAGAGAGAGAGAGAGAGAGAGAGAGAGAGAGAGAGAGAGAGAGAGAGAGAGAGAGAGAGAGAGAGAGAGAGAGAGAGAGAGAGAGAGAGAGAGAGAGAGAGACGGAAAGAAGACGCTAGAAAGAAAAAGATGGAGGAAGAAGTAGAGACGGAGGAAGAAGAGGAAGAGAAGCCAGAGGAGGAGAAGGAGGAGGGGGAGGAGGAGAAGGAGGAGGGGGAGGAGGGGGAAGAAGAGGATGAAGAGATAGAGGAGGAGGAGAAGGAGGAGGAAGAGAAAGAAGAGATAGAGGAGGAGGAGGATAAGAAGATGAGGCAGGTAGGAGGAGGAGGAGGAGGAAGAGGAGGAGAAGAAAGAGATGATGACGAATCAAAAAAGAAAGACGAGGAAAAGAAGAAGTGTATGAAAAAGAAGATGAAGGAAAAGAAGAAGAAACACGAAGAAAACGAGGCAGAAGTAGAAGAAGGAAATAAAAGTGAACAAAATGAAAGGAAATTACAGAGTGATGAACATAAATTACAAGAAAGAGAATAAAAAAATATATATACATAAGCGTAATAATATGAAATGTAAATAAGTTTTAAAGAACGAAAAGAAAAGAAAAAGAAAAGGAAAAAAAAATGATGTCATAAATAACCAATGCAAGCGCCGTAAAAAAAAAGCAAAAACAAAAACAAAACAAAAAAAAATCAAAACAAAAAACAAAAGATAAAAAAACAACGGAAAGGAAAATAAAAACAAAAATAAAATGATTCAAACCACACATGCTGGATTTTTTTTTTTTTTTTTTTCATAACCGACATTAAAATATAGTCACGTGCCTTAGGGAGATGGGGGGGGAGGGGGGAAGGAGAGGGCGAGAGTGGGAGAGGGGGAGGTGGGAGAGCGAGAGTGGGTGAGGGGAGGAAGAGAGGAGAAGAGAGGGAGGAGTGGGAGGGGGAGAGGAAGAGAGGGGAAGAGGGGGAGGAGTGGGAGTGGGGAGAGGAAGAGAGGAGAAGAGGGAGAGGAGTGGGAGGGGGGAGAGAGAGGGGAAGAGGGGGAGGAGTGGGAGTGGGGAGAGGAAGAGAGGAGAAGAGGGAGAGGAGTGGGAGGGGAGGAAGAGAGGGGAAGAGGGAGAGGAGTGGGAGGGGAGGATGAGAGGGGAAGAGGGGGAGGAGTGGGAGGGGAAGAGGTAGAGAGTGGGCCGGGGAGGGGGGTGGGCGGGAGGGTTTGGGGAGGGGAGCAGCAACAGGGAGACCGAAGCAGAGAGGAAGAAGAGAGGAAGAGGAGGAAGAGGAGGAGGAGGAAGGAGTAAGAGGAAGAAGAAGAGGAGGAAAAAGAAGAAGAGGAATAACAGTAATAAGAGGAGGAGGAAGAAGTAGAAGAAGAGGAGGAGGAGGGGCAGAAGATAACGAAGAAAAAGAAGAAGAGGAAGAAGAAAAAAAAGAAAGAGGAGAAGCAAAACGAGGAAAAGGAGTAGGAATGAGAAAAAAAATATTCATAAAAAAAAAATCATAAGAATAAAAAAACGACGAGAAAGAAAACCAAGAAAGAACGAAAAGACGAATAAGAAGAAGAAGGAGAAGAAGAGAGAGAAAGACGAAGCCGACATTAAGGAAAAGGAAAAAAAGGAGGACGAGAGAGCACGAGAGAAGCCACGTGGAGGAGCTGCTCCGGGGGCGGCCTCCTCACCCCCACCCCCCCATTCCCCGCCATCCATCTCCACTCTCCCCCCTCTTCTTCTCTTTCTTCTTCTTCTTCTTATTATTATTATTATTATTATTATTATTATTATTATTATTATGTTTCTTCTTCTTCTTCTTCTTTTATATCCCTTTTCTCATTTTCTTTTCTACTGCTACTACTATGACTCCTCCTCCTCCACCTTTTCCATCTCCTCTTCCACCACCACCACCACCACCACCACCACCACCACCACCACCACCACCACCACCACCACCACCACCTCCACCTCCACCTCCACCTCCACCTCCACCTCCACCTCCACCTCCACCTCCACCTCCACCTCCACCTCCACCTCCACCTCCACCACCACCACCAACACCACCACCACCTCCTTCCTCACCACCACCGCCTCCTCCTTCCTCACCGCCTCCTTCTCCTTCCTCACCGCTTCCTTCTCCTTCCTCACTGCCTCCTCCTCCTTCCTCACTGCCTCCTCATTCTCATTCTCCTTCTCCTTCTCCTCCTCCTCCTCCTCCATCAGGACAGCCATGACCCCAAGCGCTCCTCCTCAACAGGGGACGTGGGAGGGCTACTAAGGAGGGAGGAGGGGGGCAGGAAGAAGGAGGGAGGGAGGAAGGGGTAGGGAGGAAGGAGGGAGGGAGAAAGGGGTAGGGAGGAGGAGGGAGGCAGAAGAGGAGGGGGAGGAGGAGGAGGAATGGTATCGGGGAGGAGTAGGAGGAGGAGAGGGTGAGGTAAGAAGGGACAGCGAGGCGAGGCGGGGAGAGGAGAGGGGAAGGGAGGGAGGCGGGGAGAGGAGAGGGGAAGGGAGGGAGGCGGGGAGAGGATAGCGGGAGGGAAGAGGAGAGGGATAGCGAGGCGAGGCGAGGGAGGAGGGGAGAGGAGAGGGAGGAGGAGGGGGGGGGGAGTACACGGAGGTAGATGAAGCAGGGAGGAAGAGAAGCCGGCAAAAATTGCAAAGGAGAGGATAGCTGCCGAAGGGGGAGAGGGGGAGAGGGGGAAGAGGGGGAGAGGGGGAGAGCGAAGGGGAGAGGGGGAGAGGGGCAGAGCGAAGAGAGAGAGGAATATGTAGTGGAGGTAAAGGAGAAAAGGAGAAAGGGAGAAATGAGAGAAAGAAACTCAGGAAAAGAGGAAGAGGAAGAGAAAGAGGGAGGGGAGGAGGAGGAAGAGGAAGCAAATAAGAAAGAGAAGGAGAAGGGGGAAGCAAAATTAGGAAGAGAAGGAGGAATAGGAGGAGAATGAGGAAAAACTATCAAGAATACTATGAAGGAGAAGAATAAGAGGAGGAAAGAAATCGAAAATAAATAAGGAGGAGAGAAAGACCGAGGAAGATTAGATGGAAGGCGAGGCAGAGAAAGTTAGAAGAAACTTGGAAGAAGAAAGAAAATGAAGGAAAATTCGGAAGAGGGAAAGGGGAAATTATAGGAATTATCAGCGAAAAAAAGGAAGAGGTCAAAAACGAGGAAGAAAGAGGAAGGGGTGGAGAACGCGAAACAAAATGAATAGAGGACGAAGGAATGAGCAAAATAAAAATGGCAGGGATGATGAAAATCTAAATTAAGAGACTAGGAAAAAGGTAAAAAAAAAATATAAAGACGACGAGAAGAACAAGAAGAAGACGAGAAATAAAGACAATAATGATGATAATAATAAGAAGAATCATAATAATAAGAAAAAAGACATAAACGGAGAAAGAAAAAAAAAAACGAAGACACAGAACAAGAACACCAGACAAGGCAGAAGGAGACGAGAACAAGAACAAGAACAAGAACAAGAACAACAAGTATAAGACGTAGAACAAAAAAAAACGAGAAAAAAACGAAAGAAATAAAAAAAAAGGACGAGAACGAAAAGGAAAACGAGACGGAGGAGGAGGAGGAGGAGGAGGAGAACGAGCAGGAGGTGGAGGAGGAGGAAAAGGGGGAGGAGGAGGAGGAGGAGGAGGAGCAAGAGGGTAACAGCTGACGAGTCATTCAACCCTCTATGCTTGCAAGCAACGGTACAGGGTGGAGGTGCGGGCGTCGGGGCGCAAGTAGATATTCTGGTGCGGAGGGGGGAGGGGGAGGGCGGGGAGAGGAGGGGGAGAGGGAGGAGGGCGGGGAGAGGGAGGAGAGCGGAGGGAGGGAGGGCGAGGAGAGGGCGGGGAGAGGAGGGGGAAGAGGGGAGGAGGGAGGAAAGGGTGAGGAGAGGGCGGGGAGAGAGGAGGGAGGGGAAGGGCGGGGAGAGGGAGGAGAGAGGGGAGGAGGGAGGAAAGGGTAGAGGGAGGAGAGAGGGAGGAGAGAGGGAGGAGAGAGGGGAGGAGGGAGGAAAGGGTAGAGGGAGGAGAGAGGGAGGGAGGGGAGAGGGCAAGGAGAGGTGGGGAGGAGAGATAGGGCAAAGGAGAGGAGGACTAGGGAAAGGAAGGGGAGAAGGAGGGGAGAGAGGAGAGAAGGGAGAGGAGGGAGGGGAGAGGGAGAGGAGGGAGGGGAGAGGGAGAGGAGGGAGGGGGGAGGGAGAGGAGGGGGAAGGAGAGGGAGAGGAGGGAGGGGAGATAGGGTACGGAGGGGAGAGCGAAGAAAGAAGGGAAGAGGGTAAGCGAGAAGAGCGCCAAGCGGGAGAGGGTAAGGAA
>NC_091577.1:17289745-17319745 GCF_042767895.1 Penaeus vannamei | reverse complement strand
AAAAGGAGGAGAAGGAGAGAGATGGACATAAGTGAGGAGAAGAAGGAGGAGAAGGAGAGAGATGGGAGAGGAGGGAGGAGGAAGAGGAGTAGGAAAGGGCGAAACAAGAAAAAAGGAGGTGGAAAAAGAGGAGGAGAAGGAAAAGGAGAACAAGACAAACAAAAGCAAGAACAAGAATAATAATAAAACAAAAACATTTAAAAAATAAGAATATAAAAACGAACAAAGCACTAAAAGATTGGACCAATAACAAACACAAATCCAATAACAAATAAAGTGATAAATAAACAAATAAACAAATAAACATACAAACTAGTAAACAAATAAATAAATAAACATTAAGACAAACAATTTAACCAATAAACAAACAAACCCATTCCAAACAAATAAACGAATAAAAAAAACAACTAACAAACAAAAACAAATTCATAAACAAAACAAAAAACAAACATAAGCAAACAAAACAAAAAACAAACAAATACAAATTCATACAAAAAACAAAAAACAAACATAAACAGAAACAAAACAAAAAACAAACAAACAAAAACAAATTCACAAACAAAAAAACACAAACAAGCAAATAAACATCTAAAAAAAAACTAAAATAATCATAAACAAAACAAAAACACAAACAAACAAACAAAAAAAAACAAATAACCATAAAAAAAGCAAAACGAAGAATCATTTTAATCAGGCTCTTAACTTGGCAGGCGGTGGACCTTCGAGAATGTTAACAGGTTTTACGCATGAATGTGCCGGGTTAAATCAATTTTCGGAATAGAATAAAAAGAGGAAAAGAAGAAGAAGAAGAAGAGGAAGAAGAAGAAGAAGAAGAAGAAGAAGAAGAAGAGGAAGAGGAAGAGGAAGAGGAGGAAGAAGGAGTAGAAGTAGAAGGGAGGGGGGAGAAGGGGAGAAGAAGGTGGTAGAGGAGAAGGAGGTAGAGGAGGAGGAGGACGTGGAGAAGGAGGAGGAGGAGGAGGAAGCAGAAGGAAGAAGAAGAAGAAGGAGGAGGAGGAGGAGGAAGTAGAAGAAGGAGTGAGAGGTCGAGAAGGAGAAGGAGGAATAATAATAAGAAGACGGAGGAGGATGAAGAGAAGGAGGAGAGGAACAGCTAGAAAAGAAAAATGGATAGCAAGGTAAAGAGGAAGAGTAAGAGAAAGAGAAAGAGAAAGAAAGAGAGAGAGAGAAAGAAAAAGTCCCGCTCCCATCATGGCCTTCCCTTTAGCAGCCTTTCTGGTCATCCCATCTATCGACTGTATATCTATCGGCGTCCCAAGTCCCTAGGTTTCATGTCTGATAACATGTCTACGCAGACATGTCTTCCGATCACATGTCTACACTCTGTCATATCTTCCTTTGACACGTGCACACTTTGTCATTTCTAACGATGACATGTACATGCCTTATCACGTCTTGAGAGGACATGTCTACCTCTGACAGGTCTTCGGATGACATGCTCAAGCTCTGTCATGTCCGCCCTTGACATGTTCATTTCTATCATGTCTTCGGATATGTCAATCTTCCGATAACATGACTATGCTCTCTCACGTCTTCCAGTGACATGCCCACGCTCTACCACGTCTTTCAAGTGACATGCCCACGCTCTACCATCTCTTCCAAGTGACATGCCCACGCTCTGTCATGTCTCCCAAGTGACATGCCCACACTCTACCATCTCTTCCAAGTGACATGCCCAAGTTCTACCATACCTCCCCACGACATGTCAATCTCTGCCATGTCTCCGGATGACAAGCAGTCGGCCATTTCTTTCGAAAACATACCCACACTCTACCAACCCTCCCGACGACATGAATCTCTCTCTCTCTCTCTCTCTCTCTCTCTCTCTCTCTCTCTCTCTCTCTCTCTCTCTCTCTCTCTCTCTCTCTCTCTCTCTCTCTCTCCCCCTCCCTCCCTCCTTCTCTCTCTCTGTCACGTCCACGCAGCGTCACGTCATGTCACATCCCCCTGCACGTCCCCCGCGGCCCCTACGCCCTGCCACCCCCCCCCGGTCGAAAGCGTGGACGAGGGCGTTTCGTGGGGGGGGGGTCACTGGTCGATTAATTAGCACAGGTGACTCATTAGGTGAGCCCGCCCATGTCGCACCGCTTGGTTATTCCCCTCGCACACCTGTCCCTCTTCTTCTCCTCTCCCCCCCACACCCCCACCCCTTTTTCCCTTATCTCCTCCTTCGCCCCTCTCCCTTGCACGTTCTTCTTCCCCTTGTTTCTTTCCCCGTCTCCCTATTACTTTTCTTCCCCTATCCCTTGCCCTCTGTCTTTCCCTATCCCTTGACCCGTCTTACCCTTCCCCTATCCCTTTCCCCTTCTCCCTTCCTCTCCTCTTCCCTTCTCTCTTCCTTTCCCCTTTCCCCTTCTCCTTCCCCTCCCTCCCCCTTCTCCCTTCCCTCCCTCCCCCTTCTCCCTTTCCCATCCCTCCCTCCTCCCCTCAAACCCTTCCAACGCCCACGCCCTTCACACCTCGTCTTTTCCTTGTCTATATTTATTCTTTGTTCTCCTCTCTTATTTATATATTTGTTCTTTTTATTTAATCTTTATTTATATATCTCTTTCTTCCTTTTTGTTCTGATATATCGCTTTTCTTCCTCCTCCTCCTCCTCATCTTTTCATTCCCTCTCTTCCACTTCTTGTAATTTTCTACAGAGCCAAATATGTCGCCCGTATCCACATATGTAGACGTATCCACATATGTAGGCCTATCCACATATGCAGACGTATCCACATATTGAAACTTATCCATATATGTAGACCTATCCACATATGCAGACGTATCCACATATTGAAACTTATCCACATATGTAGGCCTATCCACATATGCAGACGTATCCACATAGAGACGCATCCACATACGTTTCTCCTCATCCACACTTCTATTTTCCTTTATCCAATCCAATCGTCACTCCAACCCCCCCTTTCCCCTTCCCCCTTTCCTCACCCCCCTCCTTCGACCACTCCCTCCAAACATCCCCCCCCCCCCGCAGTATCCACATCCTTCCCTCCACCCACACGCCCATCCGCCCGGGCACACAGCGTTCCCCATCCACACATACCTTGCCCAAAAATAAACACGAACAAAAAAGAAAAAAAAAAAGAAAGAAAGAAAAAAAAGGTAACTGTTGTTTTGCGAGCACCAGGATGCGTTCCGGGCGTGGGCGGCAGACATAAGCTGGTGTGGGCGTGAGTGTGGATGCGAGCGGGTGTGAGTATGGAGATGGGCGGTGTGGATGCGAGCGGGTGTGAAAG
This sequence comes from Penaeus vannamei, assembly GCF_042767895.1. Classification (NCBI taxonomy): domain Eukaryota; kingdom Metazoa; phylum Arthropoda; class Malacostraca; order Decapoda; family Penaeidae; genus Penaeus; species Penaeus vannamei. The sequence goes on along the minus strand of NC_091577.1, from coordinate 17,316,485 downwards.
TAGAGAAGAGATGGGCGTGAGTGTGGATGCGAGCGGGTGTGAGAGTAGAGATGGGCGTGAGTGTGGATGCGAGCGGGTGTGGGAATAGAGATGGGCGGTGTGGATGTAAGCGGGTGTGGGAATAGACATGGGCGTGAGTGTGGATGCGAGCGGGTGTGAGAGTAGAGATGGGCGTGAGTGTGGAAGCGAGCGGGTGTGAGAGTAGAGATGGGCGGTGTGGATGCGAGCGGGTGTGAGAGTAGAAATGGGCGGTGTGGCTGCGTCAAGTGACAAAGGAAGAGATACAAGGAAGGTGCATCGCGTGGATACGGACGGGTACAAGGAACAGGTGAAGGAAGAATGGATAGTGTGGATAGTGTGAATGGTACGGATAACAGACGAATATTTAGAGATAGATAGATAGATAGATACACAGATAGAGATAAATTCGAAGTTGGGAAAGTTGTAGTGTGGATATATGCGGGTGTGAGTAGAAGGGAACAAGGAAGAGGTTAAAGATGAGTGGATAGTGTGGATGCATGTGGATCTATTGTGGACGAGGGACAGAGGAAAGAACGGAGAGCGTGTGGATACGTGTGGATGTGTGTGTAAGGATCCGGGCGGGTAAGCATCAAGGAAGATCCACACGAAAAAGTAAACAGATGCGGATGCGTGCGGGTATATAACCGTAATAAAAAAAAATAAAAAAAAACGCCGTAGATGTGGATATCCAACGACAATCAACCCCCACAAGATCCACGCGAGGGAAAAAAATATATATATATCCGTCCTTGCGCCTGTGGATACGTGCGGGTACGAACAGGGTCCGAAGCGACACCACACGAGGACCTGCGACTCGTAGGGAAGGGCGGGGGTGCATGGCATGACTGGGGAGGGGGGGGGGGGCAGTGGGCGGGGGGAGATGTGGGCGGCCATCATCGCACGCCCGCGCCGCCCGCCCACGGATGAGAGGGCGATTTGATTGACATCCGTCTTCTACTCCTCCCCTTCCCCCCTCCTCCTCCCCTCCCCTCCCCATCGCTGTCCTCTCCCCCTCCCCTCCCCCTCCCCCTTCCTCATCACTGTCCCCTTCACCCCCCCTTCCCTATCGCTATCCTCTCCCCTTCCCTTCCCCCTTCCTTTATCACTGTCCTCTCCACCTCCCCATCTTCCCCTCCCCCTACCTACCCCAACGCTGCCCTCCCCCTCCCCCCTTCCCCATCGCTGTCCTCTCCCCCTCCCTCCCTCCCCCTTCCTCATCGCTGTCCTCTCCCCCTCCCCCTCCCCCTTCCTCATCGCTGTCCTCTCCCCTACCCCCTTCCTTTATCACTGTCCTCTCCACCTCCCCATCTTCCCCTCCCCCTACCCCAACGCTGCCCTCCCCCTCCCCCTTCCCCCTTCCTCATCGCTGTCCTCTCCCCCTCCCTCCCCTCCCCCCTTCCTCATCGCTGTCCTCCCCCTCCCCCTACCCCCTTCCTCATCGCTGTCCTCTCCCCCTCCCCCTCCCCCTTCCTCATCGCTGTCCTCCCCCACTCCCCTCCCCCCTCCTCATCGCTGTCCTCTCCCCCTCCCCCTTCCCCATCGCTGTCCCTCTCCCCCTCCCCCCTCCCCCTTCCTCATCGCTGTCCTCTCCCCCTCCCCCTCCCCCTCCCCCTTCCTCATCGCTGTCCTCCCCCTCCCCCTCCCCCTCCCCCCTTCCTCATCGCTGTCCCCTTCACCTCCCCTCCCCCTTCCTCATCGCTGTCCTCTCCCCTCCCCCTCCCCTCCCCCTTCCCCATCGCTGTCCTCTCCCCTCCCCCTCCCCCTTCCTTTATCACTGTCCTCTCCACCTCCCCATCTCCCCCTCCACCCCCCTTCCCCATCGCTGTCCCCTCCCCCTCCCCCTTCCTCATCGCTGTCCTCTCCCCTCCCCCTCCCCCTTCCTTTATCACTGTCCTCTCCACCTCCCTCCCCTCCCCCTTCCTCATCGCTGTCCTCTCCCCCTCCCCCTCCCCCTCCCCCTTCCTCATCGCTGTCCTCTCCCCCTCCCTCCCCCTCCCCCCTTCCTCATCGCTGTCCTCTTCACCCTTCTTACTGCTTCGTCACGCCGCTCCATCATCCTCCCCTTGAGGCTATTCCATTCTTTATCTTCTTCTGCTCCTTCCCCCTCTTCTCGTTTCGCTGTGTCTCCACTTTTTCTTAGAAATATATATATATTTTTTCCCTTCATTTTCTTTCGGTTTTATTTTTTTCTTTCTATGCTCATACTTCTTTTTTCTTATTATTCTGCGTATCCTTGTCATATCTCGCACTGATTTCGTCATTTTATTATCGTTTTATCATCAAAGAATTATCATCATTATCATCGTCATAATCATCATCATCATCACAATCATCATCATAATCATCATCTTCACCATCACAATCATCATCATCATAATCATCTTCACCATCACAATCATCATCATAATCATCATCATCACCATCACCATCATCACCATCACAATCATCATCATCACAATCATCATCATCACAATCATCACCATCACAATCATCATCATCACAATCATCATCATTATCATAATCATAATCATCACAATCATCACAATCATCATCATAATCATCATCACCATCTAATGTTGTTGTTACTGTAGTTGTTGTTGCTAATACCATCATAAATATCATCATTCACTGTCGTACGAACGAGAGACACAACACAGAGGGAAAAAATCAATTGAAAACAAACGAAAAAAAATTAATCGAAAACAAACGAAAAAAAAAATCAACCGAAAACAAACGAAAAAAAAAACAATCGAAAACAAACGAAAAAAAATCAATCGGAAAATAAACGAAAAAAAATCAATCAAAAACAAACGAAAAAAAATCAGTCGAAAACAAACGAAAAAAAAATCAAACGAAAACAAACGAAAAAAAAAATCAACCGAAAACAAACGAAAAAAAAAATCAATCGAAAACAAAAGAAAAAAATCAATCGGAATCAAACGAAAAAAAATCAACCGAAAAACAAACGAAAAAAAATCAATCGAAAACAAACAAACAAAAAAAACATCGAAATCAAACGATAAAAAAATCAACCGGAAAACAAACAAAAAAAATCAACCGAAAACAAACGAAAAAAAATCAACCGGAAAACAAACGAAAAAAATCAACCGAAAACAAACGAAAAAAAAATCAACCGAAAACAAACGAAAAAAAAATCAACCGAAAACAAACGAAAAAAAAAATCAACCGGAAAACAAACGAAAAAAAAATCAACCGAAAACAAACGAAAAAAAAAATCAACCGGAAAACAAACGAAAAAAAAATCAACCGAAAACAAACGAAAAAAAAAATCAACCGAAAACAAACGAAAAAAAAAATCAACCGGAAAACAAACGAAAAAAAAATCAACCGAAAACAAACGAAAAAAAAAATCAACCGGAAAACAAACGAAAAAAAAATCAATCGAAAACAAACGAAAGAAAAAAAAATCAATCGGAAAACAAACGAAAAAAAAAATCCCAAGCAAACAAACCCAAAACAAACAAACAAGCCGAAAACAAGCAAGCAAAGAAGACACCGGCAGACACGTGCGCAGACACAGCCACAGACACAGACAATCCCACACACGAACGAACAGACAGACAGACAGACAGCCCAGTGTCTCGCGGTGTACGTTCCCCTTCGCTCATTCATTCGTTCGCTAACTCGCTCATTCATTCACTCGTTAACCCCGACCACTACCCCGCCAGGTCCCGCGAGCGTCCTGTCTTCCGTTCGTCTTTTCTCTCTCCCTATTTCTCTTTCTTTTTCTTTTTCTTTATCTCTTCTTCTCCCTTCTCTTCTCTTTCGCTCTTTCTTCTTTATGAATGTTCCTGGTTCTGGTTCTAGGTGTGTGTGTGTACATGTACGTGTACGTGTATGAGTATGTGGAAGTATTTGTATTTGTGTATATGTATTTGTGTGTGTGTGTGTGTGTGTGTGTGTGTGTGTGTGTGTGTGTGTGTGTGTGTGTGTGTGTGTGTGTGTGTGTGTGTGTGTGTGTGTGTGTGTGTGTGTGTGTGTGTGTGTGTGTGTGTGCGTGTGTGTGTGTCTTCGCAATCTTTGTTCTGTCTTCTCCTCCTATTTCTATTTCTCCTTTCTTTCCTCTTCGCCGCCTTCCTCCTCCTCATTTCTATTCCTCCTCTTTCTCTTCCTCCTTTCTATTCCCCCTTCTTTGCTTTACTATTTTTTTCTTCTTCTCTTCGCCCCCTTCCTCCTCCTGCTCCTTTTCTTTCTCTACTGCCACCCTTATCCTTTCTCTCCTCCTCCTCCTCTTCTTTTCCTACCTCTCTGCTATTTTCTTTGTCGTCATCCTATTTTCTCTCCTCTTTCTTTCCTGTTTTCTCAACGTTCCTTCTCCTCTGCCGTCCTTCCCCTTGCCTTTCTCTTTTCTTCTACCCTTCCCCTCGCTTTCCTCCCCTCCCCCTTCTCCATCCCTCCTTCCCCTCTTTCTTCCCTCTTTCCTCTCCTTCTCCGTCACTTCCCCTCTTCCCTCTCCTCCCCCTTCTCCATCCATCCTTCCTCTCTTATTTCCCTCTTTCTTCCCTATTCCCTCTCCTCCGCCTTCTCCATCCATCCTTCCTCTCTTATTTCCCTCTTTCTTCCCTCTTCCCTCTCCTCCGCCTTCTCCATCCATCCTTCCTCTCTTATTTCCCTCTTTCTTCCCTCTTCCCTCTCCGCCTTCTCCCTCCCTCCTTCCTCCCTTTCTTCCCTCTTTCCTCCCCTTCTCCGTCCCTCCTTCCTCTTCTTTCCCTCTTTCCTCCCCTTCTCCCTCCCTTCCCCTCTTCCCTCTTCTCCCCCTTCTCCATCCCTCCTTCCTCTCTTTCTTTCCCTCTTTCTTCCTCTTCTCCATCCCTCCTCCTTCCCTTCCCCTCTTCCCTCTCCTCCGCCTTTTCCACTCCTCCTTCCTCTCTTTCTTCCCTCTTTCCTCCCCTTCCCCTCTTCCCTCTCCTCCGCCTTCTCCACTCCTCCTTCCTCTCTTTCTTCCCTCTTTCCTCCCCTTCCCCTCTTCTCTCTCCTCCGCCTTCTCCACTCCTCCTTCCTCTCTTTCTTCCCTCTCTCCTCCCCTTCCCCTCTTCCCTCTCCTCCGCCTTCTCCATCCCTCCTTCCTCCCTTTCTTCCCTCTTTCTTCCACTTCTCCGTCCCTCCTTCCTCTTCTTTCCCTCTTTCTCTCCCCTTCTCCGTCCCTTCCCTCTTCCCTCTCTCCTCCCCTTCTCCATCCCTCCTTCCTCTCTTTCTTTCCCTCTTTCTTCCTCTTCTCCATCCCTCCTCCTTCCCCTCCCCTCTTCCCTCTCCTCCGCCTTCTCCACTCCTCCTTCCTCTCTTTCTTCCCTCTTTCCTCCCCCTCCCCTCTTCCTTCTCCATCCCTCCTCCCTCTCTTTCTTCCCTCTTTCCTCCCCTCCTCCGCCTTCTCCACTCCTCCTTCCTCCCTTTCTTCCCTCTTTCCTCCCCTTCTCCGTCCCTTCCCCTCGTCCGCCGCCCTGTCTCCAACCCATCTTCCTCCGGTCCACTTTATGCCGCCTCTCCCCCCATCCGCTTTAAATCTCGGACAAGACGCCCCCATCTACCTCCATAGCCCCCTCCCCTCCCCCTCCCACTATCCCTACCTCCTATCCTCTCCATTCCCCTACTCTCTTTCTCTTTTTTTTTCTTGAACTTTCTTTCTTTCCTTTTTTTCTTTATCTCCCTCTCTCTCTCTCTCCCTCTCTCTCTCTCTCTCTCTCTCTCTCTCTCTCTCTCTCTCTCTCTCTCTCTCTCTCTCTCTCTCTCTTCTTTCTCTCTCTCTCTCTCTCCTTAACTCTTTTTCATTTCATTTCTTATTCCTTTTTCTTTTCTTTCATTTTCCTCAGCTTCTCCTCCTCCTCCCATCCTCCTTTCAGGCCCCTTTCCCAACCTCCTTCCGCTTGCTCCTATGCCTACCTCTCCTTACCTCCTTCCCCTTCCTCCTATCCCCCTACCCCCCACCTCTCCCCATTCTCCTATCCCAACTTCCCCATGCTCCTTCCCCCACCTCTCCTATCCCTCCCTCCTTCCCTCCTATCCGGGTGGCCCTTCCACGACCGTCCTCCGCCTCCTTTGATCCCGCGCCCTCCCCATCCCCATCCCCATCCCCCTTCCCCCTTCCCTATCTCCTTCCCGTTTCCTCCTTCTGCCCTTTGGCTCTGCCTTCCGACTCCCGACGGCGCCCATTCCCCCCCCCCTCGGGTTCCTTCGGGTTCTCTCGAATTCCTTCGGGTTCCTTCGGTCCTTCGGATTCCTTCGGGTTCCTTCGGTCCTTCGGGTTCCTTCGGATTTCCTCGGGTTCCTTCGGGTTCTCTCGAATTCCTTCGGATTCCTTCGGGTTCCTTCGGATTCCTTCGGATTCCCTAGGCTTCCTTCGGGTTCCTTCGGGTTCCTTCGGGTTCCTTCGGGTTCCCTCGGGTCCCATCGGCGTCCTTCATCCTCCCTCTTTCCGAGCCATAACGTTCTTGGGTCTTCTCGCCGTCGCTGTCGTCGTCTTTCGATTAATTCTTGTTTTTTTTCCCTCTTTCTCTTTGTCTTGTTTTTCTTGATCTTCCTTCTCTTTTTTTTCTTCTTCTTCTTCTTTCTTGTGCTCCTCCTCCTCTTTCCCCTTTTTTCTTTTTCTATTGCTTCTATTTTCTACCTCTTCTCCTCCTCCTCTTTTCCCTTCTTCCCTATTCTTTCACCCTCTCCTCCTCCCTCTCTTCCTCCAACTATATCTCCCACTCTCCTCCTAATAGCCGGTCCTCCTCCCCTACTCCTACTCCTCCTCCTCCTCGTCCATCCCCCTTCCTAATTCTCAGGTCCCTCTCTCCCTCCCTCCCTCCTCCTCCTCCTCCCCTCCTAATACTCAGGTCCGTCCCTTCCTCCTCCCCTCTCCCTCCCCTCTCCCTCCCCTCCTTCTCCTCCTCCCCTCCTCCTCCTATTCCCTCTAATACCCGGGTTCTTCCCTCCCTCCCTTCCTCCTCCCTTCCCACTCCCCTCCTCCTCCCCTCCCCCGCTCCAATCCTTTTCCTTCCAGCAATTTGTTCGGTATCTCTCACTCCTTTATCTCTCTCCCTCACACATTTTCTTTCTTGCTTTATTCTCTCTCTCTCTCTCTCTCTCACTCATTTTTCTTCACATCATCATTCTTTCCCCCATTCTCCTTTTTATCATTTTCATTCTCTCTCATTTTTCTTCTCTTTGCCTTTCTCATCTCTCTCTCTCTACCATTCTCATTCTATCTCTTCATCATTCTCATTCCATTTCTCCATCTCTATCTTTATCACTCTCATTTCATCTCTTCATCTCTCTCTTTATCACTCTCATTCCATGTCTTCATCTCTCTCTTTATCACTCTCATTCCATCTCTTCATCTCTCTCTTTATCACTCTCATTCTATCTCTTTACCGCTCTCTCTCCATCTCCTCCTTCCTCGCTCCTTCGCCATACCTCGCAGCCTATCTACCGTTGCCTCGCAGCCCTGTACCCAAGTTCAACTCAACACCCTCTCCCTTCTCCCTCCCCCCCCCCCCCTTTGCCCTTTCCCTTCCTCCCTCCCTCTCTCCCCCTCTTTGTCCCTTTCCTTCGTCCTTCCTTCTATGTCTTTGTCCCTTCCTTCGTCCTTCCTTCTACGTCTCTGTCCCTTCCTTCGTCCTTCCTTCTACGTCTCTGTCCCTTCCTTCGTCCTTCCTTCTACGTCTCTGTCCCTTCCTTCGTCCTTCCTTCTACGTCTCTGTCCCTTCCTTCGTCCTTCCTTCTACGTCTTTGTCCCCTTTCTCTCGTCCTTCCTCACCCCTTACCCTCCTTGTCATCTCCCCAACTCACTCCTTCCCCCTCTCTGCCCCTTCCCTTCCTCCCTTAATCCCCCCTCATCCTCCATCTTTCCCCTTAGCCTCCTCTCCCGCCCCCATTCCCCGTTCTCTATCCTTTTCGCCCCTCTCCCTTCCACATTCCACCTTTCTCCCTCCTTGTCCCTTCCCTCAGTTCCTCCACCTCCCTCTCCCTCCTCTTTGCCCCTTCCCCTGTTCCTCCACCTCCCTCACCCTCCTCTTTGCCCCTTCCTCCCTTCTTCACCCACTCTCCCCCTCTTTGCCCCTTCCCCCGTTCCTCCTCATCCCTCTCCCTCACCCCTCCCCTTGGCCCCTTCCTCCCTTCTTCACCCACTCTTCCCCCCCACCCCCTTTGCCCCTCTCCCTCTCCCTCCTCTTTGCCCCATCCTCCCTTCTTCACCCCCCCTCTTTGCCCCTCTCCCCCCGCTTTCCACCTCCCCCTTTCTCCCACTCCGAGTATAATCCCCTGAGCAGTGACCCAGGGTACGTTCCGAGCGGGCGACTTTGCGCCATATGTGCAAGCAACGCTGAGAGGGGCGATGGCGTGGATTAACAGGGGGAGATGGGGGGTAAGGGGAAGGATACGGGGGGTAAGGAAGGAGGGGAAAGGGAAGGGAGGGAGAGGGTGTAGGAAGGAGGGGTAAGTGGGGGGTAAGGGGAAGGGAGGGAGAAGGAGTGGGACGGGAGGGGGGAAGGAGGGGAAAGGGAAGGGAGGAAGAGGGGGTAGGACGGGGGGGAGAGGGGGAGGAAGGAAAGGAAAGGGAAAAGGAAGGGACGGGGGGAGGGGAGGAAGGGGAAAAGGAAGAGACGGAGAAGAATGGAGGAAGAAAAGGAAGTGAGGGAGAGGTTGAGAAAAGGAAGGGAGGCGGGAGGAAGGAGGAGGAAAGGGCGTGAGGGAAATGAGGGGGGAGGAGGGACGGGAGGGGAGAAAGAAGGGATTTGTGTGCTGGGTCGGAGGGGGAGGGGGAGGAGGGGGTGGAGGGGAAGGACGGCGGCGAGCGGGCAGGGAGGGAGGGGTCCGGGGGGCAGGGGGGAGGGGGGGCGGGATCATCCCTCGGACCTCCCGTTCTCGACACGCTAATTACCCCCTTCCAGCTGATGATGCCACGACCTCGTTCCGCGCTGTTGGGCTTGGTAGTTCGGTAGTTTGGGAGAGGTTCCACTCCATTGGGCGGTGGTCGTGGCCGTCGTGGTCGTGGTCGGGGTCGTATATCACGCGGGTCCTGTTCGCGCTGCCCGAGGGACGACCCACGGACGCCTGAGGAACGACCAGCCGACCAACGGACGCCTGAGAAACGACCAGCCGACCAACGGACGCCTGAGACCGACCCGACGACTAACGAACGACATGGATCGAGCTAACGACCACCACAGGGTGCCCGACGACCGGCGGACGACCCCCCCCCCCCACGCGCCGCGTCCGGAGTCCCTCGGCGCCCCGTGGCGAGGCGGCTCCGGTCGTCGCGCGAGAGGCGAGGTTCCTCCGCAGTCGTCATGGTCGTCGTCTCATTCACGACTAAGTGAGTTAGCCGTTAAAAGGAGCGAGTCCCGGGCTGCATTTTCGGTTCCTTTGGCAATTAACGCTAAATCTAATTAAAATTATTGTGTTAATTTATTCGCGAGAGCCGCCTGCGTGCGCGCGCGCCGTCGTCCTCTCTGTCTGGCCGAGCCCGTCCTCCGCGCGAAGGCCGCCGCCGCCGCCGCCGCCGCCGCGCTCCCGAGGAAAAGAAGCATTTCTCGGGGTTTCCGGCAAGCTCTCCTCCCAGCCCGGGGCCGCCCTCCTCGCGCTGACTTAAAACCTTGTCAACGTGCCAACCCTGAAGCACCGCCCACCCCCGCCCCACACCCCAGACCTAAACCCCACATCCCTTTCTACGATCCTCTACGATCCCCAACCTCGACTTCACCTTCTCACCCCCTACCCTACCCCCTCCCCCAGCTCTCCCCCCCCTCCTCGCCTTCCCTTCCTCACGCCCTCGCCTCGCCCCCCCACCCCCCGCTTCCCTCCGCCTATGTCCCTCTTCGTCACCAACGCCCACATTCCCCAGTCCGCCCGCTGCCAACCTATGCCCCCACCCACGCCCAACACCAGGGCGCCGCTCACGCCCTCCACCGAGCCACAAGCCCACGCCCTTCATTCGAGAGAGAGAGAGAGAGAGAGAGAGAGAGAGAGAGAGAGAGAGAGAGAGAGAGAGAGAGAGAGAGAGAGAGAGAGAGAGAGAGAGAGAGAGAGAGAGAGACAGACAGAGGCACAGAGAGGGAAAGAGAGAAAAAGAGAAAGAGAGAAAAAGAGAAAAAGAGAAAGAGAGAGAGAAAGACAGAGGCAGACAGAGAGACAAAGCCAGACACAAGAGAAATAGAGAGAGAGAGAGAGACAGAGAGAGAGAGAGAGAGAGAGAGAGAGAGAGAGAGAGAGAGAGAGAGAGAGAGAGAGAGAGAGACAGAGACAGAGAGAGAGACAGAGACAGAGACAGAGACAGAGACAGAGACAGAGACAGAGACAGAGACAGAGACAGAGAGAGAGAGAGAGAGAGAGAGAGAGAGAGAGAGAGAGAGAGAGAGAGAGAGAGAGAGAGAGAGAGAGAGAGAGAGAGAGAGAGACAGACAGAGAGAGAGAGAAAGAGAAAGAGAGAAAGACAGAAGAAAGAGAGAAAGAAAGAGAGAGAGAGAGAGAGAGAGAGAGAGAGAGAGAGAGAGAGAGAGAGAGAGAGAGAGAGAGAGAGAGAGAGAGAGAGAGAGAGAGACAGAGAGAGAGAGAGAGAGAGAGAGAGAGAGAGAGAGAGAGAGAGAGAGAGAGAGAGAGAGAGAGAGAGAGAGAGAGAGAGAGAGAGAGAGAGAGAGAGAATAAAAAAAAAAAAAAAACTTGCCTCTCGTAGCGACGATCCATCTCTAGGACCCCCAATCCTCCCCTCCCCCTCCTCTTAGCTCCCTTCCCCCCACCCCTTTAGAGTAACCTTTCAACTGTGCCATCTTCGTCACCCGACCACCACCACCACCACCAGCCCCTGTCCCCTTAGCCCTCCCTTTCCCTGCTCTCCCTTTCCCCTGCCCTCAGCCCTCCCTTCCCCTTTCCCCTGCCAGTAGCACTCCCTCTCCCTGCCCTTAGACCTCCTCCCTTCCCCTGCCAGAAGCCCTCCCCTTCCCCTCCCCCCAGCCCCCCTCCTTCCCCCCACGCCACTCCATCTCTTTCAGCCAACTTGAGTCACCCACGACACACTAACTCACCCATCGCCTCCAGCTCTCCCTAACAATGCCTTGCCTTCCTGTTCTCTTCCAACCCCTCCCTCCCTCCCTCCCTCCCCCACCCCTTCCTTCGTTCTCTCTCTCCTCCCCTGCCCTGGCCTCCCTTCCTCTCTCCTTCCCCTGCCCTCCCTTCTTCTCTCCTTCCCCTGCCCTTCCTTCCTCTCTCCCCTCCCCTCCCTTTCTCTTCCAACCCTCCCTCCCCACCTCCCTTGTTCTCTCTCTCCCCTCCCCTCCCTTCCCTTCCCTTCCTTCCTTCATCTCTCCCTCTCTTCCCTCCCTCCCTCTCTCTCCCTTACCCTCCTACCCCCACCCCCTAACCCTTCCCCTCTTCCTACCTCCTGTTGTTCCCCTAAACCTTTTGCTCCCTGACCCGCCGCCCCCTCCCTCCCTCCCCTCCCCGTTCCAACCCCCCATCCTGCACCTGCCACCTTTGCCTCCTCCCTCTCCCTCCCTCTCCCTTTCCCTCCCTCTTCTTTATTTGTTTTTTTTTTTTCTTTTCTTTTCTCTTCCCTACTTTATTCTCCACCTTTTATTTCTACATCTTTATGGCTATACCTCCTCTTCACATCCTTTCTCATTGCTGGCTCGTTTCTCCTCTTTCGTCTTTCCTCTCAAGCCGACTTTCCTCTTCGTTCTCTCCTCTTCCTCTTTCGCCTTCTTCGCTATTCCTCTCCAGTCTCGTACTCTTTCCTTCTTGTCTCGTTCTTCGACCTTTTTCTCCCCATCTCTCATTCTCCTTACCGCCACTCCCCTTTCTTCCTTCTCCTCTTTCCTCATTCTCCTCTTCCTCCCTCTTTCTCTCTTTTGTCTTCCTTCCATTTTCGATCCTTTTCCCTTTCTCTCCTACCCCTACGCCTCCTCTCTCTTCCCCTTTCTTCTCCTTCTCCCGTTTCCCTCTTTCTTCCCTTTCCTTCTCTCTCTCCCCTTTTCTCCTCCTCCTTCCCCCTTTCTCTCGCATTTCCTCCTCGTCCTTCCTTCCTTTCCTTCTCCTTCCCTCCTTTCCTTCTCCTTCCTTCCTTTCCTTCTCCTTCCCCTCTTTCCTCCACCCTCTCCCCTTAGCTCCACGCTCTCCCCGTTTCCCCCTCTCTCTCGCCCTTTCCTCCTCCTCCTTCTCCCCTTTCCTCATTCTCACCCCCTTCCCCCCCCCCTAAACGTCCCGAGACAGCCTCACGTTCACGTCACCCCCACACGTTCTTGAAGGTAACAAATTGCCTCACAAAAGAGCATGACTATGGTGTTCGAGGCGCCCGTGCACGCCCCCTCTCCCCCTTTCCCCCTCACAGCCAACACCCCCTCCCCCTCTCCCCCTCACACCAACCCCCCTTCTCCCCCTCACAACCAACACTCCCTCCCCCTCTCCCTCACAGCCAACACCCCCTCCCCCTCTCCCCTCCCTCACAGCCAACACCCCCCTCTCCCCTCCCTCACCCCCACCCCCTACTGTCGCCGTAGTGGGAGGGGTAAGGGGGGGAAGGGTTGAGGGGGGGAGAGAGAGACTCACACTTCTTGACTCACCTCACACACACGCGCACTCACTCTTTTTTTCACTCATCTTTTAAAATAAGACTCTGGGATACAACTCTCTCCCTCTCTTTCTTTCTTTCTTTCTTTCTTTCTTCTCATCCTTCCATTCTAATTTCCTCGACCTCTTCTTTTCCTTCGTTTTTCTCATCCGCTTCTTGGCTTGGCCCTCCCCCCCCCTGCGCCACTCCAACCCCCCACATCCATTTTTTTTCCTCTTTTTTCTTCTTTTTTCCCTCTTCCTTCGTTCGCCATCCACGCGTCTTTTCTCCTCCGTTCTCCTCCTTTCTTTTCCTTTGAAATTTCCTTCCATTTTTTACCCTCTATCCTTCCGTCTCTCTTCCATTCTCCTCATTTTCCATTGTTTACTCTTTTCGCTTCCTCACTCGTTTCTTTTGCCTTTTTCTTCTTGTTTTATTTTTTCTTTCCCGCCCTTCTCTCTTCCTTTGTTATCCTTCTTCCCCTTCCCGTTTCCTTCTAAATATTTCCCTTTCCCTCCCCCTCTCTTCCTTTTTTTTTACAATCCATTCCTCGCTTTCTTTCTTTCTCCCTCTTTTTCACTTTTTATCTTTTATTTTCTCACTTCCTCTCTCTCTCTCTCTCTCTCTCTCTCTCTCTCTCTCTCTCTCTCTCTCTCTCTCTCTCTCTCTCTCTCTCTCTCTCTCTCTCTCTCTCCTCTTCTTTTCCTTCCCCCTTTATCCGTCTTCCTTCCTTCCTTCTTTTCCTTTCAAAATTTCGCTTCCACTCTTTCTTCTTTTTAGAATCCTCCATTTTCTCCATTTCTTTTCTTTTAACTTCCTCTCCTCGCTTCCCCTCTTTCTATTCTTTTCCTTACATCCTCCTCTTTCTCCTCATATTCCATTTCCCAATCTTTATTTCCCCTTATTTACCTTCCTCCTTCTCCTCTTCGTTTTCGATCTTTCTCCGTCTTTTCCACTTCCTATCCACTCCTTCTCCTTATTTCCCTTCCCCCTATCCCCTCCGTTTTCCATCTTTTTCTCCCCCTTGCTCCTCCTATCCTCTCCGTTTCCCCATCTCCTTCTTTCTTCTCCCCCCTATCCTCGGTTTCCGCCTTTCTCCCTATCTTCCTTGCCCCGCCCCTCCCTATCCTCGTTTCCCACCTTTCTTCTTCTCTTCCTCCCCCCCCCCCCCTATCCTCGGTTTCCGTCTATCTCCTCATTTTCCTCCTTCTCCATCTTTCTCCCCATCCACGTGACTCGCCGAACGACTTTCTGCGCCCGTTCGGATCCACACGAGCAAGGCGATGCGGAAGTGGATAGGAGAACGGAGGAGGAGGAGGAGGAGGAGGAGGAGGAGGAGGAGGAGGAGGAGGAGGAGGAGGAGGAGGAGGAGGAGGAGGAAGAGGAGGAGGAAGAGAAAGAGGAAGAAGAAGAAGAAGAAAAAGAAGAAGAAGAAGAAGAAGAAGAAGAAGAAGAAGGAGGAGGAGAATAAGGAGATGGAGAAGGAGAAGCAGCGGAGGGGCAGAACAAGGAGAAATGGGAAATAAAAGGGAAGAAAATGTAGGGGGGGGGGGGGTCCGTACACCCTCTATTCCCCTGCCACTCTGCTCTCCAACCTTACCCTCCTCCCTTTAAAAAAAATAATAATATGTATAAATTCTAGGTACAACAGGGACGACTCCCTCCTCCTCCCTCCTCTTCCCCCCCCCTCATCCTTTCCACCTCTTCACCCTCTCCTTCTCCCTCCTCCACCTCCTCATCCTCTCCCTCTCCTTCCTCCATCTCCTCTTGCTCTCCCTCCTACACCTCCCTCTCCCCCTCCCTTTCCCTCCCTCCCCCTCCATCTCCCTTTCCCCCTCCCCTTCCCTCCCCCTCCCCTCTTCCCCAACCCTCCTCCTCCCTCCCTCCCCCTCCCTCCCTTTCTCCCTCCCCTCCCTCCCCCCACCCTCCTTTTTTGTCATGTTTCCCCCCCCCCCTTTTCTTTTTTGTCTCGGCATCTGACCTCACTTCCAAAGTAGGCTGCGTTCTCTCCCGGGGCCTTGGGGAGCGCCTACTGTCTCAAGACCCTCGTGCAAGACGCGGTTTGGCCTCCTTGCGGGCGGAGGCCGAGGGGCGTGGTGGCGAGGTGGCCGGGACGTCGTCTTCGTCTTCGTCTTCGTCATCTTCGTGGTTGCTATCTTCGTCTTCGTCTTCCTCTTCGTCGCTTTCTTCGTCTTCATCTTCGTCGCTTTCTTCGTCTTCGTCTTCGTCTTCATCTTCGTCGCTTTCCTCGTCTTCGTCTTCGTCTTCATCTTCGTCGCTTTCTTCGTCTTCGTCATCTTCGTCGCTATCTTCGTCTTCATCTTCGTCATCTTCGCCTTCGTCTTCGTCATCTTCTTCGTCGCTATCTTCGTCTTCATCTTCGTCATCTTCGCCTTCGTCTTCGTCATCTTCTTCGTCGCTATCTTCGTCTTCATCTTCGTCATCTTCGTCATCTTCGCCTTCGTCTTCGTCATCTTCTTCGTCGCTATCTTCGTCTTCATCTTCGTCATCTTCGCCTTCGTCTTCGTCATCTTCGTCGCTATCTTCGTCTTCGTCTTCATATTCATCTTTGTCGTCATCTTCGCTTTCGTCATCCTCCTTGCCATCTTCGTCGTCCTTATCGTTATCTTCATCATCTTTTTCGTTATCTCCGCCGTCATCTTCATCACCATCACCGGCCCCTAGCTCCGTCGTCATCCCCACCACCACCCTCTCCGCTCACCCTCACCACCCCTCACCACCACCACTATCACCACTCCCCCACCACAACCACCCTCTCCACCACGCACCCCCACAACCACCCCCACCCTCTCCACCCTCACCACTCACCACCCCTCCCACCCCCACCCTCTCCACCACCCCCACTCTCACCCCCACCACTATCACCACTCACCACTCACCCCCCTCCCACCCCCACCCTCTCCACCACTCACCCCCACCACTATCACCACTCACCCTTACCACCCTCTCCACCACGCACCCCCACCCCTCCCACACCCACCCTTTCCACCACCCCCACTCTCACCCCCACCACTATCACCACTCACCACCCTCACCACCACCGCCCGCCTGGCCTTGTCCAGCGCACCACCCGAGCGCCGCCAACCCGAGCCGTGATGTCACACTCGCTGTCACACTCATGTCTACGACGCATCCCCGCCGCCCTTCTCGCTGTCACTGCTCGTTTACATCTTCGTCATCGTCATCGTCGTCACCATCGTCATTATTGTCGTCATCGTCGTCATCATGATCGTCAACGTCATCATTATCGTATTCGTCATCATCACTTTTATCACGTCATCACCATCGTCATCATTTTTATCAGTCTCAAATATATGTATATAGATAGATAAATAGATAGATAAATAGACAGATACATAGATAGATAGATAGATAGATAGATAGATAGATAGACAGATAGATAAACAGATAGATATAGACATAATAATAATAACAATAATAATAATAATAATAAGAAATGCTAATGATAATAATAACAATAACAATAATAACACAACAATTACATCAACAACAACAATAATAATAACAAAAATCACAACGCACCCTTTCCCCCGCCCCCCTCCCCCCTACCCCCCAGACGTCCCGAACAAGAGACGAAGAAAAAAAAAGAGAAGAGACGAGGACGAAAAGGAGATAAAGAAAAGGAAAACAAAAAAGAAACAAACAAAAGAAATTGACAACAATAACAACTATCATCATTATAAGAAGAGAAACAAAGAACAAAAGAATAAAAAAAAATAACAAGAAAAAACAATAATAACAATAACACCCCCAAACAACAACAATAATAATAACAACAAAAACAACAACAATAATAACAATAACAAGGTACAGCCCCATCCCAAGATGATAAAAAACAATAACAACAACACCAAACATCAACAACAACAAAAAGCCCAGCAAGAGACATGTAGACCCCCCATCCCCCGAAAAAAACAACTCCAAACAACAACACAAAAAACACCCTGCAAAGGACGGCCAGGTAGAGCGCCCCCATCCCTCGAAAAAAAACAATAACACCAAACAACAACAACAAAAAAAAAAACATCAAGAGACGGCCAGGTAGACCCCCCATCCCCACCCCCCAAAAAAACAACAACACCAAACAACAACAAAAAACACCCCACCAAGAGACGGCCAAGTAGACCATCCCCCTAAAAAACAACACCAAACAACAACAAAAAAAACACCCGACCAAGAAACGGCCAGGTACACCCCCCATCCACACCCACCCCCCAACCCCCCCAAAAAAAACAACAACACCAAACACCCCCACCCCACCCTCCCCCGCAAAGTCCGGCCAGGTACAGCTCCCCCCCCCCACCCCACCCCACCCCTCACCCCCATCCTCTACATTGGAAAAGGGGCCAAAATTTTCCAGCCAAATTTTCCAAGCGCCGGAAAAATAAACCAGCCCTCAGGCGATACATGGGACTTCTCTTGGCTCCTTGAAGCAATCTTAAATATTCCTTCAGATATATAAAAATAATGGCGGGGAGGGAGCTTGGTGCGGGTGTTAAGGTGGAGGGGGGGGGGAGAAGGGAGGAGAAGGAGGAGAGGGAGGAGAGGGGAGAGGGAGGGAGGAAAGGGGAGAGGGAGGAAAGGGGAGAGGGAGGAAAGGGGAGAGAGAGGAGAAGGAGGAAAAGGAGGAGAAAGAGGGAGGAAAGGGAGAAAAAGGAGGAGAGAGGGAGGGAGGAAAAGGAGGAGAGGGAGGAAAAGGAGGAGAGGGAGGAAAAGGAGAGGGAGGGAGGAAAGGAGGAGAGGGAGAGGGAGGGAGGAGTAAGGTAGGAGAGGAAGGTAGAGGGTGAGAGGGAGGAGAAAGAAAAGCGAGGGTGAGAGGGAAGAGAAAGTAAGAGGAAGGGAGGGAGAGGATGAGAGGGAGGAGAAAAGAAAGGAGAGGAGAGGTGAGAGGAAGGGAGGAAAAAGGAAGGAAGAGATGGAGGGAGAGGGAAAAGAAGGAATGGGAGAGGAGAAAAGTGTGGATGAAAGAAATAGGGCATGGGGAGATAAAGCGGAGGAGACACTCACACATTGTCAACAGTACATTCTGAGAAGTGAGAGGGAGAGAGAGACAGAGACGAGAGAAAGAGAGAGAAAAAAGAAACGAGAGAGAGAGAGAGACTGATATATATATATATATATATATATATATATATATATATATATATATATATATATATATATATATATAGAGAGAGAGAGAGAGAGAGAGAGAGAGAGAGAGAGAGAGAGAGAGAGAGAGAGAGAGAGAGAGAGAGAGAGAGAGAGAGAGAGAGACAGACAGAGAACCTCGAGAAAAAAGAAAGAGAAAAGCAGAGCCAGAAATAGAAAAAAAAGAAAGAGACAGAACCAGACGTGGGGATGGAACCCGCGACGAGGGTGACATCATCCTTCTGTTGTCATCCTGCAAGAGCGGTGATGTTGCTGTTATGACGTCACAGAGCGGCCGTCACGCAAGCATACCCGCGCGCCGACGTGACGCCCTGACGTAACGCACGCACGCCCGCACGCCCGCGACACGACGCAACGGATCGGGACCCTGACGAATCGGACGTCATAGTACATCTTCGGAATTCGTGGGAAAGTCTATGGCAGTGGGTGACGTCAGGCATGGACGGGCTGAGGCTGGAGAACGCAAGGGCGGCGGCGGCGGCGGCGGCGGCGTGTCCCTGGCAGGCATGTGACGGGCGGCAGCTGCATCACTCTCTCCCTCTCTCTCTCTCTCTTTCTCTTTCTCTTTCGCTCTTTCTCTCTCTCTTTCTCTTTCTCTTTCGCTCTCTCTCCTCTCTCCTCTCTCTCTCTCTCTCTCTCTCTCTCTCTCTCTCTCTCTCTCTCTCTCTCTCTCTCTCTCTCTCTCTCTCTCTCTCTCTCCCCCTCCCTCACCACTCCACCATCCCCACCCCCTCCTCCCCCTCCCCCTCCTCCTCCTCCGTCCGCAACACAAGTTTACGGGTTTATATTTAGTGGCGAAAGAGAATACCCAAGTTGTATACAGCAGCGCGCGTCGGGCACCAAGAGCGACGCAAACAGAGGTACTCCGCGACCGTCGTGTACTGTGCCCCCACGTGCCCCCTCCCCCCCCCTCCTCCTCCCCCCTCCAGACCCCATGGGCACCTCCCCCTGGGTCCGGCCTCGTCCATCAATCGCACCTCCGTTCACTCCCTCTCTCCCCCCTTCCCCTTCCCCTCCTACTTTCTTTACTGCTCCCCTTCCTTTAGTTCTTCTCCTCCTCCCTTTATTACTCTCTTCGCTACTCTCCTCCCTTCCCCTCCCCCTCCTACTCTCTTTACGACTCCCCTCCCTTTGTTTCCCCTCCCTCCCCCTCCCCCTACTACTCTCTTCACTACTCCCCTCCCTTTGCTTTCCCCTCTCTCTCCCCATCCTGCTCTCCTTCCCTTCCTCTACCCTCCCTCCGTTCCACTTTCTCTCCTTTCCTTTTCTTCCTTCCTTCCCTCCCTATTTACTCCCCTTCCCCTCATATTCTCCTTCCCTCATCCTTCTCCCTTTTCTACCCAAGACCAAACCCCTTCCTTCCCCTACAATCCCTCTCCCTCTCCCTCCCACATTTCCCCTTTCCTTCCCTTCCCTTCCCTCCCCTCACCTTTAATCCCTTTCCCCTCCCTTCTGTTCCCTCCAATCCCTCTCCCTTCCCTTCCCTTCCACACTTCCCCTCGCCTCTCCTCTCCCTTCCCTTCCCACCAATCCCTCTACCCTCTACCCCCTCTACCCCCTCTCCCCTTCCCCCTCCCCACCCCCGGAACCGCCGCTTGGCACCGCGACGTCGCACGCGCGCGCGATCCTCCCCACCAAAATAACAACGGATACGTATTCCCTTCCCCCGGGGCGCCCCCTCGGCCCGGCGGTGCCCTTCCCCCGGGGCGATTCCCCGCGCACGGCTCCGCGGCCTGACTTGCCCCAGGACATCGACCTCGCTTCGCCCTCTCTCTCTCTCTCTCTCTTTCTCTCGTTCTCTCGTTCTCTCGTTCTCTCGTTCTCTCGTTCTCTCTTTCTCTCTTTCTCTCGTTCTCTCTTTCTCTCTTTCTCTCTTTCTCTCTTTCTCTCGGTCTCTCGGTCTCTCGTTCTCTCGTTCTCTCTTTCTCTCTTTCTCTCGTTCTCTCGTTCTCTCGTTCTCTCGTTCTCTCGTTCTCTCGTTCTCTCGTTCTCTCGTTCTCTCGTTCTCTCGTTCTCTCTCTCTCTCTCTCTCTCTCTCTCTCTCTCTCTCTCTCTCTCTCTCTCTCTCTCTCTCTCTCTCTCTCTTGCTAATCGAGCACGTGTCTGGGTCCACCTGCGTGTGTTCGTATTTGTTTATTTTTTGTATGGGTGTGTGTGTGCGCGTGGGATTGCCTGTGCGTGTGCGTGTGCGTGCTCATGCATGCATGCGTGTACGCATGCATGCATGAGGCTGACCGAGCAGAACCCCGACGTGAGGTTGACCTAAGCTGCCAGCCCCGTCCTCCTCCCTCCTGCCTCCCCCCCCCTCCTCCTCTTCCCCGCCCCGCCCCCCCCTCCTCCTCCTCTTCCCCGCCCGCCCCCCTCCTCCTCCTCCTCCTCCTCCCTCCTCCTCCTCCTCCTCCTCCTCCTCCTCCTCCTCCTCCTCCTCCTCCTCCTCCTCCTCCTCCTCCTTCCCGCCCCACCTTCTCTTCCCTCCCGCCCATCCTCTCCTCGCGCCTCGCCTCCCTCCTCCCTCCTCGCCCCGCTCCCCCCCCCCCCGCCCTCACCCGGCCCCCGGCGACCCCCAGTGGCACCCCGCGTCCCAGGTATGTCTCGGCGACCACAGGGGAGCGGGAGGGAGGGGGGGGGCGGTAAGGAAGGAGGAAAGAAGGAAGGGGGAGGGATGAAAGGAGAGACGAAGAGGAGGGGTGAGAGAGGAGGAAGGAAAGAAGACGGCAAAAAAGGGGAAGAGCGGGGAAGAGGATGATGGAAAGGGAGGAGGGAGAAAAGAGAAGAAAAAAGAAAGAAGACGGAAAGTAAACTTGAAAGAGGAGAAATATACGAAGGAGAAGAGAGAGAGTTAAGAAAGATATCAGAAAAAAGAAGGAAAGGGCAAGAAAGAGGAGAGCTAAATTGAGAGAGAAAAAAAATGGAGGAATAAAACGAAAGAGAAAAAAAAACAAGAAAAGAAAAGGAGAAGCAGAAGGAGGAGGAGGAGGAGAAAGAAAAAGAAGAAGAAGAACAAGAAGAAGAACAAGAACAAAGAAGAAGAAGAGAGAGAAATAGATGGAAGAGAGAGAGAAACAGCGAGAGAGAGAGAGAGAGACCGGGGGGGGGGGGAGGGCAAAGGACCCGACCAGACCGAGAGTGCATTATAAAATTCATTATATATTCTTTCCTTTGGCTTTAAATTCTACCGTGTCCAATGCTATTCCCGTCCGTGAGCAGTCCACAGCATGGAGTCGGTATCCTTTTCCTCCTCCTCCTCCGCGGCCGTATGGGGAGAGGGAGAAGAGGGAGAGAGGGAGAAGTTGGGAGAGAGGGAGAAGTAGGGAGAGAGGGAGAAGTTGGGAGAGAGGGAGAAGTTGGGAGAGAGGGAGAAGTAGGGAGAGAGGGAGAAGTAGGGAGAGAGGGAGAAGTAGGGAGAGAGGGAAAAGTCGGGAGAGAGGGAGAAACGAGGGAGAAGTTGGGAGAGAGGGAGAAGTAGGGAGAATGAGAAGCGAGGGAGAAGTGGGATAGACGGAGAAGTAGGGAGAGAGGGAGAAGTAAGGAGTAAGAGAAGCGAGGGAGAAGTCGGGAGAAGTAGGGAGAGAGGGATAATCGAGGGAGAGAGGGAGAATGAGAAGCGAGGGAGAAGTGGGAGAGAGGGAGAAGTGGGAGAGACGGAGAAGCGAGGGAGAAGTAGGGAGAGAGGAAGAAGAAGGAGAGAGGGAGAAGAGGCAGAGAGGGAGAAGTCGGGAGAGAGGGAGAAGTGGGAGAGAGGGAGAAGTAGGGAGAATGAGAAGTGAGGGAAAAGTGGGAGAGACGGAGAAACGAGGGAGAATTTGGAGAGAGGGAGAATTAGGGAGAATGAGAAGCGAGGGAGAATATAAAAATGAAGGAGAGAGAGAAGTGAGGGAGAAAAGGGAGATAAGGGAAAGAGAAATATCGGAATAGAAGCAGGGTAAAAAGAGAAGAGAACAGGAAAGATAAACAGGATAGAAAAGAAGATAAAAAACGATTTGGGAGAGAAATGACGAGGAAAGGGAGAGTAATATAAGACAGAAGGACAAGAGAAAGGGAAGAGGGGAAAGGAATAAAGGAGAAAGCGTTGGGGAGCGAAAAGAAGAGAGAGAAGGGAAGGGAAAGGGATTGACAAGGGAACATTATAGATAGAGAAATAAAGGGGGAGGAAGAAGAAAGATATATATATATATATATATATATATATATATATATATATATATATATATATATATATATATAGAGAGAGAGAGAGAGAGAGAGAGAGAGAGAGAGAGAGAGAGAGAGAGAGAGAGAGAGAGAGAGGATACGTAGACAAGAGCCAGGACAGAGAAGCAGAGAAAGACATACAACCTGACCGACATACAAGAGAGACAGAGCGAGAAAGAGAAAGAGAGAGAGAATAGGAAAGAGGGAGAGAGAAGAGGGGAAGGGAGAGGAGGGGGAGGGGGGGGGAAGGAAGACGGGGTAACGGGTGGGTACAGCAGGCAGTCGGAGGTAAGGGTGAAGAACCCCAGACGGGACATACACACACACACGCACACACACACATACACACACACACACACACACACACGCTGCACTCGCCGCCCAAACTCTAGCCGCATGTCTGTGGGGTCTTTGGAGGTCCTGGCTTTGTGACTGCCATGATTATAAGGGGGGTGGGGGGGAAATCATGGGTATGGAGGATGCGGTGGGCATTGGGGCGGGCGGGGGTGGGGGAAGGAGGAGGAGGAGGAGGAGGAGGAGGCTTGTGTGGGCGTCATGGGGATGGGGTTGAGGCGGGCATTGGGGCAGGAGGGGGTGTGGTGGGCATTGGGGGCAGGGGGAAGAGATGGGCATTGGGGCATGGGGAGGAGGAGGGAGAGACTGTGTGGGCGTCTTGGGCCGGGGGATGGGTGGGGGAGGGGAGGGGGACGGTCTGTGTGGGCGTCTGCTTGTGTGGTGGGTCACTGTGTGCCTGCAGGGTGGGTGGGGGTGGGTCGGGGTGGGCGGGGGGTCGAGGAGCCTCCTGGGGTTGGTAAAGAGCTGAAAACGAGGAAGATAGGGGGAGGGGAGAGGGAGAGAGAGAAGAAGAGGAGGAGAGAGAGAGAGAAGAGGAGGAGGAGGGAGAGAGAGAAGAGGGGGAGGAGGGAGAAGGAATGGAGGGAAAGAGAGGGCGAGAGAGCGAGCGAGAGAGAGAGAGAGAGAGAGAGAGAGAGAGAGAGAGAGAGAGAGAGAGAGAGAGAGAGAGAGAGAGAGAGAGAGAGAGAGAGAGAGAGAGAGAGAGAGAGAGAGAGCGAGAGAGAGCGAGAGAGAACGAGAGAACGAGAGAGGGAGAGAGGGAGAGAGAGAGGGAGAGAGAGAGAGAGAGAGAGAGAGAGAGAGAGAGAGACAGAGAGAGAGAGAGAGAGAGAGAGATAGAGAGAGAGAGAGAGAGAGAGAGAGAGAGAGAGAGAGAGAGAGAAAGAGAGAGAGAGAGAGAGAGAGAGAGAGAGAGAGAGAGAGAGAGAGAGAGAGAGAGAGAGAGAGAGAGAGAGAGAGAGAGAGAGAGAGAGAGAGAGAGAGAGAGAGGAGCAGATGAAGAGCAAGAATGCAAATATACATAAGAATGGGGGGACAGAAGAAGAAAAAGAAAAAGAAGAATGAGGCGAAGAAAAAACAAAGAGAGAAGAAGAAGAAGAAATGGCGAAGAAGAAGAAAAAGACGAAGAAGCAGAAAAAAAACGAAGACGAAGAAGAAGAAGAAGACGAAGAAGCAGGAAGAAGAAGAAGACGAAGAAGCAGAAAAAAGACGAAGAAGAAGAAGAAGCAGAAGACGACGGGGCGGGTGGGGGGAGGGAGGGTACAGGAGGTCACGGATCCCTCGGTAGGTACACTTCGGCGCGAGTGCATTCCCTCGCGCACTCGCCCTCTTTCTCTCCCTTGGGCCCCCTTCCTCCCTCTCCCCCTCTCCCCCTCCTCCGATTCCTCCCTCTCCCCCTCTCCCCTTCCTCTCTATCTCTCCTTCCTCCGATTCCTCCCTCTCCCCTCTCACTCTCCTTCCTCCGATTCCTCCCTCTCCCCCTTCCTCCCTCTCCCCCTCCTCCGATTCCTCCCTCTCCCCCTCCTCCCTCTCTCCTTCCTCTCTCTCTCCCTTCCTCCGATTCCTCCCTCTCCGCCTCTCCTTCCTCTCTCACTCTCTCTCCTTCCTCCGATTCCTCCCTCTCCCTTTTCTCTCTCTCTCCCCTTCTTCCAATTCCTCTCTCTCTCCGTCTGTCCTTCTTCCCCATCCTCTCTCTCACCTTCCTCCCTCTCCCCTCTCTCCCTTCCTCTTCTACTCCTTCCTCATCCTCTTTTCACCCCACCCTCCCCTCCTCTATCCCTTCCCCTTCTTTCCTCCCCCGCCCCACCCCTTCCTCCTCCCCCTCTTTCATCCCCATCCCCTTCCTTCTCCCTTTCTTTCCTCTCCCTCCCTTCCCCTTCCCCTTCCACTTCCACCTTCCCCTTCCCCCTTCTTTTCTCCCCACCACCTCCCCCTCCTTCCCCTTCCACTCTCCCCCCTCTTCCCCTTCCCGCAGTTCATAGTTCCTCATGCTCAAGAAGAGTTCCTCAAGGTTAGCAGCTTTTCTTTCTTCCTTTCTTTCTTTCTTTCTTTCCTCCCTTCCTTCCTTATTTATTTATTTCCTTATCTCTCAAGGTTCGCAACTTTTCTTTCTTTCTTTCCTTTCTTTCCTTCCTCTCTCACTTCCCTTCCTTCCTTCCTTCCTCCTCCCTCCCTCTCGTCCTCCTTTCCTCCCTCCCTTCCTTCCTTCTTTCCCTCCTCCCTCCTTCCCTTCCCTTCTCCTTCCCTCCCTCCTTCCCCTCCTCCCTACCTCCTTCCCTTCCCTTCTCCTTCCCTCCCTCCTCCTTCCCTTCCTTCCTTCCTTCTTTCCTTCCTTCTCCCTCAAGGTTGCCGGCCCAACGCGACCCTTAAGTGAACTGACTCGGTCCCTCCTGCACCGCCGGAGGACAGTGCCTCCTCCTTCGCCCCTTCTCCTACGCCCTTCCTTCTCCTCCATGTCCTCTCCTCCTCCTCTTCATCCTCGTCTCTCTTTTCCTGCAGTTTTCATTGTTTCTTTTTTTCCGTTTTCACCCTTTCTATCTCTTCATCCTTTTCTTTCTTTCTTTCTTTCTTTCTTTCTTTCTTTCTTTCTTTCTTTCTTTCTTTCTTTCTTTCTTTCTTTCTTTCTTTCTTTCTTTCTTTCTCTCTCTCTCTCTCTCTCTCTCTCTCTCTCTCTCTCTCTCTCTCCAATCCCCACGTCCCTTCCCCCAACCCTGTCTTTTTTCCCTTTATATTTTTTTCCCTTTCTATCTCTTCTTTCCTTATTCATCCTTCTCTTTCTTTCTCTCTCTCTCTCTCTCTCTCTCTCTCTCTCTCTCTCTCTCTCTCTCTCTCTCTCTCTCTCTCTCTCTCTCTCTCTCTCTCTCTCTCTCTCTCTCTCTCCCTCTCCAATCCCCACGTCCCTTCCTACCCCCAACCCTGTCTTTTCCCTTTCTATTTTTTTCTCTTTCTATCTCTTCCTCTACTCATCCTTCTCTTTCTTTCTCTCTTTCTCCTCTCCAATCCCCACGTCCCTTCCCCTTCCCCCCCCAACCCTGTCTTTTTCCCTTTCTATCTCTTCTTCTTTCTCCATTCATCCTTCTCTTTCTTTCTTTCTTCCCTCTCCTCTCAATCCCCCTCCCCAACCCTGTCTTTTATCCCCTCTTTATTTTTTCCCCTTTCTATCTCTTCTTTCTCTACTCATCCTTCTCTTTCTCTTTCTCCCTCTCCCTCTCCCTCTCCAATCCCCACATCCCTTCCTCCCCTTCCCCCCCCCCCCTGTCAGGCCGACCCCGCCCCTCCCGACGAAGCCGCCGACGCCCCTGGACAGCGGCGCCCCCGAGGTCGAGCCGAGCAAGCCATTCATCTTGCGGCAATCTCGCCCATCGCCGCAGACGCCGCCCGTGCGTCCGTCCGCGGCGAGGGGGACGCCCGAGGAAGGGGGAGGGGAAGAGGGGGGTGCGAGGGAAGGGGGGGAACGGGGGCGAGGGAAGGGGAGGTGACGGGGGAGAGGGAAGGGGAGGGAACGGGGGGTGAGGGAAGGGGAGGTGACGGGGGAGAGGGAAGAGGAGGGGAGGAGGGTGCGAGGGCAGGGGGAGGGGCTGATGGGTGCGAGGGAAGGGGGGGAGGAGGGGGCGAGGGAAAGGGGAGAGGGTACGAGGGATGGGGGTGATGGGGGAGAGGGGGAGGAGAGAGGGGAGTGGGGATTCTTGTGGGGGAGGGAGGGAGAGGGGAAGGTGATGGGGGGAGGGGAGGAGGAGAGAGTGGCGGGGGATTCTTGTGGGGGAGGGGAGGGAGAGGAGGAGAGGCGAAGAGGGAGGGGGAGGGGGAGGGAGTAGGGGATTACTGTGGGGATGGAGGAGTATTAAGGGCGGGGGAGTGGGAAGGGGAGGGGGAGGGGGAGGGGGAAGGGGTTCAACGGGTTCTGCGTCTTCAGTCTTTTTTTTGTATTCTTCATCTTATTCTTATTCTACTCATTTGCTTTCTCGTCTTTTTTTTTCTGGTTTTCTTTTTCTTTTTTCCTTTTCTCTTATTTCTTCCCCTCGTCTCCTTCTTCGCGTCCTTCTTCTTCTCCTCCCTCTCATTTTCATTCTTCTCCCTCTCCTCCTCCTCCTTCTCCTTCTCCCCCTCTCCCAGTCCCTCTCCTTCTTCTCCCTCTCCCCCTTCTCCCTCTCCTTCTGCTTCTCCTTCTTCTCCTCCTCCTGCCTGCTCCTCCTCCCTCCTCCTCCTTCTCCTTCCCCTCTTTCTCCCTCTCCTTCTCCTCCTCCTGCCTGCTCCTCCTCCCTCCTCCTCCTTCTCCTTCCCCTCTCCTCCCCCCTCCTCCTCCTCCACCTCCTCCTCCTCCACCTCCTCCTCCTCTCCTTCTTCCCCCTCCTCCTCCTCCTCTTCTTATCTCAGGACGATGGGCTAGGGCGGGTCGGTGCCATGAAGGAGGTGGGCGGACTCTGGCGAAGTGGGCGCGCGGGG
>NC_091577.1:17257245-17277245 GCF_042767895.1 Penaeus vannamei | reverse complement strand
GCGGGGGTACCTGGGGAGGGGGAGGGGGCGGGGGTACCTGGGGAGGGGCGGGGGTACATGGGGAGGGGGAGGGGAAGGAGGAGGAGGAGCACTGTACCTGGGGAGGGGGGAGGGGGCAGGGGTACCTGGGGAGGGGGGAGGGGGGCGGGGGTACCTGGGGAGGGGGCGGGGGTACATGGGGGGAGGGGGGGAGGGGGGCGGAGCACTGTCTTGACCTCTCGAGCCAGCCAATTCTGTTACATTGTTGACGAGAGAGAGAGGGAAAAAAAATCGTTACGTAAATAACGACCGAAGCAAAAGAGGCATCAATGCAAATTATATCGTGTTTATTTTTTTGTTATTTGTTTGTTTGTTTTTGGTTGTTTTTTTATTGTTTGTTTGTTTGTGTTGTAGATTTCGCGTGTCGGTCTCATTCTAGTCATCACCATCACGGTATCGTCACTATCATGTGTATTATGATCATGGGCGTCACCATCATCACCACCATAATCATTATCATCGTCATCACCACCATCATCATCGTTACCAAATTTACAAATCTTCGCGAGCAATGCATAGGCATCACCGTCATCACCACACCATTACCACCATCACCATTAGCATCATCATCGACAATCACCAATAATAATAAAACTCATCACTATCACCGCCATCATCACCATCATCATCATACACACTTACGTGCCTTTCCCAAGCGCCCATTTACCCCCTCCCCTCCTCCCTTCCCTCCCTCCCCTCCTTCCTTCCCTTCCTCCCGCCCCTCCTCGCCTCCCCTCCCTCCCTCCCCCAACAAGAATGAATGAAGAAAAAAAAGGTTCTTTAAAAACAAAGGACCCCAAACCGCCCCCCCACACCCTGACCGCCCCTAATCCCCTCCACTCCCCATTCGGCGTGACCTTTGACCCGGCTTCGCTTCTGACCCGGCTTGGTCGCGTCGAAGAGGTGAAGGCGGTGGAGGGAGGTGATGGTGGTGGAGGGGAACTGGTGGAGAAGGAGGCGGAGGGAAGGGAGAGGGGAGGCGATGGTGGTGGAGGTGGAAGTGGTGAAGAAGGAGGTGGATGGGAGGGAGAGGGGAAGACGGAGGGGGTAGGGGAGGTGATGGTGGTGGAGAGGAAGGTGGTGGAATGGTGGTGGTGGAGGGAGAAGTGGTAGAGGTGGAGGAAGAAGC
The DNA here is from genome assembly GCF_042767895.1 of Penaeus vannamei. Lineage (NCBI taxonomy): Eukaryota > Metazoa > Arthropoda > Malacostraca > Decapoda > Penaeidae > Penaeus > Penaeus vannamei. The sequence continues at coordinate 17,276,077 of NC_091577.1, read as the reverse complement.
GGAAATAGTGGTTAAAGGAGGACTTAGGATTAGCTGATCCTTCCTTTCGAGAGATTTAGGGAAGGATGAGGAGGTATGGAGGAGAAAGAGGAGGAGGAGGAGGAGGAGAAAGAGGAGGAGAAAGAGGAGGAAGAGGAGGAAGAGGAGAAAGAGGAGAAAGAGGAGGAGGAGGAGAAAGAGGAGGAGAAAGAGGAGGAGGATGAGGAGGAGGAGGAGAAAACCAAATCACGGTGGAAGAAACATTTCTCCCCTCCTCCCCTCCTCCCCCTTTCCACACCCTCCTAATCCCCCCCTCCCCTGCCAGAGGATTAGGACCAGAGATCCTGTCGATCACCAATCCTTCCAGTCTCTCACAGGACCCCCCCCCCCGCCCCCCCCAATCCTTCACTAATCCTGACTGGTGTTGCTCATTGGGAATTTCGTCGCCGCTGTAACTGGATTGGACTGTGGTGTGTAAAAAAAAAATAATAATGATAAATAAATAATGAAAAAATAGATAAAAAAGTGGGTTAAAAAATTAAAAATGAGAATAAGATTAAGTAAAAGACCAAAAAACGGGATAAAAAATAGAAAGAGATAAGAGTAAGAATAAGGCCAAAAAACGGGATAAAAAAGGATAAAAACAAGAAGTGAAAAAAGCGAAGAGAAAAGAGCGATAGAAGACAGGTAAAAAATCGCAAAGGCACAAAAAGTCCTAGTAAAAAGGACAGAAAAGGACAAGAGAGAGAGAGAGAGAGAGAGAGAGAGAGAGAGAGAGAGAGAGAGAGAGAGAGAGAGAGAGAGAGAGAGAGAGAGAGAGAGAGAGAGAGAGAGACAGAGAGAGAGAGAGAGAGAGAGAGAGAGAGAGAGAGAGAGAGAGAGAGAGAGAGAGAGAGAGAGAGAGAGAGAGAGAGAGAGAGAGAGAGAGAGAGAGAGAGAGAGAGAGAGAGAGAGAGAGAGAGAGAGAGAGAGAGAGAGAGAGAGAGAAACAAAAACAAGACTAGAAAAAAGTAAGAAAAAAAGAAAAAAGAAAAGATGAAAAAAGGAAACAAAGATAAAAAATAAAAAATAAGGGAAAAAAAACAAAATACGATACGGAAAGAAGGAAAAGAGAGGAAACAAGCAGCAGCGCACGGAATATAATATATCAAAATATAGGAAAAAAAGTAATAAAACTCGCCTTCAAAATACTTTCCCTTACACCCTTCCCCCACACCCCATCGCCCTCTTCCTCCCTCCCTCCCTCCCTCCATTCCCTTCTTCCATCCCTTACCTTCCTCCTTCCATCTCCCTCTCCCTCCCCTTCCCTCTTCTCCCTCCATTCCGCTTCTTCCCTCAATTCTCACTACCTCCCTCTCCCTCCCTCCTTCCATATCCCTCTTCCTTCCTCTATCTACCTATCCCTCTCCCTCTCCCATCCTCCTTCCATCTCCCAATCCCTCTCTTCCCTCCCTCCCTATCCCTCTCTCCCTCTTCCCCCTCCCTCCCTATCCCTCCATTCCTTCCATCTCCCTATCCCTCCTCTCCTTCCATTTCCCTATCCCTCTCTCCCTCTTCCCCCTCCCTCCCTATCCCTCCTCTCCTTCCATCTCCCCATCCCTCTTCTCCCTCCTTATCCCTCCCTCTACCCCCTTCCTCCCCCCCCATACCCACGCTACACCTGTCGCACCTGCATGACATTTCGAACACTAATTAACGGCACGGACTCAAAGCACACCTTTTCTATTTTCATTTTTATTTGTCTATCTTTTATTCATTTTTTCTCTCTATTTTCTCTCCCTTGTCTATTATTATTATTATTCATCTTTTATTTTTTTCTCCTTTTTTTCTTTTTTTTTTGTTCTCCTTGTTTTTACTTTTTTTTTATAAATTTACTCATTTTCACCATTCTCTTTTTTACTCTTTCTCCCTTCTTCCCGATCTTTATCTCACCCCCTCGTACACCATTTTTTTGCCTCCTCTTTTATGATACATTTACTCCCTCTCATCTCCGTCTCTTTACTCCTTATGCCTTCTCGCCGATCTTTATCTCTCCCTTCTTACACCTGTTCAACATCGCTCTCTCTCGCTTGGGTACGCCGTTCTTGTGTCTTTCGCTGTTCTTGTTCTTTGCTCTGCTTCTCGTTCGGTATTTTCTTTTTTTTATTTTCCTTTTGGGGGTCATCGTTATTATAATAATAAAAAATGATAAAAACAATAATAATAATAGGAATAATAATAATAATAATAATAATAATAATAATAATAATAATAATAATAATAATAATAATAACAAAATACTAATAAAAAAATAATAACAATACTAATAATAAAAATAAAAATAATAAAAATAATAATAACAACAACAACACCAAAACAACAATAATAACAAACAAATAAACAAACAAATACTCGTGCTCTCCCACCACCGAAGACAACCACCGCACCTGCCACACACCATCCCAGACTGACGACGCAAATACACCTCGTGCATTATCAGCGATATACATCAGCTCCCAGGGGCATCACCACTGGCATACAACACCACGGGCCATTACGTAACAGGCTGACATCACCGGACACATCACAGGCAGAGAGACACATCACTGGCAGGAATCACGCCAGAGAGACACATCACAGGCAGAGAGACACGTCACAGACAGAAATCACGTCAGAGAGACACTTCACAGACAGAAATCACGTCAGAGAGACACATCACAGGCAGAAATCACGTCAGAGAGACACGTCACAGGCAGAAATCACGTCAGAGAGACACGTCACAGGCAGAAATCACGTCAGAGAGACACGTCACAGGCAGAAATCACGTCAGAGAGACACGTCACAGGCAGGAATCACGTCAGAGAGACACGTCACAGGCAGAAATCACAGGCAGAGAGACACATCACTGGCAGGAATCACGTCAGAGAGACACATCACAGGCAGGAATCACGCCAGAGAGACACGTCACAGGCAGGAATCACGTCAGAGAGACACGTCACAGACAGAAATCACGTCAGAGAGACACGTCACAGACAGAAATCACGTCAGAGAGACACGTCACAGGCAGGAATCACGTCAGAGAGACACGTCACAGGCAGGAATCACGCCAGAGAGACACGTCACAGACAGAAATCACGTCAGAGAGACACATCACAGGCAGGAATCACGTCAGAGAGACACGTCACAGACAGAAACATGTCAGAGAGACACATCACAGGCAGAAATCACGTCAGAGAGACACATCACAGGCAGAAATCACGTCAGAGAGACACGTCACAGGCAGAAATCACGTCACAGAGACACGTCACAGACAGAAATCACGTCAGAGAGACACATCACAGGCAGGAATCACGTCAGAGAGACACATCACAGGCAGGAATCACGCCAGAGAGACACGTCACAGACAGAAACATGTCAGAGAGACACATCACAGACAGAAATCACGTCAGAGAGACACATCACAGACAGAAATCACGTCAGAGAGACACATCACAGACAGAAATCACGTCAGAGAGACACATCACAGGCAGAGAGACACGTCACAGCCAGAAATCACGTCAGAGAGACACATCACAGACAGAAATCACGTCAGAGAGACACATCACAGGCAGAGAGACACGTCACAGACAGAAATCACGTCAGAGAGACACATCACAGACAGAAATCACGTCAGAGAGACACATCACAGGCAGAGAGACACATCACAGACAGAAATCACGTCAGAGACACGTCACAGACAGAAATCACGTCAGAGAGACACGTCACAGACAGAAATCACGTCAGAGAGACACGTCACAGACAGAAATCACGTCAGAGAGACACATCACAGACAGAAATCACGTCAGAGAGACACATCACAGACAGAAATCACGTCAGAGAGACACATCACAGACAGAAATCACGTCAGAGAGACACATCACAGACAGAAATCACGTCAGAGAGACACGTCACAGACAGAAATCACGTCAGAGAGACACATCACAGACAGAAATCACGTCAGAGAGACACATCACAGACAGAAATCACGTCAGAGAGACACATCACAGACAGAAATCACGTCAGAGAGACACATCACAGGCAGAGAGACACGTCACAGGCAGAAATCACGTCAGAGAGACACATCACAGACAGAAAGAGAGAGACATGTCAACAGGTATACATCACTATAGAACAAAAACACCGCTACCATCACTGTATATATACACCATCATCACCATTGTCATCACCGCCGTCAATATGGTGTATATCACTGTAGAAAATAACGCTACCACATACTAGACGGAATCACAGACATGCATCACCACAGACGAGACAGCAGACACCACCACAGACATATACCGCGACAGACAGAGACACCAGGCAACACCACAGACATAAATCGAACCACCACCACAACACCAACTGGACATCACCACGACCACAACTGGACATCACAATCATCACCACCACCACCACAACCGGACATCATCATCACCACAACTGGACATCGCAATCATCACCACCACAACCGGACATTATCATCACCACAACTGGACATCGCAATCATCACCACCACCACCACAACCGGACATGTCCCTCCGACACAACTGGACATCACCACAACCACAACTGCACATTACAATCACCACAACCACAACTGGACATATCCCTCCACCACAACTGGACATCACCACAACCACCACAACAGGTCACCACCAAGAGACCCATTACTCTTAGTCAACACCCCAAGCTTCTCTCTCTCTCTCTCTCTCTAACTCTCTCGAAGGAAAAAAAATCGGAGCCTATTTCACCTCGACCAGATAGGCCTATGAGAGAGTGAAGGAAGGGGGGGGGGGTGGAGGGAGGGGGAGGTGAGGGAAGGACAGGGAGAGGGGTGAGGTAAGGAAGGGAGAAGCGAGGTGAGGGAAAGGGAGGTAAGAGGAGGGGGGGTGAGGTAAAGGGAGGGGGGGAGGGAGGGGGGGTGAGGTAAGAGGAGGGAGGGAGGGGGGTGAGGTAAGGAAGGGAGAAGCGAGGTGAGGGAAGGAGAGGGAAGGGAGGGGGTGAGGTAGGAAAGGGAGGGACCGTGTTATTGACTAGGGATACAAGACTCTTTAGAGGTGGGGGGAGAGGAGGAGGGAGAAAGAAAGCAGGGGAGGGCCGGAGGGAGGGAAGGGAAAGGAGGGAAGAGGAGGAGTCATGAAAGAAAGGGGAAGGAAAGAGGGAAAGGGGCGCGGCGGGAGAGCCCAAGGACACAGGAAATGGGCCACAGAGGAGTGGGGAAGGAGAGGGAGGGGGGAGGGAGGGGAGGAGGTACAAAGGGGAGGGAGGGAGAGGGAGGGGAGGAGGCACAAAGGGAAGGGAGGGGGAGGAGGCACAAAGGGAGGGAGGGGAAGGGAGGTAGGGGAGGAGGTACAAACGGGAGGGAGGGGGAGGGAGGGGGAGGAGGCACAAAGGGAAGGGAGGAGAGAGGAAGAAGAAGGAAGAGACAGCAAGGGGAGAGGGAGGAGGGGGAAACAAGGGATGGGGAGGGAGAGGAGGGAGAGGAGGGAGAGGAGGGAGAGGAGGGGAGGAGAGGGATGGGAAGACCGTAAAGAAAGACATGAGAAGAAGAAGAAGAAATGAAAAGTCAAGGTCGGAAAGTGAGGGAGAAAAAGAGAGGGAGAGAGAACAAAAGAAGCAAACGAGAGGAAGGAAAGGAGGAGATGGAGGAGGAGGTTGCCATGGCAGGCGGGTGGGGGGAGGGGGTTGTAAGAGAGGGTGAGGACGGGGAGGAAGAAGAATGAGAGAGGGAAGTCGGAGATGAAAGAAAGAAAGAGAGAAAGAGCAGACGAAAAAGAGGGGGAGAGAAGGAGAGCGAGTGAAGATAGACAACAGAAAGAGGGAGAGAGGAGAGAAGAAATGAGAGGGAAGAGAGAAGAGACGAGAGAAGAGAGATAAAAGACGAGGAAGAAGGGAGAGAGGGGTGAGAAACAACGAAAGAGAAGAGAGAGAAGACGAGAGAGGAGAGAGAAAAAACGAGAGAGGAGAGAGAAAAGACGAAAGACGAGAGAGGAGAGAGAAAAAACGAAAGACGAGAGAGAAAAGACGAGAAAAGAGAGATAAAAAACGAGAGAGAAGAGAGAAAAGACGAGAAAGGAGAGAGAAAAAGACGAGAGAGGAGAGAGAAAAGACGAGAGAGGGGAGAGGGGAGAGGGGGGAGGGGGAAGGGGCAGGTGCAGAGGGTCCTCCTGGGACGACTAAACAACGACACTCACAGACGCCCCCCGCCTTGCCAGGTTCTCGCTCATGCTGCCCACGGTAGGGAGAAGGAGAAGGAGAAGAAGGAGGGGGAAGAAGGAGAGGGAGGAGGGAGGAGGGAGGAGGGAGAGAAAGGAGGAGGAGAAGGAGGACGAAGAAGGAGAAGGAGGGGAAAGAAGGAGGGGGAGGGGAGGAGGGAGGGAGGGAGGGAGGGAGGGAGGGAGGGAGGGAGGGAGGGAGGGAGGGAGGGAGGGGAGGGAGGGAGGGAGAGGGAGAGGGAGGAGGGAGGAGGGAGGGGGAGGGGGAGAGAGAGATGAAAAGAAGAGAAGAGAAGAAAAGAAAAGAGAAAAAAAGAAAAAGAAAAAAAATAAAAAAAGAAAAAAATGAGAAAGAGAAAGAGAGGGAATTAACAGACGAAAACAGAGAAGAGAGTGTGAGCGAGCGAGCGAGCGAGAGAGAGAGAGGGAGCGAGAAGGAGCGCCTGAGTGAGAGAAAGAGAGCGAGCGAGTGAGCGACAGCAACAGCGCAAGGGCAACGAGCCAACAAAGGAAAAACACAGGAACGGGGGAGACGACCAGAGTGAGTGAGAGACCGTGAGTAGGGAAGTGAGTGAAAGTGAGTGGGAAAGTGAGTATGGAAGTGAGTGAAAGTGAGAGACCGTGAGTGTGGAAGTGAGTGAAAGTGAGTGGGATAGTGAGTAAGAGTGAATGAAAGTGATAAGAGTGAGAGACCGTGAGTGGGAAAGTGAGTGAAAGTGAGTGGGAAAGTGAGTATGAGTGAGCGTGGAAGTGAGTGGGAAAATGAGTGAAAGTGAGTGGGAAAGTGAGTATGAGTGAGCGTGGAAGTGAGTGGGAGAGAGAGAGAGAGAGAGAGAGAGAGAGAGAGAGAGAGAGAGAGAGAGAGAGAGAGAGAGAGAGAGAGAGAGAGACGACTGAAGTGAGAGTGAGAATGAGTGACATTGAATGAAATCAAGACAGCAGACACAAAGAGCAAAGAGAGAAGAGAGACAGAAAGAGAGAGAGGAGAGGAGAGGAAGGAGAGAAGAGAAGCGAAGAAAAGAAAGAAGAGATGAGAAAAAAAGAGAAAAAGGAGATAATAAGAGACCACAAATCGCCAAGAAAAGAAAGAAAGAAAAAAAACGACCACAGAATAAAAGAGAAGGAGAGGAAGACAGAAAAAACAGAGAAAGAGAGAGAGAGAGAGAGAGAGAGAGAGAGAGAGAGAGAGAGAGAGAGAGAGAGAGAGAGAGAGAGAGAGAGAGAGAAGAGAGAGAAGAGAGAGAAAAGGGAGAGAGAGAGAGAGAGAGAGAGAGAGAGAGAGAGAGAGAGAGAGAGAGAGAGAGAGAGAGAGAGAGAGAGAGAGAAGAGAGAGAGAGAGATAAAGATGGGAGGAGAGCGAGAAAGAGGGAGAGAGAGAGGGAGAGAAAAGAGGGAGGGAGGAAGGGCAGAGCGAGATAAACACAAAGACACTTCCTTCTTATTGAGGTCTGGAGGGAAAAAAAAAGGAAGATAAGGTCCGTCATGGCGTCAAGTGTGCCAAGGACGAGGAGGCGGAGAGGGAGAGGGAGAGGGAGAGGGAGAGGGAGAGGGAGAGGGAGAGGGAGAGGGAGAGGGAGAGGGAGAGGAGGGTGAAGGAGAGGAGGGTGAAGGAGAGGAGGGAGAAGGAGAGGGTGAAGGAGAGAGGAGGCGGAGAGGGAGAGGGAGAGGGAGAGGAGGGTGAAAGAGAGGGAGAGGGAGAGGAGGGTGAAGGAGAGGAGGGAGAAGGGGAAGGAAGAGGAGGGAGAAGGGGAAGGAGAGAGGAGGGTGAAGGAGAGGAGGGAGAGGGAGAGGGAGAGGGAGAGGGAGAGGAGGGTGAAGGAGAGGGAGAGGGAGAGGGAGGGTGAAGAGGGAGAGGGAGGGTGAAGGAGAGGAGGGAGAAGGAGGGTGAGGGAGAAGAGAGGGTGAAGAAGGGAGAGGAGGGAGAAGGATGGGGTGAGGGAGAAGGAGAGGGAGAGGGTGAGGGAGAAGGAGAGAGTGAAGAAGAGGGAGAGGGAGAAGGAGAGGGAGAGGGAGCGGGTGAGGGAGAAGAGGGAGAAGGAGAGAGTGAAAAAGAGGGAGAGGGGTGAGGAGGAGGGGAGAAGAGGGTGAAGGAGAGGGTGAGGGAGATAGAGAGGGAGCAGGAGGGAGAGGAAGAGGGAGATGAGGGTGTGGGAAAAGGAAAGGGAGAGGGAGGGAGAGGGGAGAAAGAGGGAGAAGGGACCGAGAAAGAGGGAGAAGAAAACTGATAAAGAGGAGAGAAAAAAGCGAGGGAGGAAGGGAGGGAGGACGTAAGGATAAGAGGATGAGGGGGAGAGGCGCGCAGGGAGAGCGGGTGGGCAGAAAGAGAGAGAGAGAGAGAAAGAGAGAGAGAGAGAGAGAAGGAGCGGGGAGATAAGATAGGAGGAAGTGGGAGGGGCCGGGCGAGGGGAGGAAAAGGGGAAAGAAACAGAGGATAATAATAGAACCCGGGAGAAGACAAACAAAGAAAAGAGGAAGAATTCGTATGATAAGAAATGGGGTAAAATGGAAAAAGGGAACTGGGATGGAGGACGAGAACGCGGAAGAGAGAGAGACAGACAGACAGACAGACAGACAGACAGACAGACAGACAGACAGAGAGAGAGAGAGAGAGAGAGAGAGAGAGAGAGCGAGAGAGAGCGAGAGAGAGAGAGCGAGAGAGAGAGAGAGAGAGAGAGAGAGAGAGAAGAGAAGAGAGAGAGAGAGAGAGAGAGAGAGAGAGAGAGAGAGAGAGAGAGAGAGAGAGAGAGAGAGAGAGAGAAGAATAGGAAATGGAAAACCTCCAAGATGAGGGAAAAGGCGAGGAGAGGAGGAAGGAGGGCGGAATAAAGAGGGGAAGGAGAACAAAAGGAAGAGGCCGAGGGGGGAGGGGGGGGAGAGGGGAGAGATAGAGGGGACAGAGAAGAAAATACGGGAATAGGATTAGGACGAAGGAAGAGGGGGAAATTAGATAATGTGAAATAATAAGCCGGAATGGAACGGGGATCCCTTAGTAAAGTAGGTTACGAAAGAGACATAAAGCAGAGACGGAGAAACGGGGGAACAGAGGCAAAGTCGATAGAAAGAGAGTAAAATACACGAAAAAAAGGACAACCGGACAGACAAACACACATCTAAAAAGCTCTATAAACAGACAAATAGACAGACAAGCAGACAGACAGATGGATGGACAAACAGACAGAAATAAACACAGACAGACAGACTGACCGACGAAGAGAAAGACGCAGACGAAACAAATCAATAAACAAATAAACGAGGGTAAGAGACGAAGGGGGGAGACAGAGAGAGAAAAAAAAAACTGAAGGAAGACAAACAAGGAAGGGAACGAGAGAGTGAAAAAGAGGGCGGAGGGGAAAAAAAGGAGGAAAAAAAAGAACACTGAAAGACAATTATCTCAACAAGGGGAGGAGGATAATGGGGGTGGGGGCGGGGAGGGGAGGGAGGGAGGGGGAAGGGAGGAGAGGAGAGCGGGAAGGGAGGGCAGGGGAGCAGAAAGGAAGGGAAGGGAAGGGAGGAAGAAAGGAAGGGAGGGGAAGGGAGGGGAGGAGAGCGGGGAAAGGAAGGAGAGGAGAGAAGAAGGAAGGGAAGGGAAAGGAGGAGAAAGGAAGGGAGGGAAGGGAGGGGAGGAGAGCGGGGAAAGGAAGCGAGGAGAGAAGAAGGGAAGGAAGGGGAAAGGAGACGAGGATAAAGGCCGGGGGAGGGGGAAGGGGAGAGGAAAGGGGAGAAGAGAGAGAGAAAGGAAGAGAGGCGAGTAGAAGAGACGAGAACGGAGGAAAGGTCAAGGGGAAAAGAGAAGAAGTGGAACAGGGGAGAAAGGAAAAAAATAGAAAACCAAGAGACGAGACGAGAAATGCAGAGGAACGAGAGGAGGAGAGAAGGGAAGGGAGAAAAGAAGAGGGACCGATGACGAGGGAAAATAGGATGCTGGAGAGAAAGTTACGAAAGAGAAAAGTAAAAGGAGAAAGTGATGGTGACGACGACGGCACAGGCCACAGAGGCAATACGAAGAAAGCAAGGGAGAGAAAGCGTGAGGAGGAGGAGGAGGAGGAGGATGAGGATGAGGATGAGGAGGAGGAAGAAGAAGAAGAAGAGGGAAAAGGAGGAGGAGGAGGAAGACGAAGAAGAGGGAAAAGAAAGAGGAGGAAGAGGAGGAGAAGGATATAAGAGAAGAAGGAACAGGAATGGAAATAGAAGAAAGACCAAAATAAGTGGAACACACACACACACACCCAGACACACACACACACACACACACACACACACACACACACACACACACACACACACACACACACACACACACACACACACACACACACACACAGACACATACACACACGCACACACACACACAATATTCACACATACATCCATAAAAGGAGAAAACGCGAACGAAAAAAAAAGGCGACGAAGAAAAATACGCAGATTAGAGGTGTAAGGGCTAATAAGTTGGAACTTGCGTGGGGGTCGAGCATCAAAGGCCTCGGGGACATGGGGGGTGGGGGTGGAGGCACTCCTCCCTCAGGGTACAATGGTAAGAGAGGGAAGGGGAAGAGGGGGAAGGAGAAAGGGGTATAAGAAAAAGGGGAGGGGAGTGAGTAAGGGGAAGATGGGATAGAATGGGAAGAGGGGATAGGAAGGGAAGAGGAAGAGGAAAGGAGGAGGGAAGGATATGAGAGGACGGGGAGAGAGGTAAAAGGAAGGGGGAAGAGGGAAGGGAAAGTTAAAGAGGGGAAGAGGGAAGGGAAGGTAAAAAGGGAAGAGAAAGAGGAGGGAAAGCTAAAGAGGGGGAAGAGGGAAGGGAATGTTAAAGAGGGGGAAGAGGGAAGGTAAAGGTAAAAAGGGGAAGAGAAAGAAGGAAGGGAAAGATAAAGAGGGAAAAGGGAAGATAAAGAGGGGAAAGAGAAGACAGAAGGAGAAGATAAAGAGGGGAAGAGAGGGCAGCGCAGACGAAGTTTAAGGGAAGGGGGTAAACACGGCGGCAGCAAGGGAAGGCGGACGTGTCATGGCGATGGTCGTCGAGCAGAAGGAAATGGTCGGCGGTTCTGGTCGTTGTGGGTGGCTGTGCGCTGGAGCCAAGTGTCGTCGCTAAGAGGGGAAACGGAGTCGTCGCGAAGAGAGAGAGAGGGAAGTGGTCGTAGGAAGAGAGAAAAGGCCGTTGGGAGAGAGAAGTGGTCGTTGAAAGAGGAAGAGTGGTAGTAGGAAGAGAGAAGTGGTCGTTGAAATAGAGAAAAGGTCGTTGAAAGAGGAGGAGTGGTCGTTGGAAGAGAGACATGGTCGTAGGAAGAGAGAATCGGTCGTTGAAAGAGGAAGAGTGGTAGTAGGAAGAGAGAAATGGTCGTAGGAAGAGAGAATTGGTCGTTGGAAGAGAGAGGTGGTCGTTGGAAGAGGAAGAGTGGTCGTTGGAGGAGGAAGAGTGGTCGTTGGAAGAGAGACATGGTCGTAGGAAGAGATACATGGTCGTAGGAAGAGAGAAATGGTCGTAGAAAGAGAAAATTGGTCGTTGGAAGAGAGAATTGGTCTTTGGAAGAGAGAAGTGGTCGTTCAAAGGGAGAAGAGGTCGTTGAAAGAGGAGGAGTGGTCGTAGGAAGAGAGAAGAGATTGTTGGAAGAGGAAGAGTGGTCGTAGGAAGAGAGAAGTGGTCGTAGGAAGAGAGACGTGGTCGTAGGAAGAGAGAATCGGTCGTTGAAAGAGGAAAAATGGTCGTAGGAAGAGAGAAGAGATTGTTGGAAGAGGAAGAGTGGTCGTAGGAAGAGAGAAGTGGTCGTAGTGAGCGAGTAGTGGTCATTGGAAAAGAGAAGTGGTCGTTCCAAGAGAGAGGTGGTCGTCGTCGCAAGGAGAACCGACAGCCAGAAGCGGGGATGGTCGTCTTCGAAGCGGAGTGGCGGCGAGCCGGTGCCGCGTGGGGGGGGAGGGGGAGTCACGAGGGTCGTCCTGGAGGATTGGGGAATGACAGGTCGTCGTGAGGCCGAAAGAGTGGGGGAAGGGGGAGGGAGAGAGGGAGGGAAGGGAGGGGAGATAGACGTCGGTGAAGGGGAATGGGAGGGAGGGAGGCAGGGGAGAGGAGGGAGGGGGAGGGGAGGGAGGGGAAGGGAGACATCGGTGAAAGGATCGAAAGGGGACGACCAACAGTGACTGACTGAACCACTGCGAGTAGAGTGCGGCGTGTGGCAGGGTGGGCGTCAGGGTGGGCGGCAGGGTGGGCGGCAGGAGGGCAGGAGGGCAGGGCGGCAGAGGGGATAGGGTGAGCGAGGTCTCTCGTGGCGGCAGAGTAGGGAGGGAAGGGGGAGAGGTGGCGGCAGGAGGAGGAGGAGGAGGAGGGGAAGGGGAAGGGAAGGGTGCTGGAAAGTGAGCAAATAGGAAGCACAGTAGTGGATACAGAGAAAGTTGACAGAAGTGGAGGTGAAGGAGCGAGGGGGTGGGGGTGGAGCGGGGGGAGGAAGGGGGGACGGTGTGGGGGCGGGAGAGAAAGGAAAGAAGGAAGGGGGGAGAGGAGAGAAAAGGAAGGAGGAAGGGAGGGAGAGAAAGGAAAGAGGAAGGGAGGGAGAGAAAGGAAGGAGAAACTGAGAGAAATAGAAAAAGGAAAAAAGGAAGGAATGAGGGAGAGAAGGAAAGAAAGGAAAGAGGGAGAGAGAGAGAGAGAGGAAGGAGGAATGGAAGGAGGGAGAGAAGGTGCACGGCAGATCGGAATGAGGAACGACGGGCCGGCAGGGTGAAGGGAGAAAGGGAGAAAGGGAGGGCCGGCAAAGTGGAAGGGGTGACGAGACAAAAAAAAAAGTGGAAGAAAGGCAGAGAGAAGAGGAGACAGGAGGTAGCTTGACGTCTAGAGGTGGAAGGAGTGAAATGCCACGTGGAAAAGTGGACGATAGCGGAACGAGATAAAGTGGAGGAGGTGGAGGCGGTTCGAAAGAAGTGGAGGAATGCGCGGAGGGGGTGTGTGGAGGGAGGCAGGAAGGCAAACACAAAAAAAAGGGGGAAGGAGAGCAGTAGAAAAGAACTTGGCAGAGGAGAGACGACGCGTTAGACGAGAGCTTGGCAGGGGCGGGGAGGGAGGGGGGGAGGGAGGAGGAGGGTGAAGGAGAGACGGAAAGGGGAGACGGAGAGAGAGAGCGAGGTGGAGGAGAGGAGAGGGAGAGGGAGAGGGAGAGGGAGAGGGAGAGGGAGAGGGAGAGGAGAGAGAGAGAGAGAGAGAGAGAGAGAGAGAGAGAGAGAGAGAGAGAGAGAGAGAGAGAGAGAGAGAGAGAAGACAGAAGGGAGGAGATGAAGAGATAAGGGTGGAGGCAGAGGACGCGAGAGAGGCAGAGGAGGAAGACGACGACGACGACAACGAGGAACGAGGAGGAAGAGGGGGAGGGAGAAGAAGGAAGAGGAGGAGGAAGAGGAGGAGGAGGAGGAAGAGAGGAGGTGGAGGAGGAGGTGGTGGAGAAGAAGGAAGGGGAGGAGGAGGAGAGGGAGAAGAAGGAAGAGGAGGAGGAGAAGTAGGAGGAGGAGAAGGAGGAGGAGAAGAAAAAGAAAGAAGAGGAAGAGGAGGAGAAGGAAGAGGAGGAGGAGAAGGAAGAGGAGGAGGAGGAGGAGGAGGGGCAAGCAGTAACGGCGGTGTGGTAATGCACCTTCACAAAGCCACATTTCCGCTCACCGACTTTTTTGCAAAAAAAAAGAAAAAAAAAAAAAAAAAATCACGCGCTCGCCGCCACCCCCAATGCCATCACTATCGCCGCATCACGATCATTATCATCACTATCACAGCAAACAAGTTACTCCGCCTCCGCCTCTCCTCCCACAAAGCTTTCACTATCACCTACAGATAGCATTATCCGCATAAATATTAATATATATATATATATATATATATATATATATATATATATATATATATATATATATATATATGACAAGACATTCACTATAAATGCACAATAAGCTTAGTAAGTGTTATATCTATCATACAGCATACACCATACCAAGAAAACCATATGAAATCTAAGAACAGGACCTAGTGACGTCACTCACCATACCAGACACCATAAACACCATACCACTCACAATGCGAAACCACAGAGCAGTACGTAATGGCGCCAATCACCATACCATACGGATTACACCACAACTCACCATAGCGAATTGCACCAAAGAACACTTTACTGTCACCATCACCAAAAACATCACACAAAACGTGACTCTTCGACACCATAGCACGTCGAAAATCACGAGACATCACAAGGTACACTATACCAAAACGACATAGCACCCTATGACACCCAAACACTACATACACATCACAACACACGTCACACCATACCACACCTCACCAAAGGTACACAATAGCACAACACACACCATAACGGAAGCAAGATGTCACACACCATACAACGCCACCCGAAGCATAACATACCATACTACACACTACAACCACCCCACATGACACAACACACTATACGACACAACACACACGCCATAAGACACACATATGACACCACACTATACACCACAATGCACATCTGACACCATATGACACACCACACCTGACACCAAAATACACACCTGACACCATATGACACACCACATGACACCACATGACACCACATGACACCCCAGCGCCCCCGAGAGAATGCCCTACGATTAATCCCGACGGGGTTTCGCGCATGACTGCCCCCCTCCCGCCCCCCCACCTCAACCCCCTCCCCCCGTATCGCGACCGGAGGAGCTTAAGGACCACCGCCCGTAAGCCCAGCGGGGGAAACGCGACCTTATCGACGGCCGTTGTTACAGCCCGGGAGTCGACTGGCCGGTGTCTCATACCTGGCCGTTTACTGCGCGGGGATGACTCCACATAACGCCCTCCAATCCCCCACCCCCTCCTCCTACTCCTCCTCACCACCCCCTCCTCCTCCTCCTCCACCATCCCCTCCCTCCTCCTCCTCCATCCCTTCCTCCTACTCCTCCACCCCCTCCTCCTACTCCTCCTCCACCACCCCCTCCTCCTCCTCCTCCACCATCCCCCTCCCTCCTCCTCCTCCATCCCTTCCTCCTACTCCTCCACCCCTCCTCCTCCTCCTCCTCCACCCCCTCCTCCTCCTCCTCTTCCTCCTCCCCCTACTGCTCCTCCACCCCCTCCTCCTCCTCCTCCTCCTCCTCCTCCTCCTCCCCTCCTCCTCCTCCTCCTCCACCCCTTCGCTCTCCTCCTCCTCCTCCTCCCCGCCCCCAATCACTCATTTCCCCCCCCAATTAAAATCCCAATCCCTCTCTTCCCCAGCTTTTCTTTTCTTTTACTCTTTTTCTTTTCTTTCCTTTTCTTTCTGTTTTCTTTTTTCATTTCTTTCTTTTCTTCTTCTCCTCCTCCCCCTCACTCCTTCCCCCAATCCTCAACCAAAGTCCAAATCCCCTTCCTATTCTTAACTTGCCCCTAATCCCCAAGACCCAATCCTCATCCTCCCCCCCCCTCTTCCCCTGCCACGAATCCCTACCCCCATCAATAACCCAATTTTTCTCCCATACACACACACACACACACACACACACACACACACACACACACACACACACACACACACACACACACACACACACGCGCGCGCGCGCACGCCTCTTTACCTGAGTTGTTCACGTAACCCCTTCCTCCTCTCCCTCTCTCCCTCTTTTCTCCGCTACTATACCACTCCCCCCACCATCCCTCCCCCACCCACCCCAGGGTAAAAATCTCAACGTGATCCTCCATCACTGAAAACTTTTGAAAACAAATTCACTTCCCCTCCCTCCCTCCCCCTCCCTCCCTCCTTCCTCCATCTCTCCCCCAACATATCCTCCCCCTCCCTCCTTCCCTCCCTCTTTTCCTCCCCCGACTTACCTTCCCCCTCCTCTCCTTCTGCCTTTCTTCTCCCCGCCCCCCTTCAGAACTTTCCTTTCCCCTCTCTCTCTCTCACCCCCTCCCCTCACTCTCTCCCTTCTCTCCTTCCTCTCCCGAACTGCACTCAACTCTCTCTTTCCTCTCCCTCCTCTCCCGCCCCTTCATAGCTCTCTCTCCTCTCACTCCTCTCTCCTCTGTTCCTCCTCCCTTCACTCATTCTCCCCCACCCCACCACATTCTTCTGCCCGTTCTCCCTCCCCTCCTCTCCCCTCTTCTCTCAGTCCTTCCTCCCTTCACTCTCCCTCTCTCTCCTCCCTTCCCTCCTCTCCCCTCACCCATCAGCCCCTCCTTTCACCCCTCCCATCTCCCCTCCCCATCAGTCCTTCCTCCCTTCACTCCTCTCCCCTCAGTCCCTCCTCCCTTCCTCCTCTCCCTTTACCCCTCTCCTCTCTCCCCTCTCCCCTAAGTCCCTCCCTCCCTTCACTCCTCCCCCCTCAGTCCCTCCTCCCTTCACTCCTCTCCCTTTACCCCTCTCCTCTCCTCTCAGTCCCTCCCTCCCTTCACTCCTCCCCCCTGTCCCTCCTCCCTTCACTCCTCTCCCTTTACCCCTCTCCTCTCTCCCCTCTGCCCTAAGTCCCTCCCTCCCTTCACTCCTCCCCCCTGTCCCTCCTCCCTTCACTCCTCTCCCTTTACCCCTCTCCTCTCTCCCCTCTCCCCTCAGTCCCTCCTCCCTCACTCCTCTCCCCTCCAGTCCCTCCCTCCCTTCACTCCTCTCCCCTCAGTCCCTCCTCCCTTCCCTCCTCTCCCCTCAGTCCCTCCCTCCCTTCACTCCTCTCCCCTTAGTCCCTCCTCCCTTCACCCCCCCTTCTCCACAACTCACCCAACTTACGCTCAACACTCCAGCTTCAGTCCCCAGTCAAAACAGCTTCAACTACTAAGGTGCTACTGACTCTACTTCTTACCTTTGACGTCACCCTTTCCCTCCTTCTCTCTCTCTCTCTCTCTCTCTGTCTCTCTCTCTCTCTCTCTCTCTCTCTCTCTCTCTCTCTCTCTCTCTCTCTCTCTCTCTCTCTCTCTCTTTTCGCCTTTCCTTCTTTTTACTTTCTCCTTTCTCTCCTTTCTCTCTCTCTTCGGTTTTTACCTTATCCTCTTTCTCCAGCAATCTTTTACTCCCCATTCCCTCCCTCAAAGTCCCTTCTCCAAAAGCAAAATCACTTTGGTTGCTGTCACGCACCCCATTCCTCCCTCACTCCCCCATCCTAACCACACCCCCACCCTCACTTCAACCCCCAAGCCTTTCCAATCCCATGCCCCCCACCCTACCCACCCTAACTCCCTCCCTCCAGCACACGCACTTCTCTGCATTCAACCCTCTCTCTCCTCCCCACCCCCCTTAGCTCCCCCCGTCCCCTTCACCCCCACCCCACCCCCGTTCAAGTGCATTCAACACCCTCCCCCCATTTCCCCTCCCTACACCCTCAGTTCCCTTCTCCCCCTCCTACCCCCTTAGCCTCCCTCTCCCCCCACACCTGCCCCTTTAACCCCCTTAGCCCCCCTTCCCCCCACACCTGCCCCCTTAACCCCCCCCCTTAAAACCGCAGTCATCCGCCAGCGGTACCTGTCTGCCTTCATCATGGCGGCAGGTAATTACTGAACTCGAGTGTCCACAGGTGAAATGATCCCCTCCCCTCCCCTCCCTTCCCCACCACTCTCCTCACTCCCCTCCCTCCCTCCCTCTCTCCTCTTCTCTCCTCTCTCCTCACTCCCCTCCCTTCAACTCCTCTCCTCCCTCGTCTCTCAACACTCTCCTCTCCTCTTTTCTGTTCTGTTCTCTCCTCTCCTCCCATCTATTCTATTCTTTCCTCCCCCTCCCCTTCTCCTATCTCTCCTCTCTTCTCTTCTCCTCCCCCTCTTCTTCCTTCCCATCTCACTCTCCTCCCTTCCCTCCCCTCTCCTCACCCTCCTCCTTTACTACTCTACCCCCTTCCGTCCTCCCTCTCTCCCCCTCAACCGCTCTAACCTCACCCCCCTTGAAACCCCACCCGCTACACCGCCACCCCTATTCACCGTTCGTCTCTCTCTCTCTCGCTCGCTCTCTCTCTCTCTCTCTCTCTCTCTCTCTCTCTCTCTCTCTCTCTCTCTCTCTCTCTCTCTCTATATATATATATATATATATATATATATATATATATATATATATATATATATATATATATATATATATATATACGCATCTTTCCTTCCTTGATTCTCTTTCTTTTTTTCCTCTCTCACTCCCTCTGTCCTCCTCCCCTCTCTTTCTCTCTTTCCTTCCTTCTCTCCTTCTTTCTCATTTTTTTCTCCCTCCCTCCCGCTCTCCCCCTCTCCCTCTCCCCCCTCTCTCGCCTCGTTCTAATCCAGTTAATTTCTCCTGCCAGCGAAGCACATCATCCCCCGTGCCAGAATGCAAGCAGTCATCATGGCTTGTGGCTCAGAACTGACTCCCTTCTCTCCTTCTCTCCTTCTCTCCTTCTAACTCTTCTAACTCCGTGGACGAAAGATCTAAGCACGAGTCGTCTGACGCCACCCCTCGCCTTACTCCCCCCCCCCTTTTTTTTGGGGGGGGTGTTGAAACTAGCACTGTTCTTTCTCTCTGTCTATCTCCCTTTCTCTCTCTCTTTCGATTTCTCTGTCTCTATCTCCCTCTTTCTCTATCTCTCTCTCTTTCTCTCTCTTTCTTTCTCTCTCTCTCTCTCTCTCTCTCTCTCTCTCTCTCTCTCTCTCTCTCTCTCTCTCTCTC
>NC_091577.1:17249745-17252245 GCF_042767895.1 Penaeus vannamei | reverse complement strand
AAAAAAACATTTTTTGTTTTTTTAACGGGAGAGAGAGACAGGAATATTACAAAAAAAAAGAGACAGAAATATCAGAAAAAAACGAAATAAAAAGGAGACAGAGAGAATGGAGAGGGAATAGGAGAGAAAAGAAATAAAAAAGGAAGAGAGAGAGAGAGAAGCACGCCTGTTCCCGAAGAGCCCGAGAGAGACAACGGGAGTTCGCGAGGGCCACCTTCACCCCCTCCCCCCTCCCCCCCTCCCCGCCTCCCCCATCACCCCCGCCCTCTATCCACCAACCTCTCTTCCTTCCCTTCTCTCTCTCTCTCTCTGTCTTCTTCGCTCTCTCTCTCGCTCTTTCGTTCTCGTTTTCTTTTTTCGTTGCCTGTCTGTCTCTTTCTTTCTTCCTTTCTATCTCTCTCTCTCGTTTTCTTTTTCGTTCTGTCTGTCTGTCTATTTCTTTCTTTCTCTCTCTCTCTCGCATCGTTTCTTCTCTTCCTCCTCCCTTCACCTATTCTCTTGTGTCTCTCGCCTTCTCGTTTTCTTTTCCATCTCCCTCTCCTTCACATCTCCCTCCTCCCCCTCTCGCCACCATAAAAAATTCTATCTCCGTCTCAACCCCCTCCCTCCCTCTCCCCCGCCCCCCCCTCTTCCTCTTCTCCCTTTCCTCTTCCTGTTCCTCTTCCTCTCCTCTTATTTTTTGCCTGTTTGCTTTGTCTTATTGGTTCCTTAGAGTCTTGGCTTTCGTAAGATTAATTTCTTTATTCATTCCTCTTCTGTTTCTAATTATGAATACTTCTTTTCTTTCTTCTTCGTCCTCTTCTTTATCATCATCCTTAATTTCCTGTTTCATCATCTTTACGTCCTCATCTTCGTCTTCGTCGTCTCCTCCTCCTCCTCCTCCTCCTCCTCCTCCTCCTCCTCCTCCTCCTCCTCCTCCTCCTCCCTCCTCCTCCTCCTCCTCCTCCTCCTTCCCCGCCACAGTCATTGGTGAGGCCTCAGGGACGATGCTAACTAGGGTCAACTTTCCACGTCGTGCCTCCACTAAATGACCCTTAACTCAAAGCCTCCTCCCTCCCCCTCCCCTTCCTCCTCCTCCTCCTCCTCCCTTCTCCCACCCGCGTCCACTCCCTCCCTACCACCAACTCCACCCCGGCCCCTTCCCGCCGTACCTTCACCTCCCCCTCCTCCTCCTCTTCGTTCTCCTTCTCCTCTCCTACTCCTCCAGCACCTCCTCCTCCTCCTCCTCCTCTCCCTTCCCCTCCTCATCCCAACTAAGCCCTCCACCCTCTCCCCTCGCCGTCCCTCCATCCTCTCCTCCCCTCTCCCCTCGCCCTCCTTACCTCCTTCCCCTCTCCCTGCCGTCCCAACCTCCTCTCCTCCCCCTCCTCCTCCTCCTCCGCCTCCTACCCCGTCCACCTCAATCTGACGCCCCCGCTCCACCCACCCCGCCCCCCACCCCCCTCGGATAAAGATGACGTGGGGTGCGTGCTGGCTTTATCTCCTCAGAAAGTATATCTCCCTCTCTTTCTTTCTTTCTTTCTCTTCTTCCCTCCTTTCTTCCCCTTTTCTCCTACTCTCTTTCTTCGTATTTTGTTTTCTTTTGCTTGTTTACTCTTTTCATTTCTTTTTATGATCATTCTTCTTTTCTCTCTTTTATTTGTCTCTTTCTCTCTTTTCTTCTGTACTTTTTCCTTCCACGCTTTCTCTCATTCTCTTGTCGTCTCTTAAAATTCTCCCTCCTTTTCCCATCCACATTATCCTCTCTGTCTATCTTTCGCTATTCATCTCTCTCTCGCTATTCATCTCTCTCTCTCTCTCTCTCTCTCTCTCTCTCTCTCTCTCTCTCTCTCTCTCTCTCTCTCTCTCTCTCTCTCTCTCTCTCTCTGTTTTTTTTTCTTTTCTTTTCTTTTTCCATTGTCTCTCACTTCTCTCTTTCTCCATCTACGTTTATCTTCCTTATTACTGTTATTACGTTTTTGTATGCAAGTAAGACTCTTGGGCAAGAAGGTTCGCACAAGAATATGTATAAGAAAGAGAACACGTAAAAAAGAGGAATGGACGAAGAGAGAATAAACGCAGGGAGTGAAGGGGAGAGAAGAGTGAACGGGAGAAGGGAGGAGGAGGGAGAGAGAGAGGGAGAAGGAAAGGAACAAGTAGATGGAGAAATAGCACATAGAGAGAGAGAGAGAGAGAAAAAGAGAGAGAGAGAGAGAGAGAGAGAGAGAGAGAGAGAGAGAGAGAGAGAGAGAGAGAATGCCAAGAAGGAAGGGAGAAAGGAGGAGGGAGGAGGGGGAGAAGAGAGGAGTGAAGGGGGAGGAAACTTCGCGAGTGAAGGTGAAGCGACCGTGAATGTGAGAGGGGGGAGCGAGGGAGAGAGGTAAGGAGGGAGAGACGGAGAAAAGAGAGAGGTAGGGAGGAAAGGAATGAAGTAGGAAGGAAGGGAGAAAGAAGATAAGGAGGAAGGGAGAGACGAAGAAAGAGAGAAAGGAGGAAGAGATGAAGAGCAGCAAAGAGGGAG
>NC_091577.1:17242245-17244745 GCF_042767895.1 Penaeus vannamei | reverse complement strand
ACACACACATATATATACATATATATATATATATATATATATATATATATATAAATATATATATATATATTTATATATATATATATATATATATATATATATATATATATATATATATATATATATATATGCATTATGTATGTATATTCTCGGGGTCATAACCTCCCCCCTCCCTCTTCTCCTCCCCCCCTCCCTTCCCCCTCCTCCTCTCGTCCGCGTTGCAGGTCAGCCGAACTGCAATTCCCAAACCCTCAAAAACAACTTTGCAACAATTAAGAAGCCTTTCCCGTCGCCATTCCGGAAGGGGGCCATCGGGTCTGGGGGGGGGGGAGCGAGGGGCCATGTGTTCGGCTGTGGGAAGGGAGGGGAGGGAGGGAAGGGAAGGGAAGGGAGGGGAGGGAGGGAGGGAGGCAGGGAGGGAGGGAGGGAGCGAGGGAGGGGAGGGGAGGGGAGGGGAGGGAGGGAGGGTTGGTGGGTGAGGGTGAGGGTGTGTGTGTGTGTGTGTGTGTGTGTGTGTGTGTGTGTGTGTGTGTGTGTGTGTGTGTGTGTGTGTGTGTGTGTGTGTGTGTGTGTGTGTGTGTGTGTGTGTGCGTTTTTTTTCCTTTGTTGGCGTTTGCCGTTCGTTGTTATTTGATGTTCTTTGTTCTTAATAATTATTTGTTGGTGATATTCTTCTTCCTGTTCTTCTTATTATTTGTCCGTTCCTTTACTCTTGCTCTTGCTCCTAATAATGTTTTTTTTTCTTCCTCTCCCTCCGCCGTTGAACAACCCCCCTCCCCTCCCCCTCCCTCCTCCCTCCCGTAACCCAACACCTACCCCCCCTTCTCTCCCTAATCTCCCTTCACCCCTCCTCTCCCTCCACCCTCCCTTCTCCCTCCTCTCTCCTTCCTCCGCTCTATCTAAAAAAAAAAAAAAAGACAAAAGAATAAAGAAAAAGACAAAAAAAAAAAGAAAGAAAAAAAAGCGGCCACAAACGGGCCTCTTTCGCGCGCCCCGTCACCTCGCCGCCGCCGCGTCCGTTTCGGTGCACGGTGAGAAGGCCGCCAATGACTCAGACTTCGGCTTCAGAAAAAAACGTAATGCGGTCAAACTAAGATTTTTAAAAAATTAGAAAAAAATAGTCGGGGAAGTGGTGGATGAGAAAGAGAGAGAGAGAGAGAGAAAAAAAAAAAGAATGAGAGGGAGGAGAAAGAGGAGGAAAAAAAACATGTATAAGATAGGAGGGGAAGAAGAAGTTAAAGAAAGAAAAGTATGTGGGGGAGAAGGAGAAGGGAGAAGATAAAAAAAAACATGAAAGCAACTAAATGATAATAGAAGATCAAACTTGGAAGAACGAAGGGAGGAAGAGGAAGAAGAGAAATAACGGGAGGGGGAAGAGGCAGAACAATAAAGATTTGGGGAAAGGGACAGAACAAGTAAAAAGGGGGAGGATGGAAAATAATAAAAGAAAGAAAGAGAAAAAAAGCGACAGATATTTCAAGCATTGCGTGTGAATGCATGTTAATATATGAGTGTCTGTGTGTGAGTGTATATGCGTGTGCGTGTGCGTGTGCATGTGTGTGTATCTGCGTGTGTGTGTGTCTGCGTGTGATGTGCGTATCTGCGTGTGTGAATGTGTGTACGCGTGCGTGGGCGAGTGTATGTATGTACACGCGTGCACGTGCGTATGTGCTAAAGTGCGAGTGCAAGAGGAGGAGGAGGAGGAGGAGGAGGAGGAGGAGGAGGAGGAGGAGGAGGAGGAGGAGGAGGAGGAGGAGGAGGAGGAGGAGGAGGAGGAGGCGTGCGTGAACAACCCCTCCACCCTCGTCAGCCCCTGCGTGCGCCCTTCAAACGAACGGCCACCTTCATTAGACGGCCACCTCCTTACAACGACCACCCCCTTTAGACGACCACCTCTCCAAAACGACCACCACCCCTATTAGACGACCACCCCCTTTCAGACGACCACCTCCCTCCCTCCCTCCCTCCAAACCTCCCGCCCGCGCGCCCCCTGGACATCCATCACGCCCGCACGCCCCCTGGACTTCCACCACGCCCGCGCGCCCCCTGGACTTCCATCACGCCCGCGCGCCCCCTGGACTTCCATCACGCCCGCGCGCCCCCTGGACTTCCATCACGCCCGCGCGCCCCCTGGACTTCCATCACGCCCGCGCGCCCCCTGGACTTCCACCACGCCCGCACGCCCCCTGGACTTCCACCACGCCCGCGCGCCCCCTGGACGTCCATCACGCCCGCGCGCCCCCTGGACTTCCACCACGCCCGCACGCCCACAGCGCCATGCCTTCTTCACGCCCTCGCATAGAGCTCGTCGGCCGCGAAGCCACTTTCACCCCGGCGCCCAGGGCTATCATTATGATTATAGGAGAGCGTTAGTGTAACCATCATCATTAAGCCCCATTAGTAAAGGGGTGCGAGAGAGGGGGAGAGGGGGAGAGGGGTGTGGGGAGAGGGGGGAATGGAGAAGGGAGAAGGGTGTGGGGTGAGGGGGAGGGGTTAGGAG
>NC_091577.1:17227245-17239745 GCF_042767895.1 Penaeus vannamei | reverse complement strand
GTATGTGTATGTATGTGTATATATATGTATGTATGTATGTAAGTATAGACGTATACAAATAGTACTAAATACTTCCTTGAGCTTGCTACCCTTTGCCCTCTGGCCTTTCCTCCCCCCCCCCATTAATCCCTGTCTTTTCCGTCCTATTTCCCCTTCCTCTTCCCTTTCCCCTTCCTTTTCCTCTTTCCCTATCATTTCCCCTTCTCCCGTGTCCTCTCTCTCACTCACTGTCACTCACTCACTCACACACTCACTCTCCCTCCCTCCCTCACTCCCACTCACTCACTCTCCCTCCCTCACACTTCACCCACTCTCCCTCCCTCACACTTCACCCACTCTCCCTCCCTCACACTACGCTCACTCTCCCTCCCTCACTCCCTCACACTTCACTCACTCTACCTTCCTCACTCCCACCCACTCACTCCCTCTCCCTCCCTCCCTCACTCCCACTCACTCACTCACTCTCCCTCCCTTCACTCCCACTCACTCTCCCTCCCTCACACTACGCTCACTCTCCCTCCCTCACTCCCACCCACTCACTCACTCTCCCTCCCTCACTCCCACTCACTCACTCACTCTCCCTCCCTCACACTTCACCCACTCTCCCTCCCTCACACTTCACCCACTCTCCCTCCCTCACACTACGCTCACTCTCCCTCCCTCACACTACGCTCACTCTCCCTCCCTCACACTACGCTCACTCTCCCTCCCTCACTCTACCTTCCTCACTCCCACCCACTCACTCCCTCTCCCTCCCTCCCTCACTCCCTCTCCCTCCCCCTCCCTCTCGGCCCATCGGCTAATGGTCACTTTCCGTCGCTTAAAAAGGGAAACATCAACACAAAATTCCTCTCAGACCTTCCTTACGAGTCTTCGAGAAACGTCGCTTTTTCTGATTTTTTTATGACTCATCTATTCATTTATTAGTTTCTCTCGCACGCAATCTCTGTCAGCTCGCGCGCGCGCGCGATCTATAATACATACATACATACATACATACATACATACATACATATATATATATATATATATATATATATAAATATATATATATATATATATATATATATATATATTATATATGATATATAATATATATATTCTAAATACATATATATATATTATATATAATTATATATATTATACATATATATATATCATATATTATATATAATATAGATATTATAAATACATATATATATATATATATATATATATATATATAACAACTGTCATACAATAAACAGATAAACAGACAGGGGGGAAGGAATACATTCCCACTCCAATTCCAATTCCAATTCCATTTCCATCTCTCCTCTGTCTCTTCCTTTCTCCTCGCCTCCCTCCTCTCCCTTCGTTTATCATTAATATTGCAATGTTCGCGGGCTCTGGCCGACCCCAGCTTAGCCGACTAAAGCCTCTTCCCCCGTCAAAATATCTTAATTTCTTACTTTCCCTCGGTGCATCTTCCCCTTCCTTCCCTCCTCCCTCGCTCGCGCTCGCCTCTTTTCTCTTTTCTTCTCCGCGTGTCTCTGGCTTTGTTTGTTTGTCTGTGTGTCTGTCTGCGTGTCTGTCTGTCTGTCATTCTCTCGCTTTCGCTCTTTTCTTGTTAGGTCTTGTCTTGTCTCCTCCTCTCTTCTCTCTTGTCTTTCTCTTTTTTGCTATTTCTTATTTATTTTTTTTCTTTTTCTCTCTCCTTCTTATGCTCTCTTCTCTCTATTGTGTCTCCTTTCACCTCTGTCTCTATTTTTTTTCGCTCTCTTCCTCTTTCAAAATTCTTTGTCTCTCCGTATGTCGCCTATTCTCACCTCTCTATTACTTCCCCTTTCTTCTTCTTTTTCCGTTTCACTTTTTTGTCCTTTCTTTTCTTTCGCTCCGCCCGTTGACGCTCTTCTCTGCTTTTCGGAAAATTAAACTAATTCTTCCCCTCTCTTCCCCTCACCTCTTTCTCTCTTCCTTTCTTTTATTCATTTCCTTTCCCATTTTTCTCGCTATCCCATTCTACTTTTTCTTCAGCTTTATTCTGCCTTTCTCTTCGCCTTCTTTCTCCCCCTTCTGTCATTCTCCTTTCGTTCTCTCATTTTCTTCTTCTCTTTCTTTCTCCCTTTTCCCCTCTTATCGTTTTCTCCTCCCTCTCCCTCTTTCTATTTCCTCATCCTTCTCCCGTGCCTTCTACCATTTCCTTTCCTCTCCCCTCTTTCTATTTCCCTCCTCCTCCATTTCTCTCATTTCCTCTTTCCTCTTCCTCCTCCTCCGCTTCCCTCACCCTCTTCCCCTCTCCAACTCCGCACTGCCTGAACCTCTCCACGGCGTGTTTAGTGTCGTCCGTCTCCCGTTGCCTCTCCCCTCTCCCCTCTCCCCTCTCTCCTCTCCCCAGTCTCCTCTTTCTACCCGCGTCCTACTCTCTCCTCTCCGTACCCTCTTTCTGTCTTCTTCTCTATCTTTCCTTCTTCCCTCCTTTCCCCTCTTTCTGTCCGTCTTCCTCTCTTTCTTTCCTTCTCTCTTTTCCCCTCTTTCTGTCCGTCTTCTTCTCTCCTCTTCCCTCTTTCTTTCTGTCTTCCCCTTCTCCTCCCCTTACTCTCTGTCCGTCTTCCCCTTCTCCTCCCTTACTCTCTTTCTGTCCGTCTTCCCCTTCTCCTCCCCTTACTCTCTTTCCGTCCCTTTTCCTCTTCTCCTCTGCGTCCCCTCCAACCCGCCTCATTCCCCTTTCTCCTTTCTTCCCCTCTATCTACCCGCATTTCATTCCCCTCTCCGCGCATTTCATCCCCCAGTTCCCTACTTTCTACCCGCTCCCCACTCTCCTTTCCTCCCGTCCCCTCTTTCAATCCGTCTTCCTCTCCTCTTAGCGTCCCCTCTTTCTAGCCGCCTCCCTCTCCCCTCTCCCCAGTCCCTTGCTTCTACCAGCCTTCCTCTCCCCTCTCCCCAGTCCCTTCCATCTACCCGTCCCCTCTCCCCCTGCCCCCCGTCCCCTCTTTCTCTCCTTTCCCCTCTCTCCTCTCCCCAGTCCCTTGCTTCTACCAGCCTCCCTCTCCCCTCTCCCCAGTCCCTTGCTTCTACCCGTCCCCTCTCCCCCTGCCCCCGTCCCCTCTTTCTCTCCTTTCCCCTCTCTCCTCTCCCCAGTCCCTTGCTTCTACCCGTCCCCTCTCCCCCTGTCCCCCGTCCCCTCTTTCTCCTCCTTTCCCCTCTCTCCTCTTCTCCCCTCCGCCCTCCGCCCCCTCAACTCCCTTGAACTTGATCCCCTCACCTTCCCGTAGCGATCCCCTGGCCGTCCCCTCGCCCTCCCTAGGGTAACACGCAACCCCCCCTCCCCCCACCCTTCCTCGTTTCCTCCTCCTCCTCCTCCTCCTCCTCCTCCTCCTCCTCCTCCTCCTCCTCCTCCTCCTCCTCCTCCTCCCTCCTCCTCCTCCTCCCCTGCAAAGCCTTACCTTCGTTTTCTCTCTGCCTGCTCTTGTCTCTGCTCAATTTCCCTTTTCTCTCTCTCTCTTGCACTTTCTTTCTCTCTTTCTCTCTCATCTCTTTCCTTTTTTCGTTGCCCTAATTTGATACTGACTTTTCCCTTTCTTTTCGTTTGTCTCGCTTTGTCTCGTTCTTGCTGTCGGTCCTTTCTCTCTCTCTCTCTCTCTCTCTCTCTCTCTCTCTCTCTCTCTCTCTCTCTCTCTCTCTCTCTCTCTCTCTCTCTCTCTCTCTCTCAGCATCTTTTAACTTTTTATAAAGCCTTGCTAAAGCCTCTTGCCCATTTCCTCAACTTGGCTTCAACTATTGACATTTTCTCTTTCCCTCTCTCTGCTCTCCATTTTGCCTTCTCTAATTACCTTCGCTTCCTCAAACCCTACTCTTCCTCCTCTCTCCCCCTCTTCCTCCTGCCCCCTGCTCCTCAGTTATTCAACAGGTTCCCTCCCTCCCTCCCTCTCTGGCTCCCTTCCTCTGTCTCTCTCTCTCTCTCTCTCTCTCTCTCTCTCTCTCTCTCTCTCTCTCTCTCTCTCTCTCTCTCTCTCTCTCTCTCTCTCTCTCTCTCTCTCTCTTATACTCACACACCAAATCCTCTTTTATTTTTTAAGGTTTGTCTACCCAACCATTCTTACTCCTCCTCCTCCTTCTCCTCCCTCCCCATCCCCCTCTCCCTCCACCTCTTCAACCAGGACAGCCAGTCCACGTCTACTTTCTCTTCGTATGTTTCCTCGTCCTTTCTCCCTTTTCACTTTCCTTCCTTCACCCTTTCATCTCTTTCTTTCTTCCCATTCTGTCCCGACTCTAACCGTGCCTTCTCTTCTCTTCGTTTCTTTCCCCTATCTGCCTTCCCCTTCCCCTTCTTTCGCTTTTCCTTTCTCTTCTTCCTTCTTTTATTTCCTCTTCCTACCCTTATATCTATCCTTTCCCTTTCTTCTCTCCTCTTCCTTCCTCTCTTCTCTTCTATCCTCTTCCTTCCCCCTTCCCCTTCCATCTCTCATTTCCCTTTTCCTCCCTCCCTCCCCCTCTCCTCTCCCTTTCCCCTTCCCGCTCTCCTTCCTTCTTTCCCCTTCCCCCTTCCTTCCTTCTTTCCCCTTCCCCCTCTTTTCCCTTTTCCCCCTTCCCCCTTCCTTTCCCTTTTCCCCACTACCCCCCCTCCCCATCCGTCCTCCCTCCAGCCCCCTTTCGTCGTTGCGACCTTCCATCACCTTTATCCACCTGCTCCACTCCCTTAAAGTTTCATGAGAGCCCCAGCCCTTACAGTAGCGGGAAGACCACCACCTTCCCTCGGAGCTTAAAGGCTTCTTTGAGCTCCGGGGGTTCTTCTTCTTCTTCTTCTTCTTGTCTCGCCTTTTCCTCGGCTCCTTTTGGCTTCTCCTCTCCTTCTCTCTCGCCGAGTGTGTCCTTGGGCTCTTTTTTTTTTTTTTTTTTTTTTTTTTTTTGGGGGGGTGTCTGTTCGTGTTTTTTGTTGTTGTTTTTTTGGTCTTTTCGTCCGTGGTTTTCTGTCCGTTCGTCCGGCTTTAGATTTTCTGTCCGTTCGTCCGTCCTTATTTTTTTCGTACGTCCGTCCTTGATTTTCTGTCCGTCCGTACGTCCTTATTATTTTTTTTTTTTTGTCCGTCTGGGTGTCTGTGTCTGTCTGGCTTCTCGCTCCCCCCCACCCTTCTCTTTTTGTTTCTACCACTTCCACTCTTTCTTGGGTTCCATCTCTTCCTATTTTTTTATTCCCCTTCTCTGTTTTTTTTAATTCTTCCATAGTTTCTCTTTCTTTCTTTTCCTCCTCGTTTCTCTCTTTCCAACTCTTTCTCCTCTTTCTTTCTCCGTTAGCCATCTCCTCATCCACGTCGTCCTCTCTCCTCTACCTCTCGCTCGTTCTTCTCCTTTTTGTTCGTCCTCACTTTCTCTCATCTTTATCGTCCTCCTCTTCCTCTTCTTTTTAGTCCTCCTCTTCCCCCTTCTTTTTCGTCCTCTACTTTCTATTCTTTTTTTGTTCTCCATTTCCTCTCTTCCTTATCGCCCTTCTCTTCCCCTCTTCTTTATCACCCTCCTCTTCCTCTCTTCTTTATGACCCTCCTCTTCCTCTCTTCTTTATCACTCTCTTCTTCCTCTCGTCTTTATCACCCTACTCTTCCTCTCTTCTTTATCACCCTCCTCTTCCTCTCTTCTTTTTTGTCCTGCGCTTCCTCTCTTCTTTATCACCCTCCTTTTCCTCTCGTCTTTATCACCCTCCTCTTCCTCTCTTCTTTATCACCCTCCTCTTCCTCTTCTTTTTCGCCCTCCTCTTCCTCCTCTTGTCAGGTATTCAGGGAGCCCCTTGTATATATATACCTCTAGCTAGTCTTTACAAGTGCGCTTGGATCAGGCTACGTATATACGCCTCATCCCCTCCCCCGCCCCCCCTTCCCTCTCCCCCCTCCCCCTCCTTTGTCCCCCCTTCCATTTCTACCCCCTCCCATCTCCCCCTTCTTCCCTTCCCATCCCTCTACTCTTCACTTCTCTTCCATTTCTAAACCCAATCTCCTCCCTTCCCCTCCCATTTTTAAACTCCTTCTCCCCCTCCTCTCCCTCCCTCCCATTCTAAGCCCCTACCCCCATCCCTCCCCTCTCCTCCTCTCCCCATCCCTTCCCCCTTCTCCCCCTCCCCATCCCTCTCCTCCCTTCCATTCTAAGCCCATTGCCCACCCCTTCTCCCTCTCCCCCTCCCTCTCCTCCCTTCCACTCCTAAGCCCCCTATTTCCTCTCTCCCCCCCTACCCCCCATCCTTCCCCCTTTCCTCCCCCCACCTTTTGTGCTCGCGTACCGCGTCCTTCATCACAGTTTAGGTACACTTTTTCCCCTCTCCCTCGTTCTTTTTTTTTCCTTCTCTCTCATCTCCCTCTCTTTTGTTCCTTTTTTTCTTTCACACTTCTTTTTCGTTCTCTATTTTCTTTTTTTTTTCTTTCTCCGTCTGTCTCTCTCTCTGTATGTCTGTCTCTGTCTCTGTCTCTCCCTCTCTCATTCTCTCTCTCTCTCTGTCTGTCTATCCTTCTCTCGGTTATTTGTTTATTTTATTTCTATTCTTATATTTTTTATCTTATTTCTTCACGGTGTACCCTAAGTGCCCCCTTGTCTTGGCCACCTCCTCCTCCTCCTTCTTCTTCTCTTCTTTTTCCCTCTTCTTCTCCGTCTCTCTTTTCTTCATCCGCTCTCTTCACACCTTTCCCCTTTTCCCTCTCCTTCATCTTTTCCACTTCTCTTTCTCCGTCTCTTTTCTCCTTCTTTTCGCCTATCCTTCTTCGTCTGCACCTCCTCCTCCTCCTCTATTGTCCCATCCCCAATAACCTTCTCCTTACTCTTCCTCTTCCTCCTTCGCTGTTGCTTACGCCCTTCTCGCCCCTTCGTTTGTTCCCTTATTTATTTATTTTATGAAGCCTCCTCTGCCATTTCCTTCATTCGCCGGAGAATTTACCTCCTCCTTTTCTTTATTTTTATTTCGCTCTATAAAAATCATTATATATATATATATATATATATATATATATATATATATATATATATATATATATATATATATATATATATATACATATACACACACACACACACACAGACACACACACACACACACACACACACACACACAGACACACACACACACACATACACACACACACGCAAGCACGCACGCACACACACACAGACACACACATAAATATGTATGTATACATATGTATACATACATATGTATGTATATATATACACATATATAAGTATATATACACATTTATATGTATATATACACATATATGTATGTATATATATGTATACATACATATATATGTATATGTATTTAAATATATAAATATATAAATATATATATCTATATTTATCTATCTATCTATGTATGTATGTATGTACGTGTGTGTGTGTGTGTGTGTGTGTGTGTGTGTGTGTGTGTGTGTGTGTGTGTGTGTGTGTGTGTGTGTGTGTGTGTGTGTGTGTGTGTGTGTGTGCACATCCACCATACACCCAAATGCAATACATTTTGACATCCAGTCAGAAATCTTTCTACGCTTTCCATTTCCTCTTCTCTCTTTCGCATCTTCTTTCATCAGCTATTTAATCCTTCCAGCTTCGTCTCCTTCTTCCCCTCCCCCCTCCTCCCTCTCCCCCCTCCTCCCTTCCCCTCTCCCCCTCCTCCCTTCCCCTCTCACCCTCCTCCCTTCCCCTCTCCCCCCTCCTCCCTTCCCTTCTCCCCCTCCTCCCTTCCCTTCTCCCCTCCTCCCTTCCCCTCTCCCCCTCCTCCCTTCCCCTCTCCCCTCTCCTCCCTTCCCCTCTCCCCCTCCTCCCTTCCCCTCTCTCCCATCGACTATCTGGACTTAACTCGTTTGTGTTATCTCCCTTCCTCTTATCTTTTCCCCCTCTCTTCCTTTCCCCCCTTTTTCATCCCTATCCTCTATCCCTTCGTCTCTCTACCTCCTTCCATCCCTTTTCTTCTTCCATTCATTCATTCATTCTATCTAAAACTCCTTCCTTTCTTTCTTCCTCCATACATCCCTACCTTCCTTCCTTTATCCCTCCATTCATTCATTCCTTTCTCCCTTCATATCTTCCTCCATTCATTCCTTCCTCTCTTCCTCCATTCCTTCCTTCCTTCCTTTCGTCCTCCATTCCTTCCTTTCTTCCTTTTTCCTCCCTCCCCCTCCTCCCCTCCCCCGTCCAACACTCCATTAACAAATAATCCAGATCGAAGGTGTCCTTAACGCATGCACTATTCCCTCCCCGTCTCCCCTCTCCCCCCTCGCCGACTCCCCTCTCCCCTCTCCTCACCATCGCCACTCTCCCTCTCCTCCCCGTCGGCGTCGCCTCCTCTCTCCTTCCCGGCTCTGTCTCCCCTCTCCTCCCCTCCCCCTCGCCCCTTTCCCCTCTCCTCCCATTATCCGTCTCCGTCTCCCCGTCCTTCCCCTCCTCCCCTCACCTCCCTCCTTCCCTTCTCCTCACCGGCCTCCTCTCCCCCTCCCACCCCCTCTTCCCTTCCCCGCCTCCTCCCCCTTCCCACCAACCCACCCTCACCCACACACACACACCACGCTTCCTCTGGCTATTTAATCACTCTCCCATCTCCCTTTCTCTCCCGTTCGCTCTCGCCTCTTTTATCGCCCTCTCGCTTCTACTCCCTTATTGTTTTTGTTTCGTTTCGTTTCGTTTACTTGCCTCCTCGCTTCTCGTCTTGTTTCATCTTAGTTTTTTCTTTCTTTCTTTCTCTCTCTCTTTTTTTCTCTCTCTCTCTAAAGATCTTCTGTCGTCCCTCTCTTCTCTTCTTTTTTTTCTACATACTCCCCTCTCGTCACTCGTGCCCTCCCATCCTTTTCCTCTCTTCCTCTCTCCCCTCTTCTCCTTTCCCTTCCCCTCCCTTATCCTCTCTTCTCTTCCCTTCTCCTCCTCCTCCTCTAGACCGCTCATCAACCTGCGGCTCCATCCTCCTTTCTACTCCATCCTTCCTTCTCTCCCTCCCCGCCACCTCCTCTCTACTCCCCTCCCTCCCTCCCTCCATCCCTGCCTCCTCTCCTTCCTTCCTCCCTCCCTCCTCTCCCTTTCCTCCCCGCCTCACTCCCCTCCCTCCTCTCCCTCTCCTCCCTCCCTGCCTCCTCTCCTTCCTCCTTTGCCTCCCTCCCTCCTCTCCCTTTCCTCCCTCCCTCTTCTCTCTCCTCCCCTGCCTCCCTCCCCCTCCCCCTTCTCCTTCGTACTCACAATGACCTTTTCTACCCCCTCTTCTCTCGCCCTTTCATTCGTCTAGCGTTTTACCGCCAAGTCCTCGTCTCTCGTTTCTCTCTCTCTCTCTCTCTCTCTCTCTCTCTCTCTCTCTCTCTCTCTCTCTCTCTCTCTCTCTCGAATTCTCTCTCTCTCTCTCTCTCTCGAATTCTCTCTCTCTCTCTCTCTCTCGAATTCTCTCTCTCTCTTTCTCTCTCCGTTTCTCTCTCTCCCTCTCTCTCTCTCTCTCTCTCTCTCTCTGTCTCTCTCTCTTCTATTTTTGTGTATGTGTGTATGTGTGTGTGTGTGTGTGTGTGTGTGTGTGTGTGTGTGTGTGTGTGTGTGGGTGTGTGTGTTTGTGTGTGTGTGTGTGTGTGTGTGTGTGTCCCTCCCTCCTCCCTCCCTCTCTCTGACCCACCCACTCTCTCTCTCACTCTGTCTGTCTGTCTGTCTGTCTGTCTGTCTGTCTGTCGTCTGTCTGTCTGTCTCTCTCTCTCACTCTGTCTGTCTGTCTCCCTCTCTCTCTCTCTCTCTCTCTCTCTCTCTCTCTCTCTCTCTCTCTGCCTCTCTCTCTCTCTCTCTCTCTCTCTCTCTCTCTCTCTCTCTCTCTCCTTATGCTCGTGCGCCAGTAATGATGTGGCCTGACCTTTTCTTTCCCTCCCTCCCCCCCTTCTTCTCCCTTCTCCCCGTTTTCTTTTTTTCTCTTTTTTATTTATTTCTTCTTCGTATTTTTCCGTTACATTCTCTGTCTCTTTCTCTCTCTCTTTCATCTCTGTTGTTCTCCATGTTTTTTTTTTTTTCTAAAATTACTTTTTTTCTGTTTTGCTTCTTTTTTTAGCCTTCGTCTTCTACGCACTTTTCCTTCCCCATATCCCTTTTTATTCGCCTTTTTCACTCATCCTCGTTCTCATTTTCCTTTCCTTTGCTTTCCGTTTTTCTACTTTTCTTTTTTTCTTCTTTATT
Source organism: Penaeus vannamei (assembly GCF_042767895.1). Lineage (NCBI taxonomy): Eukaryota > Metazoa > Arthropoda > Malacostraca > Decapoda > Penaeidae > Penaeus > Penaeus vannamei. The sequence continues at coordinate 17,229,605 of NC_091577.1, read as the reverse complement.
TACCATCATTTTTTTTAGTTGTTTTCGCTTCGTTGTTGATTTTTTTTTTCTCCTCTGCCTCCTTTCTACCATCATTATCATCATTATGTGCTTCCTCCTCATTCAGGTCCGTCCTTGTCACTTGTCTCTTTGTCTCGTCTTTTGCAAGTCCTCTCCGTCCATTTTTTTTTTCTCTTTCTCTCTCTTTTTCTTTCTTTCTTGTCTCGTGTCGTTATCTCCTTCTCTTTCTCCTCTTCGTCACCGTATCAGACGTTATCCTCGACTTCTTCTTCGTCTCCTTTATTCATCCTCTTCGCCTCCATTTCCGTCGTTATCTCCGTTATCTTCTCCCTCGTCTCTACCGTTTTACTTTCTTATCCGTTTCTCCTTCGCCTCCTCTTCGTCTCTCCTTCGCCTCCTCTCGCTCTAGTTCCCCTCCTCTTCGTCTCTCCTTCGCCTCCCCTTCGTCTCCCATCCCCTCGTCCGCGATGGTCGTCATCACGCACGGCTCGTTCCGCCCCCCCCCACATCTCCCCTTTCTCCCCCCCTTTTGCCCTCTCCCTTCGTCTTCCTCTCCCCTCTTCCCTCATCTTTTCCTGTTCTCTTCCCGCTTCTCCTGGACGATTATTTATTTTCCTTTACTGTCCTGTTTCGTAAATCTCGCTCTTGCGTTCCGTGGTTTTGTGCCTTTATTTGTTTATTTAGGCTTTCTCTCTCTCTCTCTCTCTCTCTCTCTCTCTCTCTCTCTCTCTCTCTCTCTCTCTCTCTCTCTCTCTCTCTCTCTCTCTCTCTCTCTCAACTTCCTCCTCCCGCTCACTTTCTTCCCCGCCTCCCGTTCGCCCTTATCCATTTTCCTTCTCTCCTTTCCCACTTTTTTCTCTCCTCACCCGCCCCTTCCCGCTCGACAAGCAGGCGCGGGCCACGCAAGCAAGCAAGCAAGCAGGCAAGCAAGCAGGTACAGCGCGCCGAGCAGGGCGTCCCGGCGTGACCCCCGCCCTCCTCGCCTCGACCTGCTGTTCGTATCGGCGAGGAGGTGCGGGCGCCGCCCCTGTCGTCCGTCAGGGGCGTGCGGGTACACCCAGGCCGCGTCCGCCATAAATGCAGCCATTAATCAGGTACAAGCGGCGAGATTGGAAGCACAATTGTCGCGCCTTCGCTAACACCACATGGTTAGTGCATTCGTAACGAAGGGCTGACCGCGACACCGACCTCGCTATGTGTTGGCTAAAATCTAGAATTCAATTCGAACGGCGAGTTTACATGCCGGTTGGGAAGGGGCGCGCTTCTTCCTTTAATTAACGTTCGCGGTTCACTCTTTTTTATTTCTTTATTTCTTTTTTTTTTTTGAGGTTTTCCTCTATCTCTTTTTTTTTAGGCCTATTCACGCATACCGGTAATGAGATAAGTGGCACTTAATTAGAGCGAGAGAGAGAGAAAAAAAAAGAGAGAGAAAGAACATTATTGGATAAATCCGTAATTTCCCCCGCAAGTACCGTCTATTTTCAGCTTCATTTTTCCCCTCCGCTTCGCTTCAGATATATCATGTTTGGTTATCCCAAAGCACAGCCAGCGCCGCGCCAACGACCGTCCTTCTGCCAACTTGCCACGCGCTGCCAACACGCCGTCGCCGTCGCCTCTGCGCCTCCGCCTCGGTGGCCCTGTCACTGTACCCTCGGGCCGTCGCTGTCGCCGTGCCCTTTGTGCCGCCGCTGTCACTGTAGCCCTCAGTCCGCCGCTGTCGCCGTACCCTTCGCGCGGCCGATGTCACTGTAGCCCTTGTGAAACCGCTATCCCTGTATCCTTCGCTGTCACTGTAACCCTTGTGAAACCGCTGTCACTGTAACCCTTGTTAAACCGCTGTCACTGTAACCCTTGTTAAACCGCTGTCACTGTAACCCTTGTTAAACCGCTGTCACTGTAACCCTTGTTAAACCGCTGTCACCGTACCCTTCGCGCCGCCCTGTCACTGTACCCTTCAGTCCACCGCTGTCACTGTACCTCTTAGACATTGTGCCCCTCGGACCGCCGCAGCCACTGTACCCCCCGGTCCTCCGCTGTCACTGTAACCCTCGTGAAACCGCTATCCCCGTACCCTTCAGTCCGCCGCTGACACTGTACCCTCCAGCCCGCGTCTCCGCCTCCGCTGTAACGTTAGCCTGACGGTGCGCGCTGGCCACTCACGCCACCCTGTACCCTCGCTGGCCACCCACGTCACGCTGTACCCCCGTCTCGAGGGCCACCCACTTCCCCACTGTACCCCCATAATGGCCACCCACGTTCGTCTGCACTCAGGCACAGTGGCCACTCCAGCCCGTCTTCCCTCCCTCCTTCCCCGTCCTTCCCTTCCCCTCTCCTCCCTCCTCAACTCCTTCCCACCCTCG
>NC_091577.1:17219745-17224745 GCF_042767895.1 Penaeus vannamei | reverse complement strand
CTCCGCTCTTCGTTCTTCCCTGCAAACAATTCGTTCTCCTTTTTTTTTCTATTTGTCTCTTCTTTTCGTTCGCTCTTTTCCCTCCTTCCTTCGTTTGCTTTCGTCTCCGCGTCCCGTTTTCTTTTTCTTTTTTTCTTTTTTTTTCTTGGGGGAGAGGAGGAGGGAAGGGGGAAGGGGGAGGGTGCAAGATGGCTTATTTTCTACCTTGTTTCTTTTTTTCTTCTTCTTTTTTTTTTTTGCTTCTTCTTTACTCTTTTTTTATTTTTTGCTCCCGTTGCCTTTCCACTTTCCTCCGCGCACTTTCTCCGACCTCTCTTGCATTCCTTCCTTTTCTCCTTCTTCCTCCTCTTCGTTTTCTTCATTTTTTCTTTTCCGTTTTCCTCTTTTTCTTCCCCTTCTCTTAGTCTTTTTGCCATTTTTTCCTTCCCTTCCCTTTTTCTCCCTTCCATATCGTCCCCTTCCCCTCTCCATCTCTTCCTCCTCCTGTTCCTTCATTTTCCCTCCAACTCCTCCTCTTCCTCATCCTTCTACTACCCGTTTCACCTCCTGCCCCTTCTCCTGCCTTCTCCATCTCCCTTTCGTCGTCTTCCTCCTCTCCATCTCCTTCTACTCTTCCTCCTCCTTTCCCTTACATCTCCCTCTCCATCTCTCCTTCACTGTCGCCCTCCTCCCCTCTAGCTCCTTCTCCCTCACCCACCATCACCCACCAACTCCTCCCCACCATCACCCCTTACCTCCCCATCCCCTCCCCTACCTCTCTACCTCCCCTTCCCCCTCCACCTCCCCCATCACCCCTCCTCACCCCCTTCCCCCTCCCCCTGCCCCCATCCCCCCACCTCCCCCTCCACCACCCCCACCACCACCCCCTCCACCACCACCCCCTCCCCGTCTCTTATCTGTGGCACGGGTCGCGGGGTTGTCATGGTATCGTCCCCCATCTTAACTACGGGGCGCTCCACCCTGCTCCGTTCCGCTTGACTGGATCACGGGGGAGGGGGAACAAGGGGAGGGGGAGGAGGGGGAAGGGGAGGAGGGGGGAGGGGATGGGAGGGGGAGGAGGGGGGAAGGGGATGGAGGGAACAAGGGGAGGGGGAGGAGGGGGCGAAGGGGATGGGAGGGGAGGAGGGGAAGAAGATAGGAGGAAGGGGAAGGAGGAAGAAGGGGGGGAGGGAAAGAGGGAAAAAATGAAAGAGGAGGAAGAAACGGGGAAAGGGGAAGAAGAAAGAGGGAAGAAAGGGGGAAGAGGGGGAAAAAGGAAGAAGGAAGGAAAAAGAGGAGAGAGAGAGAAAGAGAGACGAGAGGAAACGTGGAAAGGACCATAGCTAATTCCCATTTCGACGGCAATGCAATGCCTGGCTGCTTGACCACTCATACTCCTAGCCCTTAGCCCCACGCCCCTCGCCCTTAGCCCTTAGCCCCACGCCCCTCGCCCTTAGCCCCATCCTCCAGGCCCCTCGCCCCTCGCTCCTATCCCCTCGTCCCTCGCCCCTTGCTCCTAGCCACTAGCCCCTCACCCTTAGCCACTAGCCCCTCACCCTTAGCCCTTAGCCCCTAGCCCTTAGCCCCTAGCTCCTCGCCCCTCGCTCCTAGCCCCTAGCCCCTAGCTCCTCGCCCCTTGCTTCTAGCCCTTACCCCCTCACCCTTAGCCCCTAGCTCCTCGCTCCTCGCCCCTCGCTCCTAGCCCCTAGCCACTAGCCCCTAACCTCATTCCTACTCCTCCTCCCACTTCCTTCAATCTTCTCGCGACTCTTACAACACTCCCCCCTTCCACTCCACTCCGCCTCCCGCCCCTTGCTCTTCACTCACTCCTACCCGCGCGGTCGCCTTCCACTCCTCTCTTTCGTTCTTTCTCTTTCTTTTTCTTTTTCTTTCTTTTTTTTCTCACTCTCTCTCTCTCTTTCTTTCTCTATTTCTCTCTCTCGCTGTCTGTCTGTCTGTCTGTCTGTCTGTCTGTCTGTCTGCCTGTCTGTCTGTCTGTCTGTCTCTCTCTCTCACTCACTCTCTCTTACATTCACTTTAACATTCACATTCTCTTTTTTCTTATTTCTTTTCCTCATCTCCTTATCTTCAATATTATCACCATCATCACGATCATCATCGTCTTCATCACTATCATCCACCTTCTTCTTCCCCTTCTCATCCACCTGCATTATCATAATTCTCCCAATTCCTTTCTTCCCTCGCTCTGCCTCCTCATTATCATTATTATCGTCTTTATCCTTTTTTTCCTTGCTCCCTTTCCTTTGCCTTATTATCACGGTTATAATCCTCCTTACTATCATTACTAGTATTACTATCATTACTATTACCATTATTATCCTTTTTCGCCTGAACTCTCCTCCGCCATCCCCTTCCTTCTCTATTTCTCCTCTTTATCCTCCTCCACCCCCACCTTTTTCTTCTCTTCCTCCTTCTGTTTTTATTGTTGTTGTTTCTCCGTCTCCTTCTCCCTCCTTCTTCCTCCTTTCTCTCCCGCTCCCCCACCTCCACCACCACCCCGCGTCCTCCACCTACTCCTTCCTCTCCCCCTCCCTCACCTCCCTCCTCCTCCTTTCTCTCCTCGTCCACCACCATCGCGTCCTCCTCCACCTCCCGCCTTCCTCTCCTTCTCCACCACCACCCTCTCTCCCATCCCTCCGTCCGTGTCTCTCTGTCTCTCTCCCCCTTCCTCCCCCTCCCCCTCCCCCCGCCTCCTCCCTCCTCTCCTCCCCTTCCACCACCACCGCGCCCTCCTCCACCTCCCGCCTTCCTCTCCCTCTCCTCCTCCTCCTCCTCCTCACGCGCTCTCTCCCTCTCTCCCATCCCTCCATCCCTGTCTCTCTGTCTCTCTCCTCCTTCCTCCCCTCCCCTCCCCCTCCCCCGCCTCTTCCCTCTTCCTCCCCTTCCACCACCACCGCGCCCTCCTCCACCTCCCGCCTTCCTCCACTCCTCTCCAAAGCCACTCCACCCTCGGCCGGTCGGCATTCCCCCGGGCCGCCTCTCACCTTCCTCCACTCCCTGTCACTCCTTTTCTCCTTCCCACTCCTTTCTTTTCCTCGCGCCCTTGTTCTTCTCCTGTTTGGTCTCACCTCTCCCCTCCTTCGCTGTTCGCTTTCTCCTTCGCCTTCTCCTTCGACACCCTCTCTCGTCGGTTATTTTTTCTTTTATTTTATTTTCCTTTTTCTCTCTCACTATCTTTTTCTCATTTTTTTCCTCTTCCTTCTTTGAATCGTCTTCGTTCTCTCTCTCTCTCTCTCTCTGTCTCTCTCTCTCTCTCTCTCTCTCTCTCTCTCTCTCTCTCTCTCTCTCTCTCTCTCCTACTTCTTCTCCCTCCTCTCCTTCTCTCCTAATCTCCCTTTTCCCCCTCTCCCGACCCTCTTCCCCCACTTCTCTCCTCCTCTCCCTCTCTTCTACCCCCTTCCCCACTCCTCCCCCTCCCCCTCCCCCCCCAAGTCACCCTCGAGGACCTCAAGCGCCACTCCACCGATCAGTCGTCCGTCCACTCCACTCGCCCACCGTCGCCGCCCTCGACTCATCCACCGCCCACGCACCCACGCTCTCTCTCTCTCTCTCTCTCTCTCTCTCTCTCTCTCTCTCTCTCTCTCTCTCTCTCTCTCTCTCTCTCTCTCTCTCATCCCTCCGTCCCTGTCTGTCTCTGTCTGTCTGTCTGTCTGTCTCTCTCTGCAACTGCTTGCCTCCTTCGTTTATTTCTTCTCTTTCTCCTTTCCTTCCCTCTCTCCCGCCTGTCGCCTCTCCTTCTGACCCACCCGTCCATAAACGCCTACTCGCCCTCACCCCGCCCATCCTTCTTTACCTTAGCGGCCGATCCCCCTTCACATCTTACCCCCGCCAACTCCCTCTCACCCCGCGCACTCCCTCTCACCCCTCTCACCCCGCCCACTCATCCCCCTTCCCCCCTCACCCCTTCACCCCCTCTCACCCTGCCCACTCCCTCTCACCCCTCTCACCCCGCCCATCCCCCTTCACCCCTTCACCCTTTTCCCCAACCTCACCCCTTCACCCCGCCCACTCCCTCTCACCCCTTCACCCCGCCCACTCCCTCTCACCCCTTCACCCCGCCCACTTCCTCTCCCCCTCACCCCGCCCACTCCCCCTCACCCCGCCCACTCCCTCTCACCCCTTCACCCCGCCCACTCCCTCTCACCCCCTCACCCTGCCCACTTCCTCTCTCCCCCCTCACCCCTCTCACCCCGCCCACTTCCTCTCCCCCCTCACCCCTCTCACCCCGCCCACTCCCCCTCACCCCTCACCCCTTCACCCCGCCCACTCCCTCTCACCCCTCTCACCCTGCCCACTCCCTCTCACCCATCCCTCTTCACCCTTTTTCCCCCACTCATCCCCCTTCCCCCTTCCCCCTCACCCCTTCACCCCTTCCCCCCGCCCCCGATCCATCACGATCCGCCCAACACCTCCTTCATCACATCCACCCATGTCCCATCGATGGCCGATTCCCTGTGACGTTTCTCGGAGCCCTTTCCCCCCCCTCGTAATTCTCGCTTTATTACCTCTGTTTGCGTTCTTCTCTTTCTTATTTTTCTGTTTGGGTGTGGTTCTTTCTTTCTTTCTTTCTTTCTTTCTTTCTTTCTTTCTCTTTCTCTCTCTTTCTCTCTCTCTTTCTCCTTTTTCCTTCTTCATATTTAAATATCTATTACATATCTATTTCTCTCTCTCTCTCTCTCTCTCTCTCTCTCTCTCTCTCTCTCTCTCTCTCTCTCTCTCTCTCTCTCTCTCTCTCTCTCTCTCTCTCTCTCTCTCTCTCTCTCCCCCCTCTCCTCCCTCCCGTCTGCCTATCCATCAATCCGTCTATACCGCCAGCTCTCCCGCCCCAGCCCCTGTACTTACCCTTTAACCCACCCGCCCACCTACCCACCCACCCTCCTACCTCCCTACCCACCAACCCACCAACCCACCCATCCATCACGCCTCTCGCGGCTCAAACTCCCTTGGCTTGCCTACCCGCCTACCCACCTACCCACCCCGCCCACCCCGCCCACCTCCCA
>NC_091577.1:17187245-17212245 GCF_042767895.1 Penaeus vannamei | reverse complement strand
CTCTCTACCTCTCTTTCTCTTTCTCTCTCTCTACCTCTCTTTCTTTCTTTCTTTCTTTCTTTCTTTCTTTCTTTCTTTCTTTCTTTCTTTCTCTCTCTCTCTCTCTCTCTCTCTCTCTCTCTCTCTCTCTCTCTCTCTCTCTCTCTCTCTCTCCCTCGACAGCAAAAACGGACCTTCGGCGGCAAGGTAAACAGGCAGAAGGAACGAGACGCGAGATCTAAGCTACTCTATCTGTCTTTCTTTCTCTTTCGTTCGTTCGTTCGTTCGTTCGTTCTCTCTAAGTCTCCTTCTCTTTCTCTTTCTTTCTCTCTCTCTCTACCTCTCTCTCTCTTTCTCTTTCTCTCTACCTCTCTTTCTATCTTTCTTTCTTTCTTTCTTTCTTTCTTTCTTTCTTTCTTTCTTTCTTTCTTTCTTTCTTTCTTTCTTTCTCTCTCTCTCCCTCCTTCTAAAAGACAGTAAAACAACCAAAAGAAAACAGGAAGTAAAAGTTAAAATGAAGAAAAAGACACACAAAAACCAAGAAGAGAACGATGCAGAAAAAAAGAAAACCAGGTAGCGGAAGATAAAAAAGAGAGAGAGAGAAAGGAAAGGAGAGAAGAGATGACAAGTGGAAACAACATAAAGACAAAAAAAGAAGAAAAAAGCAACAACAAAGTAAAATTCCTAAAAAAAAAAAAAAAAAAAAAAAGAGGCAGAAAAAATGGACAAAAGCGAAAGGACGTTAAAAAAAAGAAAGGAGAGAGAAAGGGACAGAGAGGGAAAAAAAGGAGGGAAGAGAGAAAGAAAAAAAAAACATTTTGGGGCATTCACTTCAGCCAGAAAAATATAATACACACAGCGCATATTTACAAGGACACTGCAATGCAAACCATTATAAAAATAACCCCCCACCCTCGAAAAAAAATATATATATACATATGAAATAATATAAAATAAAAGGTAGCAGAACAAAAAATAATAACACGGGGAATAAAACCCAATTTATCCAATATGTCGAATGGGCGACAGAGAGGCGGCACGGGGGGGGGGGGGGGTGCATGCGGTGGCGCTGTGACCGGGCGGTGGGCGGCGGGCGAGTGTGGGCGCGAGGGCGTAAGTAGCTGCTCGAAGTGGGCGGGCACTCTGAGGTATGGTGGTAACTGGGGTGGGTGAGTGGGCACTGTAAAGCATGTATAGTGATACTTGCAGTGGCTAGTGGGCACTGTAAAGCATGTATAACGATGCTTGCAGTGGCTAGTGGGCGCTGTAAAGCATGTATAGTGTTACAGTGATGCTTGTCGTGAATAACGGGCGCTGTATGATGTATAACAACGGTGGCTGCGGCGTGATGGCGACCGACGCGATTCATGACGAAAAGACGAACGCCCGCTGCGGCCGTTGTCACCACAGCAACAACAGATGCGATTGGGCGTGGGCGGCTCTCTGAGGGTGTTGTGAAGAGTGTGGCCAGCGTGGGCGGTGAGTTACCCCCCCCCGCCCCCCCGTTACCAAGGACGCTGCGTTACGGCAACAAGGAAGGCCAAGCGGTGGAAAATGGAGGCAGTGGGCGGTGGGCGTGCATGCGGGCGTGAGGGCGTGAGGGCGGAAGGGGCGGCGACAAGTCTCATAGATGGTGTGAAGAAAGGAATGAATAAAAAAGAAGAAAAAAACGGAGAGAGGACGAAGAGAGGAGAATTGAAGATGGTATACAAAGAGAGGAAATAGGGGAGACGGGGGAGAGAAAAGAGGGGAGAAGGGGTGGAAAGAGAGAGAGGAGGGGAAAGTGGGGAGGAGGGAGAGAGAAAGAGGGGAAGAAGGGTAGAGGAAAGAGGAGAGGAGGGATAGAGGGTCAATGAGGGCGAGGGGAAACACGGGAGAAGGTGGAAGAGGAAGGAGAGAAAGAGGGGGAAGGAAAGAGGGGAAAGTAGGGGTGAGGACGAAGGGAGAGAGGAAAGGGGCGGGAACAGACAGAGAGAGGGGGGTGGAGAGGGGCCAAGGGGAGCCAGAGAGCGAGGGAGAGAGAGGGAGAGCTGATTGGGGTGTAGATCGGGAAGTCGAGGCGAAAGGGGGAGGGGAGAGGCGAGCGAGGGGAAGGGGGAAGAGGGAGGGCGTGTCAGGTCATGACAGCCGAACCCACTCACCCAGACGAACCCCCCCGTCTACCCCCCCTTCGCCGCCCGTCTCTCTTCACTTCGCTGAATCTTCCCCCCCCCCTTTCCCCTTTTCGCTCTCCTCTCTTTTCTTCCCCCTTCTCACTCTCCGCTCTCCCTTTCCTCCTCCTCCTACACTCTCTCTTTCCCTCTCCATTCTCCATTTCCTCCTCCTCCTCTCTCTTCTTCCATCTCCCTCTCCGTTCTCCCTTCCCTCCTCCTTCTTCTCTCTTTTCTCCCGCTTTCTTTTACCTCTTCTACCCCATACATATATTGTTCGCTTTCTCTCCTCCCTCTCCCTATATTCCTTTCCCAACTTCCTTCTTTTTCTTCCCACCCGTGTCTCCATCTCTTTCTACTTCTCTCCCTATCTCCCTCTCCTTCCCTCCCTCTCTCTCTCTCGCCCCCTCCCTCTCCCTCTCCCTCTCCGTCTCTCTCTCGCCCCCCTCCCTCTCTCCCTCTCTCCGTCTCTCCCTTTCCCTCCCTCTCTCTCTCTTTCTCTCTCTCTCTCCCTCTCCCTCTCCCTCTCCCTTTTCCTCCATCTCCCTCTCTCTCCCTTTCCCTTTCCCTCTCCCTCTCCCTCTCCCTCTCCCTCTCTCCCTCTCCCTCTCTCCCTCCTCCACCTCGTGACCCAATGATTACCGACATTATCTGCCGCCTCCACATAACATTATCTTGAACCGACGTTTGCACCGCTGCCCAAGGAAAGCCCTTTTTTTTCTTTCTTTCTCTCTTTCCTTCTTTCTTTCTTTCCCCTTTCTTGTTTTCCTTTTATTACTGGAAGCTTAATGCCGTGTAAAATAAGGGTGAGTTTCCCTTGGCCAACGGTTTGATTTATGTTTTAACTTTTATTTTTTTCACGGCGGGCGAACGCGCACGCACGGATATACATAAAAGAAAAAAAAATGTATATATATATAAATAAAACGGACAATAATAATAATATGTATATATATATATATATATATATATATATATATATATATATATATATATATATATGTATATAAAAGGAAATGCATAGAGCACAATCGAGTAAAATGAAACAAAAATAAAAGTATATACGATTTTTTTTTTTTAATATACCAAAACGAAGTAAGAGGAGGAGAATACGAAGAAGAAGGAGGAGGAGAAGGAGAGGGAGAAGAAGAAGAAGGAGGAGAAGGAGAGGGAGAAGAAGAAGAAGGAGGAGAAGGACCCCAGCCCCTACCCCCCACCCCACCCAACATCCCCTCAAAAAACCCGACCTCGAACACCAATAAAAAAAAATAAAAAAATAAAAAAAAAAAATAAAAAATAAAAAAAGGAAAAAAATCCACCCAACTCGACAGCGAACGAACGAAGACCGAACGAACGAACGAACGAACGAACGAACGAGCGAGCGAGCGAGTCGGCGACCGAGTCAGGTGACCCTCGCGCGCCGCCAGTGCCAGGTCAGACCGAGCTCCTGGCACTCCTTCTAGGGCTTCTTAAGGAGGCCTAGACGTCTTAAAACCCCCTCCCTCCCACCCTCCCCACCCCACTCCACACCCCTAAGCCTGTGTGGCACGTCAGCGCGAGACAGCCGAAGGCGAAGGGGGGGAGGGGGGAGGGGGGGGCAGCCGCTGTCGTTCCCTCGTGCCTCCTGTTATCGCTGTTATCGGCCGTGTTCAGGACCCGGGACGGCGCAGTCGTTCATATTATTTATCTATTAACATTTATTTATTTAACATTTATCTATTCATTTATTTATTATCTATTATTTATTTATTAATATTTATTTATTCAAAGATTATTTATTTATTAATATTTATCTATTCAATTATTATTCATTTATTAACATTTATTATTTAATGATCATTTATTCATCAATATTTATTCATTTAATTATTATTTATTTATTCATTTTCTTTTATTTTTTTTCCGTATCATTATCGTCCGTAACAATGTTGCTATCGTAATATATTGCTTTCATTATCATTATTTTTATTACCATCATCATTATTACTATTATCATTATTACCATTCTTATATAATCATCATTTTTTTGCTTTTATTACCATCATCATTACCATCACAATCATTATTACCATTCTTATATAATTATCCCTTTTGTTTTCATTACCATCATCACCATTATCATCATTATTACCATTCTTTTAATTGACACTATTATTACCATAACTACCACGAGCATTAGCGCAATTAATAAAATCATAACCATTATCATAAATATTATTGCAATTACTTTGAAGCCTACTTCTAATGTCACTACAACTACTATTCATACAATTCACTAGTGCCACTAGTAAATACTAGTAAAGTAATTGCAACAATAATTATAATAATAGAAATACGGAGAGTCGAACAATAGAAACGACAAGTGCAATTATATAATCAATAATAGAATCCGTAATAATAGCAATAATAACGATAGTAATGGTAACAATCATAACAGTAACAATAATAACAATAATAATTATAACAACAATAATAATAATAATAATATCAATAACATTACTAATAGTAGTAGTAGTAATGATGATGATGATAATATTGATAATAATAATGATGATGATAATAATAATAATAATAATAATAATAATAATAATAATAATAATAATAACAATAACAATAATAATGATAACAATAATAACATTAATAACAATAACAATGAGGAAAATGGCAATAATCACAACAAATAAATAACTTAACAACAATAATAAGGAAAATTACTGTTATTGACGACGACGAGAAAGGCGAGAGAAATACGGTCCGACAACCACGGACTTCGCAAGCACGTCCACACGCAGTCCTGAGCACGTGCCATACACCCCCCCCCCCCTTAACCCTTTCCATCCCCTCCTCCCCCTCTGCCGTGCCATAAATATGCCCCCTCCCCCTTTTTTTCCTCCACCCTTTCCTACCCCTACGTATCTCTTACTCTTTCCTCCGTTTCCTTCTATTCCTTTACCCTACCCCCTCCCCTAACCCCACGCGAATTACCTTTCCCTCTCCCCCCCCCCTTTTCCTTGGCTTCCCCACGTCTCTTAGTCTTCCCCCCTCCTCCTCTTCCTTCCCCCTCCCCTCCCCTATCTTTCCCCCAACCCTACCTTGGTATCCTCCCCTCCCCCCTACCTCTTTCCCCCCCAACCCTACCTTGGTATCCCCCCTCCCCCTCCCCCTACCTCTTTCCCCCCAAACCCTACCTTGGTATCCTCCCCTTCCCCTGCCCTCTCCCCCACCCCCTTCCCCTGCCCTCTCCCCCCCCCCGCCCACGGCAACCGCCCACCTTGCACACATTCGGACAACGCCCGCCCTGCCACTAACAATTTAAATAATAACATCCACATGGGGAGGGAAGGGAAAGGAGAGGAGAGAGGGGAAGAGAGGGAGAAGGGGAAGAGAGGGAGATAAAAAGGGGGAAGAAGAAAGAGACATGAGAGAACAAGAGAAGGAATGATGGAAGGGAGAAGAAGAACATGCCCATGGGAAGGGATCGGGGAGAGGAGAGAGGAGAGGAGGAATGAGAAAGGTTGAAGGTAGATAAATAGGGGGGAAGAAAGAAGAGAGAAAAGAGAGAATAAGAAAGAGAGCAGGAGCGGGAAGAGAAGAAGGAAGAAAACAAGACAAAGGAAATAGGAGAAGAATAGCGGAAAAAGGAGAGAAAGGGTTTAAAGCAAGAAAAAAAGGGAGAGGGTGGAAGTAGGGGCGAAAGAAGACTGAAAGAAAGAAGGGCGAAGGAGGGGGATGGGGGAGAAAGCGATAAAAGTGACGGAGGTGTAAAAACACCCCGTTAAACACACGTAAATCAGGGAGTGTTGGAAATGCAACTTAATATTCACATAATGAATTCATACCCTCACCCCCTCCCTTCCTCCCCTCCCTACCTACCCATCTCACCCCTTCCTCCCCCACCCAAAAAGAAGAAAAAAAAAACGAGGGAGGAAAAAAAGGAAAAAAAAATAAAGGAGAAAAAGTGAAAAAAAAGAAAAGAAAAATCCAGGAAAGAAAAAAAGAAAGAAAAAAAAAACACTTGCTCTTTTTATTTATTCACTTTCCGGGTGATAATTATTTAATTTACTTCTAGGTGATTTCGAGGTGACTTTCCTCTCCTTATCACCTGGCCGCTGCCCTCCACACCCTCCCTCTGATATGGGTAGGGGGAAGGGGGAAGGGGGAAGGGGGAAGGGGAGGGGGGAAGGAGAGAAGGAGGAAAGGGAGAAGGAGGAAAGGGAGAAGGGAGAAGGAGGTAGGGGGAAGGGAGAAGAGGATAGAGGGTAGAGAGAAGGTAGAAGGAGGTAGAGCTAAGGAAGAAGATGAACCGAAAAGGAAGCGAGGAAAGATTAAGGGAGGAATGGGGAAGGGAAGAGGAAGAGGAAGGGAAAAGGAAGCGGGGGAAACGGGAGGGGTAAATCAGGAGGGGAAAAAAGGATGAAGAAGGGAAGGGGACGAAAGGGAATGAGAAACGAGAACGGATAAAAAATAAAGAGGAAAAGAGAGAATACCGGAATGAGGAATGAATGATAAAAAGGGAAAGCGAGAGAAGGAGCCAAAAGGGAGGTGAAACGAAGACCCAAAAAAAAAAACAGAAAGAGAAGGAGGAACAGGAGGAGGAGGGGGTGGGGAGAGGTCCATCACCCCAGGGGACAGAGTGCCTACATCCACTGGGCGAAGAAGAAGAAAAAGGGAGAGGAAGGGGGGTGGCGGGGGCGGAGGGGGTGGGGGGTGGGATTAGACAGGTATATAAGTTACAAAAAGGAACAAGTCCAACAATAAGAGAACCATAAATTTGGGTGGTGGCGTCTGACCCCAGGTTGGTGGCGCCGCCGCTACACCGCCACGGGGGAGGAGGGGGAGGGAGGGGGGGGTGAGAGCTAGAAGAGGGAGGGAGGGGGAGGGGGATGAGAGCCAGAAGGGGGGGGGGTGAGGGGTGAGGGGGATGAGAGCCAGAAGGGAGGGGGTGAGGGTAAGGGGGATGAGAGCCAGAAAGGGGGAGGGAGGGGGGGAAGGGAGACCTCGAACATCCTCCTCACCCCTCCCCCTCCCCCTCCATCTCAATCACCACTCAAACGGCTCACCTCGTTTCCCTATCAGCGGCCTTGTCCTCGGAGGCTAGGGGGCTGACCGCCGCCCCCCCTCCCTTGCTCTCCTCCTCCTCTCCCTTCTCCTCATTCCCTTTCCTTCTCTCCCTCTTCTTTCAATTCCCTCCTAGTCTCCTTACCCTCTTTTCTACTACCCATCTCCTTCCCTCTCCTCCCCCCCTTTTCACCTCCCTTCTCTCCCCTCTTTCGTCTTCCTACTTCCCTCCTCTTCTCCTCTCCTCATTTTTCTTCTCCATTCCCTTCCCCCTTATTCTCCTTCCCTCCTCCTTCCTTCTCTCCCTCGTCTCCCTCCTTCCCTCCTCCGCTCCTCTCCCCCTCTTCTCCTTCCCATTCTCCTCCTTTCCCCTCCTCTTCTATCTTCCTTCCCTCCCTTCTCTCCCTCATCTCCGGCTTCGTTCTCGCCTCACCTCCTCCCCCTCGCCCTTCGCAAGTAGCATCCATTCATCATCTTAATCTTCATTCATTTACTCTTGCTCATCTCCATTCATTTCGCTTCCGTTGCCACTTTTTCCTCATTTACTCATTTTTTTCTATTTTATTCATATTTCGATTAATAATCCTTACTGACCGTAAATTGTAATAATTCGAATGATAATAATAATAATAATAATAATAATAACAATAGTTATTATCTTCCTTATTGATAATAGTAATAATAATAGCAGAAGTGATAACAATAATAATAGCATTAATAATAATAATAATTATAATAGTAATAATTATAATAATAATGATAATAATAATAATAATAATAATAATAATAATAATAATAATAATAATAATATTAAAAACAATAATAATGATAATAATAACAATAATAATAATAACAAAACAACAATAATAAAATAGCAAAGAACTAAAACCGACTTGCTCCGCACTCCCCCTCCCCCCCTTAACTCCAAAGAATTTAGATCACCCCCTTCAAAGACGAAGAAAAAAAATTAAATCACCCCCCTTAAAAAAAAAAAAAAAAAAAAAAAAAAAGAGAGAGAAAAAAAAAAAAAAAAGGTATTTAGATCACCTCCTCCAACGAATCTGAACGTCACTCATAATTACCTCTGCGGCCAATAGCACCCATGATTATGCCTCGCTGTTCCCTAATTACCCCATCCTCTACCCTCGTGTACCCTGCCCACCTTCTTCTCCCTCCCCCACCCTTCCTTATCACTACCCATCCCCTCCCTCCCTTTGTCCGACCTTCCCTCCCTAGTCTCTTTCCTCGCTCCTTCTCTATCCTCTTCCCTCCTTCCCTCCCTATCCTCCATCTTCACCTTCCCCTACCCCACCTTTCCTTACCCATGACCATCCCTCCCCATATCGTACCCTACCTTAGCCCCCACCCCCACCCATTCCCCCTTACCCTAAGCTTCGCCACCCCTCCCCCTCCTCCTTCTCCTCCTCCCTTCTATCCTCAACAATTAACTCGACCGCCTCCAAAATCCCTTTCCCCTCCCCTACCCCCCCTTCGCCCCCCGCAATCTCCTTCCTTCAGCATCATTCCCTCCCTTCCTCCCTTCATCTCTCACTCCCTCCCTCCCTTCCCTCCCTACCCCCATCCTCTCACCCTCCCTTCCCTCCCTACCCCCATCCTCTCACCCTCCCTTCCCTCCCTACCTCCATCCTCCTTCCCTCCCTTCCCCCATCCTCCTTCCCTCCCTCCCTCCCTGGCCATAACCACCTCTAACCAGCCCATAATTACCGTAATTAACCCCTCTCTCATAATTTCGCCATCGTCTTCCTATCCCTGACCTTCCCCCTTCTCCAAAATTACCCTAATCACTTGACCAATCACGGCAGTTTTCCCCCCACCCCCCTACCCCCCCTCCCCATGCACGCCCCCCGAATTCCTCCAACGATGCCCCCCTTTCCCTTTTATTTTGATTTTTTTTTGTCTTATTCCATTTCCATTTTCTTTTCTTTCTTTTTTTTCGTCTTTCTCCTCTCCGTCTTTTCCCTTTTTTTCTTTGTTTTCCTTCCTTTTCCTTTTCGCTTTTCGTCTTCGTCCTCCGTCTTTTCTTCTCCCTTTTTGTCTTCGTCCTACTTCTTTTCCCTTCTTTCTTCTATTCTTCCAACCTCCTTCTTCCCATTTCTCTCCTTCGCCCTCTTCTTTTCTTCTCTCCTTACACCCATACCTTCCTTCCTCTCCCTCACCTCCTTATTCCTTCCCCGTCTCCCACGTCCCTCGTCCTTTATCCTCCTTCTTCCTCGCCTTCCTTTATTCTCTCTCTCTCCCCCTCGCCTCCCCCACCCCCGCCCCCTTATTTCCTCCTTCCCTTCCCTTCACCCTCTTTCTCCTCCCTCTCCGCCCCCTTGTCCCCCCTCGCCCTCCTCCCCTGCGGCCTCCTAAATCAAGTCTCTTCATCTTGACCATCTTCCTTCCTCCTCCTAGTCCTTTCCTGTCCCTTCCGTTCCTGTCCGCCTTTATTCTATTCCTTTTTTTCTTCCATTTTCTTCTTCCTTATAATAATGATAAATATAGCAATACATAATAATGATCATCGTTAGTCCCCGTTTTCTCCTTCTACATCCTCCTCCTCCTCATTTGAAAATTCTAGTCCTCGCCCTCCTCATCGCCCTCGTCCTTCTCATCCTCTCTTACGCTCCCTTTTCCTTTCCCTTCCCCTCGTCCTCGCCTTCTTCGCTCTCCTCCTTTCCTACTCCTCCTCTCCCTCGCCTTCGTCCTCTTCCTCCAGCCCTCCCTCCACCCCGCCCTCCCCCTCGTCCTCCAACCCCCGCCCTCCCCCTCGTCCTCCAGCCCCCGCCTCCCCCTCGAAAGCGCCCCATCATCGCCTCAATCCGCGCCTCGTCCCCGTCCCCGTCGGGCAGCGGCGTCGTCCTCGAGGCGCGCCGGCAGCCTCGGCAGCATCATTAGGAGGAGGAGCAGCGGCGCGCTCACCGATCCTATCAATCATGGGGTAGCATTTTTAATTCTTATTTCGCGCCTCGGGAAGGTCTGCGCGCCCTGCAGAGAGGGAGGCAGAGGCGGCCAGATGTGTTCGCAGGGAAGAAGGGAAGAGAAGCGCATCCTCGCGTGAAGCCCGTGTACGTCGCAGTCTTGGAGACGGGGCGCGAGATGCACGGGCGCGCACACGGGCATCAATCAGCCTCTGTGCGCCCGCGTGTGCGTCCGTACGTAGGGTGCGCGTGTGTGTACTCACCACCTCGTCGCCACTGCTACTGCGACTTCTGCTGCGTCACCCCCGCAGCCCCGGGCCCGCAAGGCCAGCACTCAGCACTTTCCACGCGCGCTCGCATGCACGGGCTCGGCGCCGGAGATTTCCCAGGACCCTCTCGCGGGGCCGCCACGTCGCGCCGCCGCCGCCCGCCCGCCCGCCACTCCTCGACACGCACTGTAAATAGGCCAACTTGGGGACTTTCTCTTTTCTTTATCCAGGGACACTAACTGCCGGCCTTCTCAGTGGACAGTCGGGACATTTTTTCTTTCTTTCCCTCCTTCCTTCCTTTATTCTTTCTCTCTCTCTCTCCTCCTCCTCCTTCGCGGGCGGCGGCGCGGGCGGCCGCGGGAGGAGGGCGGCGGGCGAGCAGGTAGCGCGGAGGAGCCGGGCGGACCCCAGCCTCGTCCCCGAGCTTCATGCTGAGGCACGGCTCAGCGGGCGGCGCCGTGCTCCACGCGGGCGTGCTGACCGCGCCTGACCCCGCGACGATGCGCTGACCTTCTGCCCCGCCGCCCCCACCCGCCCGGCACGCCCACCCCCGCCCACACTCACGCTCACCCGCTTCGACCACGGCATGTCGTAACTCCGGCCAGGGTCCGGGTCACCCAGACCACACTCTCCGCCACGACAAACTGCCCTCCACCGCAGCCCTCCCTCCCTCCCTCCCTTCCTCCCTGCCCGCCCCGCCCCTCCAACGTGCTTCCTCCCTCCCTCCCTCCCTCCCTCCGGCCCCGCCTCTCCTCCCTTTCCACTCCACCGCATCGCTGTCTATCGCACTTCCCTCCCCCTCGCCGCCCTCCCCTTTTCCCTCCTCTGACCACCGCCGGCCCCTACTCCCCGCCCCCCTTCTGCTTTCAACTCACCCTCCCCCTCCCCCTCCCCCCAACACACACTCATCCCTCTTCTCCGGGAACACCACTCTCCCCTCTCCTCTTTCTTTATTTCCCTGTCCGTCCTCTCTCTCTCTCTCTCTCTCTCTCTCTCTCTCTCTCTCTATGTCTCCCTCACTCTCTCTCTGTCTCTCTGTCTCTATGTCTCCCTCTCTGTCTCTATGTCTCCCTCTCTCTCTCTCTGTCTCCCTCCCTCTCTCTCTCTCTCTCTCTCTCTCTCTCTCTCTCTCTCTCTCTCCCTCTCTCTCTCTCTCTCTCTCTCTCTCTCTCTCTCTCTCTCTCTCTCCCCCTCGGCACCTAGACACAGTCTCTCCCTCACGTGCTCTCACCCCTCACTCTCACCTCCCTTCGGCCTCACACTGCCGCTCCACACCCTGTCCAGGACAATACTTTGAAGCCTTCGTTCGCCAGACGCGCATACAGACAGACACACACACACAGACACACATACGCACACGCACACTCTCACACTCGTTTCACTCTCACACTCACTCATTCACTCTGTCACCCCCGCATACGTGCTGTCTCTTTCTCTTTCTCTTTCTCTTTCTCTCTCTCTCTCTCTCTCTCTCTCTCTCTCTCTCTCTCTCTCTCTCTCTCTCGCTCTCTCTCTCTCTCGCTCTCTCTCTCTCTCTCTTTGTTGAATGAATCATCACCTCATCACTTTTCCTCCTTCGTTGACTCTGCTTACCATTCTTCCATGCTCTCCACCATCACCATCACCATCATCACCATCACCACCACGCTCCTCGCTC
Source organism: Penaeus vannamei (assembly GCF_042767895.1). Classification (NCBI taxonomy): domain Eukaryota; kingdom Metazoa; phylum Arthropoda; class Malacostraca; order Decapoda; family Penaeidae; genus Penaeus; species Penaeus vannamei. Next base: position 17,200,211 of record NC_091577.1, on the reverse strand, counting down.
CAACGTTCACCACACCGCCGTCCCATTCCCCTTCCCTTCTTCCCTCTCTCCCCCCTCCTCCTCCTCCTCCTCCTCCCCCCCTTCCCTCTCCCGTCCCTTTCTCTCCCTACTCCCCGCCCTACTCCTCGCCCTCCCCCTCCTCCCTCTCCCGTCTCTCCCTCCTCCTCCTCCTCTCCCTTCCCCGAACCACGAGCGAAAGCCCCCCCCCCCCCCCGCCGCCGCCCTCCTTCCCACACTCCCGGCCTCCTCCCCCACCTCCCCCTGCATCACCCATGGGTCACACCTCACCAACCGCACCCCTCCCCCTACCCCCCTACCCCCCACCTCCACTCTTTGCCTGCCTGCCTGCTTGTCTGTGTCTGTCTGTGTGAGCGAATCTATGTTTGTCGCTTTGACTTTTAAGTGTGTTTTTTTGTGTTTGTGTGTGCTTGAGAGAAAGAGAGAGAGAGAGAGAGAGAGAGAGAGAGAGAGAGAGAGAGAGAGAGAGAGAGAGAGAGAGAGAGAGAGAGAGAGAGAGAGAGAAGAAAGGAGAGTTTGTGCTTGTTTATCTACGCATTACGATTATCTTGCCCGCTCCCATGCCTTCACCAACCTCCTTACTGCCCACTTGCCTGCCTGCCTGCTTTGCCTGCTTCCCTTCCCTGCCTGCTTGCCTGCCTGCTTGCCAACGTCACCAAAGAATCTCCCCCTCCCCCCCCCCTACACCAGCACAACACCTACTCTCTCCTCAGAGCAGCCATGCAGACCCCCCACCCCCACCCCCCGCCTCCACACACCCCTTCCAATGCATGAACGCCCCGTCCCCCCCAGCCCCTCCCCACCAGCTCTACCACTACGCGCCTGCAACACACACACAGGTGACACAAACCCCTCGGCGAGCAACAAACGCCCTTATCGGCCCCTCGCATACGGGCCACGCGACCTGCTCACAAGGTGAAAGCTCAAAAAATGGCGTTTTAGTACCCTTCGCTTGTTTGCTTGTTTCGTCCGCTAACGGCTGCAGCGGAGCGGATTCACCCAAAGCATTTTTCTGCGTGGTGCGCGGGCACGCGGACGCCTCCCAACTCGCCTGCGTTGAGATAAACATTTACATAAATAAACGTTTGCGCGAGCTTATGAAAACATACGGGCACGCACGCGCGTGGCGGCCGCGCAAGCAAATAAACAAGCACGCACGCGCGCGCGCATGCATTGGTAGACAGACGGACGGACGGCCAATCACACGCATGCAACCTTTGTCTACCTCTATCCATCTCTCTCTCTCTCTCTCTCTCTCTCTCTCTCTCTCTCTCTCTCTCTCTCTCTCTCTCTCTCTCTCTCTCTCTCTCTCTCTCTCTCTCTCTCTTATACACACGTACACACACACAGACAGAGGCAAATACAGACACAGACATAGGAATAGCCATAAACACGCACGTAGATAATAACTTCAGAACAGATAGATATAAAACAAGCACACACACACACACACACACACACACACACACACACACACACACACACACACACACACACACACACACACACACACACACACACACATACACACACACACGCACAACACACACACTCAAAAATAGGCTAACCATAAAAATAAAATATGAAGAAAAAAAACGCACACACACGCACACACACACACGCTCCCATGCACGCACTAGCAAGCACACACCCTTGCTTGGTGCCTTCGTCTTGTTGAATATTCTAGTTAATGGTTGTTCTGGATACTCTCCGAAGATTCCACCTTTCCCGAGTATTCGCTGTGGTGATGAGAAAGAAGTGACGGGAGACGGTGCACTCACCACCACGGGCGTCGTCTCCGTCATCATCATCATCGTCAGTTTTATTTTATTCTACTTTTTTTATCATTATTATTTTTTTTATCATTATTTTTTTTTTGTCACAGGAGCATCATCATGAAAAAAAGGAGAAAAACCTCACACTTGTCATCACGAATCGGGAATATCATGTTCATCACCATCACCACCACTACCGTCTGCGCCTCACTATATTCGCCATCACCCACACCCGACTTCCAGCGCCACACCTCGTCACCACACCCCCCCCTCCCCCCGTCACCATCACCATCACTTCATCACCCAGTACACCGCGCGGGGGTGTGCGCGCTCGCCTCCGCACCACAATCACCACAATCACCGCCGCCGTAATGGCACCATAACCGCCCGCATCTCGGCAAATCACCATCCTCCCTCCCTCCCTGTGTCATTACATCAGGCCACGAGCGCCGAGCCCTGTCATCACCATCGCGCTCGGGCCGTCATCATCCTCTGTCGCGCTCACTGTAGCCTCGCCACCATAAGCCGGCGGACTCGGTGCGACTTCGCTCATTATCCTCCTCACTATATCCTCGCCACCATAAGCCGGCGGAGCGCGTGCGGTTCCGGCCAGCATCCTCTGCCGACGCACTATATCCTCACCGTGAACCGCGCTTTGTCACCATCGCGAACACAATGAAACACTAACAACTCTCGCACTATTCCTTCACCATACCTCGCATGCCTATGGTGAAACTTTTGACAATACCAGAATCAATAATAAATAAATAAATAAATAAAGGCAGTGTCAATCACCACAGTATTAACGAGAAAGGTAATGCAGTCACCATAATGATAATGAACAATATTGAGTGATGGTGATGATAGTGACGATGATAGTGATAGTGATATCAACATTAATAATAGTAATAATAAAAAAAAATCCTATTCATATTCAAAGTAAAAATAACAAAAAATAATAGCATTTGTTTTACTGATATTGTTAATAATCATAATAATAATAATGATAACAATAATAATAATGATAATAAATAACAGTAATGATAATGGGGGAATGACAACGATAATGATAACGATAATGACAATAATAACAATAACAATAATAATAATAATGCAAAACCAATACCAGTAATAACAATTACAATTTCAATAACAATAAAGATACCAATAAAAACAAGAAAAAACATGCGAAAAATAATAACAATATCAATAATAATGATGATGATGACGGTGACTAGGATGATATCAACATAGATATAATCATCAATGTTATTATCACTACTACTAAAATAAAAATAATAATAATATACAATAATGCTAACAATTAGGATAAAATGTTTAATAGTTACAACGATAATAATCAATAAAAAACAATAATGATGATGATAAATAATAATAATAATAATAATAATAATAATAATAATAATAATAATAAAAACAGGATAAGCAATAAATTATAAAAAATACTCATGATATCGACTGCAATAATAATAAAATATATTGCAGCTGTAGTAACAATAATTATGATGATGATAACACAATAAAAAATATAATAATGATAATTATAACAATAACAATAACAATAACAATAATAATAATAATGATAATAGCAATAAAAGCAATGACAGTAAGTTATAACAGTAGTTTAATAACGATAATAATAATAATGATAATGATAATAATAATAATAATAATAATAATAATAATAATAATAATAATAATAATAATAATAATAATGATAATAATAATAATAACAATAAACAAAATAAATTTCATGTAGTAATAAATTAATAAAATAATAGCAATAACTTTAATAAAAGTAATAATAACAATGATAATAGTAATAGTAATAATAACCACAATTATAATAATAACAACAATAACAATAATAACAATAATGATAATAATAGCAATATGATCATTACGAGAATAATAGAAATAAGAACAATAAGAGAAAAAAATAAGAATAAAAAGCATAAGAATACGAACAACAATGATCATTGCAATAATAATAATCATAATAATAATAATAATAATAATAATTATTATTATTATTATTATTATTATTATAATTATTATAATAATCATCATCATAATACTAATATTAATATTAACAATAATAATAACAATAATAATTGCTAGAATAAAGATAAATAATAGTAATACTAATTGCAATTATTATATTGATGATAATAATAATAATAATAATAATAATAATAATAATAATAACAATAATAATAATAATAATAATAATAATAATAATAATAATAAAAACAACAATGATAATTATAAAAAGTAATAACAATACTAATAATGATAATTATAATAATAACAATGATAACGATAACAACAATAATGATACCTATATCAATAACGAGTTATAATAATAAACAAAAATAACAATAACATTAATAACAATGACGATAACAATAACAACTGATAAAACGAAAATGACAATGATAATGATAATAATAATAACAATGCCAACAACAATATTGACAATAATAATTATACCAATAATAATCATAATAATAATAACAGTAATAATAATAATAACAATAACAACAGTAATAACAATAATAATAATAAAATAACAATAAAAACAATAACAATAATAATAATAATAATAATAATAATAATAATAATAATAATAATAATAATAATAATAATAATAACAATAATAATAATAATAATAATAATAATAATAATAATAATAATAATAATAATAACACTAATAGCAAAAATAACGAAAAAAAATACTACAACTAACAACTACAACAACAACGATAATAACAGAAATAAAAAACAATAAAAATATTGTAAATAAAAATGAAAATAACAAAAATAATACTTACACTAATGATGATAATAATAATAACAATAATAATAGCAATAACAATAATAACAATCATAATGAAATAATAAAAAAACATATTACCAACAACAACGATGATGACGATGTTCATACAAATTATAACAATAACAATTTCTATGATCATAATAACAACAAGAAATTGCGATAACAACACCTTAATGTTATTATTTTGTCTTTTCCTCACTATCACAACTACCACCTGTTTTAGCCGACACTATCAATAAACAATCGCAATACAATGATAACATATTCCTTACCATAATAACGATATAATGACTAATAATAATAATGATAACGATTACGATGATAGAGAGATAATGTTTAATAATAATAGTGATGACGAGGATACGAGAGATAATAGTGGTGATGAAGACGATAACCGCGACGATGACTACGATCATCACTACGACGATAAAGATGACGATGATGATGATGACGATAACGATAACAACACCCACAGCGATCACGATAAGAATAACGAGGAAAATAACAATAACAAAGGCGATCACAGCGATAAGGAGAGAGAGAGAGAGAGAGAGAGAGAGAGAGAGAGAGAGAGAGAGAGAGAGAGAGAGAGAGAGAGAGAGAGAGAGAGAGAGAGAGAGAGAACTTCTGTCCAAGTATTTAACAATCATAATATCGGTCCTACCAAACTCACAACACGCTAGCTACCACCAACGAATCTCCCGGCATGACAAAAGGAAACAAACAAAAACAAAAAAAAAAGGAATAAGTACGTAATATAATGGTAATAAATACTAAAGGAAACAAAAAAAGGGAATAAGTACGTAATATAATGGTAATAAATACTCATTTTCAAACCACATATAAAAAATTACCAAAATGACAAAAAAAAAAAAAAAATCTCAACACGATTAATGAATAAAATAATAAATAAAACCATACCCCCCCATAAAAAAACACCCCCACATAAAAAAATACATAAACCCCCCTAAAAACAACAACAAAACTAATCATAAATAAATAAATAAATAAATAAAAACTTAAGAATGAGAAAAAAAAAAATAGAAGTATTCACGAGCATTTCTGATTCGCTATGATTGTCATTACGGGTCGAGCACGTCGTTGGCCCTCCTTGCTCGGACTCGAATCGATAAAAAAAAATTACGAAGCACCTTAACCATTCACAGCGAAGGGAGCGGAGACTGCAACTCGAGACTAGGGTGCAAGTTTTATTCATTATTATTTTTTTCCTTTTTTTTTTTTTTTTACTTTTTTGTTTTCTATCTCATTTGTCATTTTTCTTCTTTTTTTTTTATTAATGTCTTTTATTTCATCGTTTTGTGTGTGTTTGGTTTTGACGTTTTGATTTTTTTTCTTTTCTTTTCTCTTTTCTCTTTTTTTTCGTTGGTATACAGGTTGGCCGTACCGGGTTCCTCCCCCCCCTAAAGAAAACAAAGGAAAACCGCCTCTAAAGACTGAACGATCGTTAGGTGTTTAGGTTAAACGACCTCGACGACCATTCCCAGGCCTATCGAAATGAAAAAAAAAGAATACTTTTAAAAAACTTGCAAGACCTTCAACTACTTCTACCATCACCTTCTACCCTAATTCTACCTCCCCCCCCCCCTCCCTTCCTCATCCTCCACCTCTCCATTCATTATCCTTCCCCTTAAAAAAAAAACGATAGTAATAACCCGTCTTTTCCTGTCAACTATCATTTCGCTAATAGCAACCTGTCTATCCACCGCCCCCGCCCTCCCTCCCTCCCTCCCTCCCTCCCCCTCACCACCACAACCACGCCGGTCGCACCACAATTTCCATTACAAATTATTCCACCAAAATCCAGCGCCTGAACCCTGTGCAACGGTCAGCTATCCACAAACCACACGGTTTCTCACCACCGAGATGCCTATCCACGGTACCGTATATCCACATCCAGTTATCCACACTCCACCATGCAAAATTATCCACACGACCGGATCCAATTATCCACAGGCTAGATCCACACGTATTCCCCTTTCCCGTTGTGCATAAAATATGGATGAGTTTCCCTATCCACACAGCGGGTAATATCGAGGAGGGTTTTTTTTTTATCCAACCCGCCCCAGTTTTCCATGCATATCCACATTTTATTCCGTGCGCTTGTCTATCCACGATGTATATATTTTTTTCTTTCTCTTTTTCTTCTCATACAAGTGTTGCATATACCAGATCAAAGGCCTTAGAAAGATATCGCATCACACCATCTTTTATACATATATATATATTTTTTTTTACGTTTCTCCCCCCCATCTCTCTCTCTCTCTCTCTCTCTCTCTCTCTCTCTCTCTCTCTCTCTCTCTCTCTCTCTCTCTCTCTCTCTCTCTCTCTCTCTAAGTGCAGCTAACACATTCAACTTATCAACACCACAGAGTCTACCCTAATCTTCGCCACACAGCCGTAGATTTCCCACACATCTTCCGAGATAACAGACACGTCCCCGAAGCATCCACATCCATCACCCATCCTCGCCCCTCTCTCCCTCGCTCTCTCTCTCTCTCTCTCTCTCTCTCTCTCTCTCTCTCTCTCTCTCTCTCTCTCTCTCTCTCTCTCTCGCACACACTTAAATTCGCTGTCATCTACTCTCCCGACACACACACGTACATACACGCGTGCATACACACGAGGATGAACGGTCAGAGGAAATGCATACACGCACACTCACGCATTCAAGCACGCACGAGTACACGCATGCACACGCACAAGCACACGCACACCGCGCGCGTAGACACACACACACACACACACACACACACACACACACACACACACACACACACACACACACACACACACACACACACACACACACACACACACACGCTGTCGCCCGTCCAAAATTTCCCGGGCAAAGGCAGGCGCCCCTCCTCGCCCGTCCCGCCTGGGAGCCCCCGGCCCACAGTAAGCCTAGGCCTACCCTTGTCCCAAAAGAGACAGCTCATCGGCCTGCCTCCCTCCACCCTTATCCTCTCCCCTGGCCTCCCTTGGCCTCCCCTGGCCACCCCCAGCCCTGACAACAAAACCCTACCCATGGCCACAACCCCTGGCCGCTCGACCCACCTTCCTGCCAAGCCAGCGGGGGCGCCCGACACCCCCCCTGGATCCGCCACCACTCGCTCTGGGGGCACGGTGCTAGGACACGCAGGGGCGCCCCGGCTACGCTGCCATGGCAAGGGACCTACAAGGGCGTGCTCGGGGAAGGGTGACAGCCTCGGGAGGGCGTGAGGAGTGTCCCCCGCCCTGCACTCGCCTTGCACTCGCTCTCGCAACTGTCACTCCGAGAAGTTTCCGTCTATGACAAAAAATAATAACAATAAAAGAGGGAAAATAAAAATGGCTATTGATCTGACACGAAAAAGGTTGCAGAGTGGTGTCAAGTGCGGTGCGGTGCCAGGGCGGCGTGGCACCGGACGATGCCTCGCCGCTCCTGCAGGAGGCGGTGAAGGGGTGAGGGGGAGGGGTCGCCGCCCCCTCTCCCTCCCCCTGAAATCCCCCTTCCCTCGCAGGCCGCCCTCACCAGGGATTAGAGTGGATGAGTGGGAATAAGCGGGTTAGGCGCCATCAGCGACACGGCGCAGCAGCCCTGGATAAAACATCTCGCACACTAAATGCTGGGCTGTACAGATGCTGTTACTGCTTTCACAGCTGTTCCAGATGATGGGTGAGGTAGTACGCCAGGTAGGGATCAGGGCTAGCGCTAAACTTAGCCACGAGCCCTGACACGGTGCCACGGAGTGCCACGAGCAACGATGACGAAATGACTCGTGCACCGTGGCGGCGTAAGGCTCACAATCCCGTGCACTGTCGCTCACTCGCACTGGCACAGGCACAGCGCGAGTTACACACACTCACAATAACACACCACATACACAAACTTATGATGAACCTACACGTTAAACAACTCGATTGGTTATCCTCTTCTCTTCGAAGCTTTCATTGTTGCGTTAACTGAGAACTTCTTAAGTGTCCTTGTATTCCGACACTACATTTACCATCTTCTCTTGGCGGGTTCCATGGCACTTAGACCGTGACTATCACTTAACAGACCCTTATGAGTCTTCACTAACACTGTACTCTCGAGTACTAACTGTTATAAGTCACGTGTACATTCTTCCCGACATTTCGCCAACTTTGTATACCTGAACAGTGTTAAATTGATCCGAGCTCCAACGCGAGCGGCACCCAAACAGTCAGGGTTCCAATATTCCTTGGCAACCACTGAAAACATTGAAAACACTCTACTACCAATTTGTAAACTTTGGTGTTCTCACTCGAAAAAAATATTACAGTACTCTTGGTTCACTTATACGTCAGTCCGTCCACCAAAATCCTCTGTTTTTCACTTGTATCAAATGGTTTGAGACAAACTTTGGCAGCGAGTTGTGGAGACACTCGGACGTTTCAGAAGACTGCGTTGCTGTTTTCACTCATCAGATCCAGTCTGCTCACAGCAAAAGGAGGCTGGATAAGAGAACGCATCTTTTCGCGAAGTTTTATTTTAAAATCCGCTTTCTAATTGATTTTTGTCGGATTTTTTTATCTCTTAATTTCACTAATCACTATACAAGTTATTTCGCTTACTAAAATACGGCGATTAACGGTTAGATATAGTAATAGCGAAAATATATGAACTGTAAAAGTCGGCAATATCCTGTCGGTACCCAGACGGAAATTATTCACCGGTACTATATATTGGCGTTTCGTACTTTCACTTCGAAAAGTAACTTTTTTATCATCGCATATGACTTACATTAAATTAGCATCGCTGTATATCAAGTTTGGTCGAATTCCGCCCGCGCGTTCGTAAAGCAGTATTAGTTCTCGCGAAAAGGCGTGTTGGCGCGGTTTGGTGTAATCAGCTGGGGTAGAGGAGGCGGCTGTGAGAGACTGGTGAGGCCCGTCCTGCGATGTGGGAGGAGGACTGCACATGCCACCTACCACTCACACACCCACTACCTACACCCACTTTCCCCCGCCCCTGCATGCTATCCACCGCCCGCAATATATACGGTTCCAACTCTCCACCCACTTTGGCGCCAACTTTAGCGCGCGAAAATTTGACTCAACTTCGATGACCGCGTGCTACCGAAATAACAGCAAACTTATCCAAAACAAACAAAAATTGAGGAAACTATGGATGGGAGGCACCTTCAATTGGGGATGTAACTTGGCCACCCAGCAGGCACCCTCCTGCCAGGACTTCTGGCTGTAGGCCTAGACTCAGCCCTAAATCACGGCGACAGGCCGCTGCTGGCCTGTCGCGACACCCATCCAGCTCCGCCCGTGGACGAGCGGCCCGCTTAGCGAGGTGGTCGCAGTACGCGGTGGTCGCCCAGGCGGAAGCCTCGCTATAGCGGCCACCAGCATGACATCGGCGGCCTCGCCTCATGAGTCGGCGTCACATGTGTCCCGCACACACCATCGCCGCCGACCCCCGGTAATGTGGACGAGGGACAACCCCCTAATCTGCGGTCACACCTCCACCCCCACGCTGGCCACGGTCGCCGGGGCGCGGGCATGGGCGTGGGTGGGCGGCAGGCCAGTTCGTGCTGGCCACGGCCAGACTGCGTGGCCCCGCTGCAGGACCAAGTCGAGCAGCGAGGAATCGGACGCAGCCTGGGTTTCTCGTCGAGTGCGTTCCTCGTCCGCCTTCCCTCACGTCCTGGCGGGGTTTCCACCACGACGGCACATTCTGACAACACCCTGCACGACGCCCTGTTCTGCACGCCCACGCTGGGCCAGACGGGACGGCCAGCAGCCCAGCAGCCCGCCCGCAACTCTTGACGCCCGCCCGCACTCGCACATGCCGCTGCCACGCTGCCCACCGCAACCACACACTATTAATACCAAACTTTTATATAAGCATCGGAACATAAAACTGCATTGCCACACCAGTGCACGCACACGCCAGCGGCTGCATGCTTGACCCCATGTGAACCTGGTGTACCGCACGGGGCAGCATGACCTGGCTGTACCCGGCGACACACTTAGGGTACATCAACAATTTTCTCCCCCGGACCCCGGTGTACCCCAAGGTTAGGCTGTACTTATGACGCACGCCCGTACCTGCGGCGCCATTATGCTGCAAAGTGCACCCAGAGAGCCCGTCTGAAGATCCCTAGGTTGCAGCCGATGACAGATAAGGTTTAGACCCACGGGTTAAAGTGGAGAACTCGAAGTGAGAGAGAGAGAGAGAGCGAGAGCGCTCACTGGCCGACCAACCCGCTGGGCCATCCATCCGTCCTCTTAGCAACACACCGAAAAAGAATTGTGCAAAGAAAGGCCGCGCCGCATGCATACAGCATGCACTGCACCGCCTTGGCCCCAGGAAGAATGCGCCAGCCGCCTTGCGATCCGAAAGGCTCCCAGCCTGCGAGGAACCATAAAGCCTGGTCCATATAACTAGAGGGCGCTCGGCGAATTTCCTAGCTGGGGGCGTCACTCCCAACCCCCTCCCCCCCGCCCCCACCCCCTCCTTCCAGTCAGCCAGCCAGACTTTAACCGCTGCTTATACCGTAAACTGCGATTATGGCACAAGATCATTATGTATACCACAAGCTGTGCTGGTGTAGGGTGTACACCATAGCGCCGCGGTGTAGACTGTTCTAAAATAGCCATTATAATTTTTGGTGATGCGGAAACCCCGAGAGGTTGGTGTACAATACAAAAAAGTACACCGTACACCTCTAAGCTGTCGTGGAACTTAATAATGTCCTGTGTAATATACCAATCAACATACACGCTTTGTATAGACGAATGTGAACGCCCATAGAGCACAGAGGCGGGCGGCAAAAGCAATGCAAAACTACAGTGAAGATTCTACAACCATCCTACGACAGCGAAATGCACATAGAAGTTGCGACGAAGAATATCTGCCAAAAGGTAAACGTGAGGCAGACTTTGCACTAAGACGGAGAGGCTGATGTGCATCGCCGTAACTTTCACTGTACTGTGGATATGTGCTGATACAATAGCATTCACTGCCGTGGCAATGCGATGCATACTAAACTACCCCAGGATGGTCCAGGATGTACACTCAGAATGTACACACAGCATAGGTCAGGACCCGCTTTAGCCGCCCAGAGGTTACTCCAGGTCGTGAGGCACCTCCCTAGGACTCTTCCCTCTTGCCTGCTCCTTCTCTTCTGTCTCCTCCTTCTCTTCTGTCCCCTCCTTCTCTTCTGTCCCCTCCTTCTCTTCTGTCCCCTCCTTCTCTTCTGCCTCCTCCTTTTTTTCTATCTCCTCCTCTTCTGTATCCTCTTTCCTTCCTGCCTCTTCCTTCTCTTCTGTCTCCTCTTTCCCTTCTTCTCTCCTCCTTTCCTCTTTCCTTCCTCCTTCCTTCCTTCCTTCTCCTTTCCTCCTTCCCTTCACTTTTCCTCCTTCCCTCCTGCCTTTTCCTCTCCTCCCCTCTTCCTTTCATTCTCCTTCTCTCCTTCCCTACCTCCTCCTCCCCTTCTCCTTTCCTTCTTCCCTTCTTCCTTCTTACCTTTTCATTTCCTCCCTCCTCCTCCACTTCTCCTTGCCTTCTTTCCTCCTCTTCTCCTTCCCTCCCTCCTTCTCCTTCCCTCCCTCCTCCTCCCCTTCTCCTTTCCATCTTTCCTCCTTCTCTCCTTCCTTCTCCTTCCCTCCCTCCCCCTCCCTCCCCCCTCGCCCCCTCCCCCTCGAGCCCCGAGGACGACGACGGCGCCCGGGAAGGAGTTACGGCGCGGCGCCTCGTTCGTGTCGCCCGCGCAGTCCCACGGTGCGGCGCCCCCCTGTGCCCTCCCACCGTGCTTGTCCCAGGGTGCACGCGGCCGCAGTGTTGCAGAGGAACAGCCTCCCCCGCCGGACCATTATCATAATGGTACGCCTCACTACAGCTCGGCACGCCCACGGGAATGGCGGTTTTGACGCCCTCGCCCACGCCCGGACACACGCAGCGCCGGGCGTACACACCGACACATACACTCGACGTCGGACGCGCCCTTCAGGAGCATACGCCTCGACTCGAATTCCGCGTCGCCGTCATATTCATCTTCACGCCCACGCATGCCGCCCACCACGCCCTCACAAGCAGATCAGCCCGTTCCGGCTTGTAAAAACCCAAGCCCCCCCCCCCCTCCTCCTCCTCCTCCTCGCTCGTACCCTCCTCCATCCATACCCACACCAGACCCTCCCCCTCCATCCCCCCAACACCCCTCCTCCTCCTCCTCCCTCGTACCCTCCTCCATCCATACCCACACCAGACCCTCCCCCCCCAACCCCTCCTCCTCCTCCCTCGTACCCTCCTCCATCCATACCCACACCAGACCCCCC
>NC_091577.1:17167245-17182245 GCF_042767895.1 Penaeus vannamei | reverse complement strand
AAAAACCGTAAGGCATCGAAGGGAAGAGAATAGAAGTGGGGAAGAGGGAGAAATCGAGGAGAGAAGAGGAGCGGTGCGCGCGCGTCTCCCGACCCCCGAAACACATGCAAGATGGCGCTGGTGACATACACAAGGACACGCGGGTGTGTATAGCACCGCCTGACGGGGCCAAGACCAGAGCGAGCCCCGCCGATCGCCCTGTCCTGTCCGCGCTGGCTTATTTTCCCTCCTCCTCCTCCTCCTCCTCCCCCCACCCCCTCTTCTCTCCTAATCCCCTCCCCCTCTTCTTTTCTCTCCCCCTCTCTCCCTCCCCTCTATTTCCCCTCCCCTCTCCCCTCCTCTTTCCCGGCTTCTGTATGGTCATTATCACGTACTTGAGATCGATAAGCATTGCGCTTCGGACGGACACTTGGAGAAGCTTTTATCTCCGCGGGTAAACAAGTGAGAGATTAGGTTGGTCATTAAAAAGGGGGGGTGGGATAGAGGGGGGAAGGGAGAGGGGGGGTAGAGAGGGGATGGGGGGAGGGGGGAGGGGTAAATAGCGTGGGTCGCGAGGGATGTATGAATGAACGGGTATGAATAAGAGAAAAAAAAGAAAAAATTAAAAGCTACTCGAAAGACCGCGCATACTTGTGTAAAGTGTGACAGATCGAGGGAAAAATTTCCCGCCAAAAACGAGTCTTCAATGTTTTCTTTTTTTTATAAAGCATCATCGCTTAAAAAAAAGAAAAAACAATCGTAAAACTTTCTCACTGTTTTACGTCCTTGCGCCACTTCGTCTATTTTTTTGTTTTCTTTTTTTTTTGTATTAATGTTTATCTCTCTTTCTCTTTTTTTTACGATTTCCTGATGTTATCTAAACCCGCCCAAAACGAGGTATCGCCTCCCCCCCCTCCCTTCCCTCCCTCTTCCCTCCCCTTCCACCCTACCCTCCCCACCCCTCCTCCCATCCCTCCTCTCCCCATCCCTCCCTCTTCCCTCCCCTTCCTTCCCTCCCCTCCCCTCCCCACCCTCCCCACCCTTCCACCCACCCCTCCTCCCATCCCTCCCCTTCCACCCTACCCTCCTCACCCCCCCCATCGCCCCCTTCTCTCCCCTACTTCACTTCCCCTTCAAATTACATCATAGTTAATCGACGGTTTCGAACTTGTATCGTTGTGGCCGCAGTTTTTTCCCCTCTTTTGGTTTATTTTCTTAAATGTTTGATGAGAAGACATACATCTGCGAGGGAGAGGTTTTATTTGTTTGTTTACGCGCGTTTCCCCCCTCACCTCCCCCTACCCCCTACCCCATCCTCTCCCCACCCCACCCTCGCCCCGTGACCTCTTCATCATTCTCCCTCTCGCCTCCTCCTCCTCCTCCTTACTCCTGCTCTTCATCGTCGTCCGCCTCCTCCTCCTCCTCCTCGTCCTCCTCTTCCTCCTTCTCTTCCTCATCCTCCTCTTTCTCCTCTCCCTCCTCCCCCTCTTCCTCCTCCTCCCCCTCCATTTCCTTCTCCTCCTCCTCCTCCTCCTCTTCATCCTCCTCCCCCCTCCTCCTCCTCTTCCTCCTCTTCCTCCTCCTCCCTCTTCTCTTCCTATTCTTTTCCTTCGTTCATCTCTTAAGTTCGTTTCCCTTTTATCCTAATTAATTTCGCTGTTCATTATTTCTCTTATTTATTGTTTGTTTTTGTTATTGTTTTTTTTTTCTTTCCTTTGCTCATAATATATTCTTTCTTTATCCGTTTCCTTTTTCTCTTGTTTATTGTCCCGGTTTTCGTTTCTTTTTTTGTTATTTTTGTTGTTAGCGTAATTTCTTCTCCTCTGTTTTCTCCCATTTTCTTTCATTTGCTTTATTCATTCTTTATTATTATCATTTATTGTTTTTTGTTTTTGTCATAATTACCAGATTCTCTCTTTTTCTTCTTCTCTTCCCTTCTTCTTCTACTACTAATAATAATTTTCCTTTTTCTATTCCTCGTCTTCCTCATCTTTCTTTTCTCCTCCTTCTCCCCCCCCCCCTCTCCCCTTCTCTTCTTTTTCCTCTATATCCTCCATCCCAAATTTTTCCTCCTTGTGCTCCTCTTCCCCTTCCATCTCCTTGTCTTTCTCCTTTAACCAAGCACTTCTCCTTCCCCTTGTCCTCCCCTTTTCGTTCTCCTCTTCCTCCTCCTCCCCCTTTTTCTTTTCCTCCTCCTCCCTCTCTTCATTTTCCTCCTCCTCCTCTTTCTCCTCTTCTTCCTCCTCCTTCCCCTCCTCCTCCTCCAATTCCTCTTCCTTCTCTTTATCTTCTTCCTCCTCCTCCACCTCAGCCTCCTCTTTCTCCTCCTCCTCCTCCTCTCCTCTTTCCATTCCTCCTCTTTCTCCTCCTTCCCCTCCCCCTCCTCCGCCACCTCTTCCTCCTCCTCTCTCTTTCTCTTCCTCCTCATTCTCCTTCCCCTCCCCCCCTCCTCCGCCACCTCTTCCTCCTCCTCTCTCTTTCTCTTCCTCCTCCTTCTCCTCTTCTTCCTCCTCCTCTTTCTCCTCGTCCTCCTCCTTCTCCTTTCTCTTCCTCCTCCTTCTCCTCTTCTACCTCCTCCTCCTTCTCCTCCTTCTCCTCCCCCTTCTCCAAACACTTGACACCTCTTAGAATAAAATTTCCCATTACTTTTATTGCAAATCATAAAATGCAACCGCCTCATCGGGGTAATTTTCCCCATTTTCCTCACCGCCGAAAACATAAGATATGACATTTTTTTTTTTTTTTTTTTTTGCATCTTATTACTATGCAACAAGCGCGAGAATCGATCTAGATACAAGTTGCAGAGAGTGCAGCATACACGGCGCGGGATTCGCCTGTGCAACGGATTCCAAGCCTGTCGGTTTTATCTCTTTACGTATTATATCATTAATATAATTTACGTCTTGTCTCTCTTTTTTTTTTTTTTTTTTTTTTTTTTTGGTTCAGTTCGTTTATATTATTATTATTATTATTATTATTATTATTAAGAATGTCTTTATCCGCCTTTGTTGCTAGCAATGTTGCATGTGATCATTTTGTAAATATGTAAATTCATTTTTGTTGTTTGGACTTTTATGGTAGTTTTTGATGTTGAATGCCACGCTGTTAACATCAAAATTATAATTTCTGTCGCTATGATGATAATGATGATACTGATAATCATATTGATGATAATAGTAATAAAGATAAGCATATTGATGATGATAATATTAATAGTAATTATGATGAGGATGATAATGATAATGACAATAATAATAATGATGATGATGATGCTACTTAACTAATAATGATAATAATAAGTAATAATGATGAAGATAATAACAGTGATGATATAATGATAATGAAAATAACAATGGCATTACTACTAATGATAATGATAATGCTGATAGCAATAGTAATGATATTCATATTAATGATGATAATTATAATAACATGATATTAACAATAATGTTGATTATAATCATGATCATGTTAATGTTAACGGCAACAATAATAATCATCATTATCATTATTGTTGTTGTTCATGAATATTGTTATTGCTACTACTACTATTGTTATTATCATTATCTTTAACTGCGATTATTGTTTTCATTATCATTATTATCACTGTCTTTGATATTTATATCACTGTCGTTATTGTCATGACTAACCTTATCACTATCTGTATAATCATCATTTTGTTGTTGAAATTATTATATTTTTTAAAAATTATAATCATCATCCTTATCATCATATATTTTTTCTGCTGTTTTTGACAATTACATTATCATTATTATCATAATTACTATCAGTATTCTTTATCATCCTTATCGTAAACATCGCTATCTTTGTCCTTATCATTAAAACCACATCATCATTTCATGAACAATAATGATACCATCATTATCATCACTATGCTAATTATCTGTGGGTCTTCTTGGCTTATTTATTATTCTCATTTATCTCTGAGTAAATGATCATCATTATCATACTAATCTTACTCCGAAGTCGTTAGCATCTATGATAATATTATCATCATCATCACCATAATCATTCTTATCAGCACAACCATCATGTATTAACAGTAATAATCACCATTCTCATCATCACTATCATGTATAATCTACAACCCTAATTAACGATAATAATCACCATTCTCATCGTCACAACCATCATGTATAATCAACAACCCTGATTAACACGATTCTTATCATCACAACCATCTGTATTACCAACAACCCTAATTAACACGATTCTTATCATCACAACCATCTGTATTACCAACAACCCTAATTAACACGATTCTTATCATCACAACCATCTGTATTACCAACAACCCTAATTAACACGATTCTTATCATCACAACCATCTGTATTACCAACAACCCTAATTAACACGATTCTTATCATCACAACCATCTGTATTACCAACAACCCTAATTAACACGATTCTTATCATCACAACCATCTGTATTACCAACAACCCTAATTAACACGATTCTTATCATCACAACCATCTGTATTACCAACAACCCTAATTAACACGATTCTTATCATCACAACCATCTGTATTACCAACAACCCTAATTAACACGATTCTTATCATCACAACCATCTGTATTACCAACAACCCTAATTAACACGATTCTTATCATCACAACCATCTGTATTACCAACAACCCTAATTAATAATAATAATCACCATTCTCATCGCCACTATCATCATGTATAATCAACAACCCTAATTAATAACAATAATCACCATTCTCATCATCACAACCATCATGTATGATCAACAACCCTAATTAACGATAATAGCCACCATTCTCACCATCACAACCATTATGTATAATCAACAACCCTGATTAACACGATTCTTATCATCACAACCATCAGTATTACCAACAGCCCTAATTAACGATAATAATCACCATTCTCGTCGTCACTATCATCATGTATAATCAGCAACCCTAATTAATAATAATCACCATTCTCACCATCACAACCAACATGTATAATCAACAACCCTAATAAACAATAAAAATCACTATTCTAACCATCACAACCCTCATGTATAATCAACAACCCTAATTAACAATAATCACCATTCTCATCATCACACCCATTATGTATAATCAACAACCCTAATTAACACGATTCTTATCATCATAACCATCTGTATTACCAACAACCCTAATTAACGATAATAACCACTATTCTCACCACAACTATCATGTATACTCAACAACCCTAATTAACAATAATAATCGCCATTCTCATCATCACAACCATCATGTATAATCAATAACCCTAATTAACAATAATAACAACCCTAATTAACAGATTCCTGACCAATTCTAAACCACCGAACGACCTTAACAACCGAACAGGCTAACAACATGATTCTCTTTGACAAACTGCCTCGGCGACGATTACAGTCATAAAAGCGGCATTAGTGGTATTCCCTTTTTTTTGTAATTAATTCTTTTAATCACCATCAGCTTGCTAACTTATCGGGTATTAATGCTTAAAAAAAAAAGAAGTGATAATGCTTTTGACAAGATCACGATTAAACATTTGAATAGAATATTAAATCAGTTAGTTTATTTTTTTTTTTTTTTATTCTTTCGCTCTCTTATCTATCTCTCTTATCTCTTATCTCTCTTATTATTTTTTTTCTTTCTCTCTCTTTATCGATTCATTTATTTTATATTTTGTTTTGATAGATTCTTTTTTTTCATCGGCATGGGGGGGTGGGGGGGGGTATGGGAGAATATATTAAGAGAAGGAGGAGAAAATAAGGGAATGGAGAAGGAAGAGGAGGAAGGAGGAGAGGGAAAAAGTAAATTAAAAGGAGATAATGGTCAAGAAGGCGAGGCAGAATAAGACTCATTAGGAGAAAAGATGAAGAAAATGATAATAATAATAAGAAAGAAAATGGAAGAAGAAAGAAAATAGAAGAAGAAGAAAAGATAAAATAATGTCGCTCACCAAAGGAAAGAGAATAACTAAGAAAGTGGAGACGATTATTTTATTTTCTATGATTATTGATCAAGAAAAATCATTAGAAGATAGAAAATACGGAAAAATTATGGATACGAATAAAAGGATTTCGGTGTTGTTTATAACTCGTAAATTAAGATATTTTTATGGAACGGTTGGGGGAGGATGTTAAGAAAATAATATATATATATATATATATATATATATATATATATATATATATATATAGAGAGAGAGAGAGAGAGAGAGAGAGAGAGAGAGAGAGAGAGAGAGGGAGAGGGAGAGGGAGAGGGAGAGGGAGAGGGGGAGGGAGAGGGAGAGAGAGAGAGAGGGGGAGAGAGAGAGAGAGAGAGAGAGAGAAGAAGAAGAAGAAGAAGAAGAAGAAGAAGAAGAAGAAGAAGAAGAAGAAGAAGAAGAAGAAGAAGAGGAGGAGGAGGAGGAGGAGAGAGAAAGAGAGAAATAGATAGATAGATAGACAGATAGACAAAAAGATGGGTAGGTAAGTAAGTAGGTAGACAGATAAATACTGACATACATAGAGACAGATGTAGATAGATGAATAAAATATAGATAAGTAGATAGACTGATAGGCAGATTAATATATAAACAGATAGATACACGGTTAGATATATATAGCAACAGACAGACACAAAAAGAGATAGATAGATACATGACGTAAGAAAATAAACAATAGATAAATATATGACATCCACGAGAAAATATACAGAATAGATAGCTATAAATAGATAGATAGATATAAGCCATACCTAGATAAATAAAGCAGAAGAGATAGATATAGATAGATAGATATATGACATACACGAGAAAATAAACAAAATAGATATATATAAACAGATAGATAGGCACATGTCATACGTAAGCAAATTATCAGAATAGACGTATGACATACCTGAGATAAACAGAATAAATATAAATACATAAACAGATAGATAGATGACATACCTGAGAGAAAATAAACAGCATAGATAGACAAATACATACATAGATATATGACATACACGAGAAAATAGACAGTATTTATCTATCAATGGATACACAGATAGATAAATACATAACATACCTAAGAAAATAAACAATAGATAGATATAAATACATAAATAGACAGACAGATAACATACGAGAGAAAATAAACAGAATAGAAAAGATATGAATACATAGATAAACAGATATACAGCATACACGAGAAAATTAACAGAATAAGTAGATATAAATAGATAATAAATAATAGATAATAGATAATAGATCAATGACAATCGTGAGAAAATATGTACCCGCGGTGTAGCATCACACTTAAATGTTTTTTTTAATACTGATATAATTCCTATTAAGGTAATTCTGATAAAAATGCAGGATGTCCACGTTGATGATAACAGATAACGGTAATAATGATGATAAGAACAATGTTAATCAGCGTCATAGAGATACGAAGATAAGAAAGATATGATATGATGTGATATTTTATTTATTTATTTTTTTTGTATATGCATTATAATGATGATTATTGTTGTTTTTTTTGTTTCGTTTATCGTTATTCTTTGTTCTTTACGTTGCTGATATTGTTGTTACTAGTTTTATTATCGTTTATTGTTATTATGATTATCCCATTATTATTATTACTATTATTATTATTATTATCATTATTATTATCATTACTATTATTATTATTATTATCATTATCATCTCTATCATTATCATTATCATTATTACTGTTATCATTACTATTTCTTTTCATTATCATTGCTATTATCGTCATTATTATCATTATCCTTATCATTATCATTATTACTATTATAATCATTATTATCGTTATCATTATCACTGACATTATTATCATCACAAGTTCCTTTCCCGATTGTAATAGCTTTTTAATTGTCTTTTAATTATCTATTTATTAAATAAGTATTTTTTTCATTCAATTTTCTGTTATCATCATCTTCATCTTCATTATCATTATCATCATCACATCATCATGACCATCATCTCATCATCGTTATCATCATGATCATCTCATCATCATCATATTCAGTACATCATCTCACCATCGTCATCATCATCATCATCATCATAATAATCACATCATCACATCATCACCGCGCCATCATCATCATAATCATCATCATCTCACCATCATCATTATAATCACATTATCATCATCTCACCACCGTCATCATTATCATCTCACCATCACAATAATCATCACCATCATCATCATCACCTTCATTATCATCATCATAATAATCATCACGTCATCACCATCATCATCATCACATCACCCTCATTATCATCATCATCATCGTCATCGTTCATCAATAGTCATTACAATAGCCACCATCATTCCAAATATTATGAATTATTTTCGATATTGTTATTATTATTATTATCATAATTATCATCGTTACTATTATTATTATGATTATCATCGTTATTGTTATTATTATAATTATCATCTTTATTATTATTGCAGCTCGAAATGAATTTTCTTACAATTTCTTTTTTTTCTATTATCACCATGTTTTATTTTTCTCTCTCGCTCTTTCCAACACTCCATGTTACTTTTTTTCCTTTTTTTCTTTTTTTTTTCATTTTTTTTTATCCATGCTTCATTTGTTTCCAATTTAAGACCCCTGATTAGTATGCATTTTTTTTCCCCAGCGAGTTTGTTTGTTTGTTTGTTTGTGAATTCGGGAGACAAGGCATGAAATTGCTGAATTTGTTCGTCCATTTGTTTGTCTATCTTTTTTATCTATTTTTTTAAATGATTTTTTTTTTCGTTCTTTTTTTTCTTTTTTTTTTCTTTTTTTTTTTTGGCGTGAAAGTTTCTGCTTAATTTATGACACTGATTCACTAAAGCGAGTAGATCGACTCGGCGGCGACGTCGGAATACGAAATCAAATACGGACAGCGTTGATAGGAATGAAATCAGGAATGAAATTAGGAATGAGATCAGGAATGCGTTGATGGAAATGAAATCAGGAATGAGATCAGGAATGAGATCAGGAATGCGATGATAGGAATGAAATCAGGAATGAGATCAGGAATGAAATCAGGAATGCGTTGATGGAAATGAAATCAGGAATGAGATCAGGAATGAGATCAGGAATGCGTTGATAGGAATGAAATCAGGAATGAGATCAGGAATGCGTTGATAGGAATGAAATCAGGAATGCGTTGATGGAAATGAAATCAGGAATGAGATCAGGAATGCGTTGATAGGAATGAAATCAG
The DNA here is from genome assembly GCF_042767895.1 of Penaeus vannamei. Classification (NCBI taxonomy): domain Eukaryota; kingdom Metazoa; phylum Arthropoda; class Malacostraca; order Decapoda; family Penaeidae; genus Penaeus; species Penaeus vannamei. The sequence continues at coordinate 17,173,038 of NC_091577.1, read as the reverse complement.
GAATGAGATCAGGAATGAAATCAGGAATGCGTTGATGGAAATGAAATCAGGAATGAGATCAGGAATGAGATCAGGAATGCGTTGATAGGAATGAAATCAGGAATGAGATCAGGAATGAAATCAGGAATGAAATCAGGAATGAGATCAGGAATGAATTCAGGAATGCGTTGATGGAAATGAAATCAGGAATGAGATCAGGAATGAGATCAGGAATGCGTTGATAGGAATGAAATCAGGAATGAGATCAGGAATGAGATCAGGAATGCGATGATAGGAATGAAATCAGGAATGAGATCAGGAATGAAATCAGGAATGCGTTGATGGAAATGAAATCAGGAATGAGATCAGGAATGAGATCAGGAATGCGTTGATAGGAATGAAATCAGGAATGAGATCAGGAATGCGTTGATAGGAATGAAATCAGGAATGCGTTGATGGAAATGAAATCAGGAATGAGATCAGGAATGAGATCAGGAATGAGATCAGGAATGCGTTGATAGGAATGAAATCAGGAATGAAATCAGGAATGAGATCAGGAATGCGTTGATAGGAATGAAATCAGGAATGCGTTGATGGAAATGAAATCAGGAATGAGATCAGGAATGCGTTGATAGGAATGAAATCAGGAATGAGATCAGGAATGAAATCAGGAATGAAATCAGGAATGAGATCAGGAATGAATTCAGGAATGCGTTGATGGAAATGAAATCAGGAATGAGATCAGGAATGAGATCAGGAATGCGTTGATAGGAATGAAATCAGGAATGAGATCAGGAATGCGTTGATAGGAATGAAATCAGGAATGAAATCAGGAATAAGATCAGGAATGAGATCAGGAATGCGTTGATAGGAATGAAATCAGGAATGAAATCAGGAATAAGATCAGGAATGAGATCAGGAATGAAATCAGGAATGAAATCAGGAATGCGTTGATGGAAATGAAATCAGGAATGAGATCAGGAATGAGATCAGGAATGCGTTGATAGGAATGAAATCAGGAATGAGATCAGGAATGAAATCAGGAATGAAATCAGGAATGAGATCAGGAATGAATTCAGGAATGCGTTGATGGAAATGAAATCAGGAATGAGATCAGGAATGAGATCAGGAATGCGTTGATAGGAATGAAATCAGGAATGAGATCAGGAATGCGTTGATAGGAATGAAATCAGGAATGAAATCAGGAATAAGATCAGGAATGAGATCAGGAATGCGTTGATAGGAATGAAATCAGGAATGAAATCAGGAATAAGATCAGGAATGAGATCAGGAATGAAATCAGGAATGAAATCAGGAATGCGTTGATGGAAATGAGATCAGGAATGAGAGCAGGAATGAGATCAGGAATGAGATCAGGAATGAGATCAGGAATGAGATCAGGAATGCGTTGATAGGAATGAAATCAGGAATGAAATCAGGAATGAGATCAGGAATGCGTTGATAGGAATGAAATCAGGAATGCGTTGATGGAAATGAAATCAGGAATGAGATCAGGAATGCGTTGATAGGAATGAAATCAGGAATGAGATCAGGAATGCGTTGATAGGAATGAAATCAGGAATGAGATCAGGAATGCGTTGATAGGAATGAAATCAGGAATGAGATCAGGAATGCGTTGATAGAAATTGAAATAGGAATGAAATCAGGAATGAGATCAGGAATGCGTTGATAGGAATGAAATCAGGAATGAGATCAGGAATGCGTTGATAGGAATGAAATCAGGAATGAGATCAGGAATGCGTTGATAGGAATGAAATCAGGAATGAGATCAGGAATGCGTTGATAGAAATTGAAATAGGAATGAAATCAGGAATGAGATCAGGAATGCGTTGATAGGAATGAAATCAGGAATGAGATCAGGAATGCGTTGATAGGAATGAAATCAGGAATGAGATCAGGAATGCGTTGATAGGAATGAAATCAGGAATGAGATCAGGAATGCGTTGATAGGAATGAAATCAGGAATGAGATCAGGAATGCGTTGATAGAAATTGAAATAGGAATGAAATCAGGAATGAGATCAGGAATGCGTTGATAGGAATGAAATCAGGAATGAGATCAGGAATGCGTTGATAGGAATGAAATCAGGAATGAGATCAGGAATGCGTTGATAGGAATGAAATCAGGAATGAAATCAGGAATGCGTTGATAGGAATTAAATCAGGAATGAAATCGGGAATGCGTTGATAGGAATTAAATCAGGAATGAGATCAGGAATGAGATCAGGAATGCGTTGATAGGAATTAAATCAGGAATGAAATCGGGAATGCGTTGATAGGAATTAAATCAGGAATGAAATCGGGAATGCGTTGATAGGAATTAAATCAGGAATGAAATCGGGAATGCGTTGATAGGAATTAAATCAGGAATGAAATCGGGAATGCGTTGATAGGAATTAAATCAGGAATGAAATCGGGAATGCGTTGATAGGAATTAAATCAGGAATGAAATCGGGAATGCGTTGATAGGAATTAAATCAGGAATGAAATCGGGAATGCGTTGATAGGAATTAAATCAGGAATGAAATCGGGAATGCGTTGATAGGAATTAAATCAGGAATGAAATCGGGAATGCGTTGATAGGAATTAAATCAGGAATGAAATCGGGAATGCGTTGATAGGAATTAAATCAGGAATGAAATCGGGAATGCGTTGATAGGAATTAAATCAGGAATGAAATCGGGAATGCGTTGATAGGAATTAAATCAGGAATGAAATCGGGAATGCGTTGATAGGAATTAAATCAGGAATGAAATCGGGAATGCGTTGATAGGAATTAAATCAGGAATGAAATCGGGAATGCGTTGATAGGAATTAAATCAGGAATGAAATCGGGAATGCGTTGATAGGAATTAAATCAGGAATGAGATCAGGAATGCGTTGATAGGAATGAAATCAGGAATGAGATCAGGAATGCGTTGATAGGAATGAAATCAGGAATGAGATCAGGAATGCGTTGATAGGAATGAAATCAGGAATGAGATCAGGAATGCGTTGATAGGAATGAAATCAGGAATGAGATCAGGAATGCGTTGATAGGAATGAAATCAGGAATGAAATCAGGAATGCGTTGATAGGAATTAAATCAGGAATGAAATCGGGAATGCGTTGATAGGAATTAAATCAGGAATGAGATCAGGAATGAGATCAGGAATGCGTTGATAGGAATTAAATCAGGAATGAAATCGGGAATGCGTTGATAGGAATTAAATCAGGAATGAAATCGGGAATGCGTTGATAGGAATTAAATCAGGAATGAAATCGGGAATGCGTTGATAGGAATTAAATCAGGAATGAAATCGGGAATGCGTTGATAGGAATTAAATCAGGAATGAAATCGGGAATGCGTTGATAGGAATTAAATCAGGAATGAAATCGGGAATGCGTTGATAGGAATTAAATCAGGAATGAAATCGGGAATGCGTTGATAGGAATTAAATCAGGAATGAAATCGGGAATGCGTTGATAGGAATTAAATCAGGAATGAAATCGGGAATGCGTTGATAGGAATTAAATCAGGAATGAAATCGGGAATGCGTTGATAGGAATTAAATCAGGAATGAAATCGGGAATGCGTTGATAGGAATTAAATCAGGAATGAAATCGGGAATGCGTTGATAGGAATTAAATCAGGAATGAAATCGGGAATGCGTTGATAGGAATTAAATCAGGAATGAAATCGGGAATGCGTTGATAGGAATTAAATCAGGAATGAAATCGGGAATGCGTTGATAGAAATACAAGAGGATATGCGAAATAGATTACATAGATAACTCAGACTGAAACAAAATACGAAATAAGTGAACTAAACGAAACACGAAATGAAATAATAAAAAAGAAAAAATGCAAAATCCGTGATTAAAAATAGAAAAAGAAAAAAAAAAAAACACACAATACGTGATATAAATGAAATGTGAAATACGTAACTGAAACTGAACAGAAAGTACGTTTTATTAATGGAATACGAAATGGCAGATACGTGTGAAATACTAAAAGCCCGATAAAAAAGGAAAGTCCAAATGCACGAATAAAAAAAAAAAAAAAAAAAAAAAAAAAAAAATACAAACTACAAAGATTTTTAGAATTCATTATTTATTCATTCATTTATTATCATTATTATTATCCTCATTATTATTATTATTATCATTATTGATAACAATAATATTATTATTATTACTATGACTATTACTATTACTATTACTATTATTATTATTATTATTATCATTATCTATTTTTTATTCATCTATTTATTCATTTTTAAGGAAACGGAAAAAAATCCCTGAATCCATAGGCCTAGCATATGGATAATATGAGTAAAATAGACACTTGATAGATAGTGGACATACAGTAGACAATTTAAATATTTCCGCTAATCCAGTCTCGATTTCATTTCAATTAAAATAATAGTATTTGTAACCATAATAAGAGATAACAGATATTATTACAATCATCTAAATAGGCCTACTGATAAAAAAGTATTAATGATCATGAATTTTATAACGATATTAATGATGATAGTAACAACGGCAACAATAATAATGATGATAATAATGATAATATTGATAATGACAATGCTATTGATAATGACAATGCTAGTGATAGATAATTAATAATGATAGTAATAATGATAATGATAAAAACAAAGAATGATAGTAATAATGATAATGATAAAAATAATGATAACAATGATAATTATAAAGATGATAATGATAATAATGATGATTATAATAATAATAATAATGGTAATAATCATAACAAATACTGTGTAAGAATGATATAAAGTAATAATATTAATTTTACTCATAGCATCAATTATAATTTTGGCAGCAATTGTGCAATAATGTGAAAGATCATTTTCGAAAAAAAATGTGATAATGATAATGAAAATAAAGATAATAACAAAGATTATAATAAAGGCAATAACAACAATGATTATAATAAAGATAATGAGAATAATGATTATAATGAAGATGATAATGATATCAGTAATAGTAATGATAATGATTATGATAATGATAGAAAGATGGTAATGATAATGATACTAATGATAATGATTATAGTAACGATAATGTGGTGACAATGTAGATAATACTGGTGATGACAATAGTAATATAAATGGTAATAATGAGGATGATAATAATGATAATGATGATAAGAATAATAACAATAAGGATAACAATAACAATGAAAATGATACTATGATGATGATAGTAATAATGGTAATAATAATAATGATAATGATAATAATAATAGTTACAATAATAATGATAATAATAACAATAATACCCTATTGATAACAAAGATAACACCTACAATAATGATGATGATAACAATAACAATAACAATGACCGCAATACAAATAATAATAATAATAATGATAATCATCATTATCATCATCTTCAGCTGTATGATAATAGCAACAACAAAAAAAAAACATCAAGTGTAATGATAATAATAATATTGATAATACCAACAACAATAATTATAGTACTGTTAACAATAATAATGATGATAATAGTAATAGGAACAATAATGCTAGTAATAATCATAATGATGATAATGGTAATAATAACAATAATATCAACAGTAACAACAATATTAATTAGGCTGATGATGTGATAGTAATAATAAGAATAATAACAAAAATAATGGTAATAACAATGATGATAATGATAATAATAATCTGGAAAGAAGTGAATTATAATAATGATGATATTAGTCATAATAATGATAATAAGGATAAAAATAATAATAATAATGATAATAATAATACTCATAATAATAATAATAATAA
>NC_091577.1:17152245-17162245 GCF_042767895.1 Penaeus vannamei | reverse complement strand
CTTTCTTTCTTTCTTTCTTTCTTTTAAATTGCGACTTAACCTTCCTTTTCTTTTCGTTATGGTCATCTAGAAGATCGGTACCAAACATGGAATTGCCTAGATGTTATTATTACACTTTCTTTAAAAAAAAATCTTTATAATCTGATATAGTATTTGACTTCGTTGTTTAACTTTGTTCGGAAATTTCCACACCCCGGCATCTCTCTCTCCCTCTCTCTCTCTCTCTCTCCCTCTCTCTCTCTCTCTCTCTCTCTCTGTCTCTCTCTCTCTCTCTCTCTCTCTCTCTCTCTCTCTCTCTCCCATCTTTCCCCGTTCCACCTCTCTTTTCCTCCCTCTCTCTCTCTCTTCCTACCTCCCTGTCTCTCTGTCTGTCTGCTCTCTCCTCTCTCTCTCTCTCTCTCTCTCTCTCTCTCTCTCTCTCTCTCTCTCTCTCTCTCTCTCTCTCTCTCTCTCTCTCTCTCTCTCTCTCTCTCTCTCTCTCTCTCTCCCATCTTTCCCCGTTCCACCTCTCTTTCTCCTCCCTCTCTCTCTCTCTCTCTTCCTACCTCCCTGTCTGTCTCTCTCTCTCCCTCTGTGTCTCTCTCTCTCTCTCCCTCTCTCTCTCTCTCTCTCTCTCTCTCTCTCTCTCTCTCTCTCTCTCTCTCTCTCTCTCTCTCTCTCTCTCCCATCTTTCCCCGTTCCACCTCTCTTTCCTCCCTCTCTCTCTCTCTCTTCCTACCTCCCTGTCTGTCTGTCTGTCTGTCTGTCTCTCTCTCTCTCTCTCTCTCTCTCTCTCTCTCTCTCTCTCTCTCTCTCTCTCTCTCTCTCTCTCTCTCTCTCTCTCTCTCTCTCTCTCTCTCTCTCTCTCTCTCATTCTTCCCCGTTCCACCTCTCTTTTCCTCCCTCCCTGTCTGTCTGTATGTCTGCCTCTGTCTGTCCGTCTGTCTGTCTCTCTCGTTTTTCCTTCGTTCTTTCTTTGTCATTCTTTATTTCTCTGTTCTTCTGCATTTTTCTCTTTCATTCGCCTTTAGCACTATCTTTCTGTCGTTCTCTTATTTGCCGTCATTACATTTTTCTCATTGTCTCTTCCTCTCCTTTGCTCTCCCTCTCTTCTTCTCTCTCTCACTCTCCCTTCTCTTTCTCTCCTTCTCTCTCTCTCTAACTCTCTTTCCCTATCTTTTTCTCCCTCTCCCTCCCTTTCCCTCACTTTTCCTCTCTCCCTCTCCCTCTTTCTCCCTCACTTTCCCTCTCTCCCTCTTTCTCCCTCACTTTCCCTCTCTCCCTCTTTCTCCCTCACTTTCCCTCTCTCCCTCTCCCTCTTTCTCTCTCACTTTCCCTCTCTCCCTCTCCCTCTTTCTCCCTCACTTTCCGTCTCTCCCTCTCTTCCTCTCCCTCTTTCTCCCTCACTTTCCCTCTCTCCCTCTTTCTCCCTCACTTTCCCTCTCTCCCTCTTTCTCCCTTACTTTCCCTCTCTCCCTCTCCCTCTTTCTCCCTCACGTTCCCTCTCTCCCTCTCCCTCTTTCTCCCTCACTTTTCCTCTCTTCCTCTCCCTCTTTCTCCCTCTTTCTCCCTCACTTTCCCTCTCTCCCTCTCTTTCTCTCCCTCACTTTCCCTCTCTTCCTCTCCCTCTTTCTCCCTCTTTCTCCCTCACTTTCCCTCTCTCCCTCTCTTTCTCTCCCTCTGCATATATACTCATTCCCTGTTTGTTTTGTTTAGGTAAACATCGCCTGTAGGTTACACGACTTTTTTTTTTTTTTTTTTTTTTTTTTTTTTTAAATCATTACTGTAGGCTGATTTTTAAAGGATAATTTTTCAGATTACCATCAAATATTGCTCTAATCCCCTTATTATTAATATAATTGCTTTTATCTGGCCTCGTTCCTTGGAATGAAACTTTATCTAGACAAATATATATCTATATCTATACTTGTATATCTATATCTATACATGTATATCTATATCTATATCTATATCTATCTATATCTATATCTATATCTATCTAAATCTATATCTATATCTATCTAAATCTATCTATATATCTATCTAAATCTATATCTGTATCTATCTATCTATCTATCTATCTACACACACACACAAACACACACGTATGACTATGCATGCGTGTATGTATGTATGTATACACACATATCTTGTATACACACACACATATGTGCGTGTTTAATTGTCCACGCATGCCTGGGTGTCCGTGTGTGCATTTCATGTCCGTGTACACCGGTTGCCATGTGCGTATACGGCCGGCGAGCGTGTTCGTGCCTCGCTTTCATAGACGTCTGTCTGTGTGATGAGGTCCCATAATTACCCACCTCATGTCTCGGGAACAAAATAATTAATCACTTGGATTGAGCGCATTTGGGGCATTTTTTGTTTGTTTGTTTATTTGTTTTTCACAATTTTTTTTGATGGGGTTATTATCATAATGCTTATTATGCATTCGTTTTTTTTTCTTTTTTTTATTTGTTTTTTTTTCCTTTTGTCTTTTTTTTTCTTTCTTTTTTTTTGGTTCATGATTTTTTTTCCACATGTATTTGACGGACGTTTATTTGTTCTTGTCATTTCATCTGTTCGCTTTGTTTGTTTGTTTGTTTGTTTCGACAATCAGCGTGAATGTTTGCTCTCAAGTTTGTGGTATATATATATATATATATATATATATATATATATATATATATATATATATATATATATATAGAGAGAGAGAGAGAGAGAGAGAGAGAGAGAGAGAGAGAGAGAGAGAGATACATAGATAGATACATAGATAGATAGACAGATAGATAGATAGATATAGATACAGATATAGATATAGATAGACAGATAGATAGACTTTATTTCTTTTCTTATAATAATAATTAATCTATAACTGCCCTTCCCCCAACCCCTGTTTCTCCCCTTCTCCTTGGCCTCTCTCTTCCTCCCTCTTTCCCTTTTTCTTCATTTCTTTCTCCTCTGCTCCTTCCTCTTCCTCCATTTCCTCTTCCCTTTGCATTGTCTTTTCTTTTCGTTTTATTTCCCTATCTCCTCTCCCCCTCTTTCCCCTCTATTCTTCCTTCTGTTCCCTCTCTTCCCCTTTGCCCCTCTCCCACTCTTTTTTCTTTCATTTCTCTTCTCTTTCTCTCACCCCTTTCCTTTTTCTATTCTCCCCATTCCCATTCCCCCTACTGCCGTTATCTCCTCTCTTCCACATTTCCTTTATCTTCTCTGCCTTATTCCTTTGTTTTATCTCCTCTCCCTTCTTCCTTTCCTTTATCTACCTTTCTTTCTCCCTTTTATCTCCTCTCCCTTCTTCCCTTCCTTTATCTCTTCTCCAATCGTCCGTTCCTCTTTATCCTCCTCTTCCTCTCTCACTCCCTTCTTCTTTTCCTTCGTCTCCACTCCCTTCTTCCTCTTCTTTCTTTCCTCTCCCTTCGTCCCTTCCTCTTTATCCTCCTCTTCCTCTCTCGCTCCCTTCATCCTCCTTACTCCCTCCTTTCTCATTTTCCTTTATCTACTCCCCTTTCTTCCTCTCCTTTCTCTCCTCTTCCTCTCTCACTCCCTTTATCCTCCTTACCCCTCTCCTTTCTCATTTTCCTTTATCTCCTCTCCCTTCGCCCCTTCCTCTTTATCCTCCTCTTCCTCTCTCACTCCTTTTATCCTCCTTACCCCTCTCCTTTCTCATTTTCCTTTATCTCCTCTCCCTTCTTCCTCTCCCTTCGTCCCTTCCTCTCTATCCTCCTCTTCCTCTCTCACTCCTTTTATCCTCCTTACCCCTCTCCTTTCTCATTTTCCTTTATCTCCTCTCCCTTCTTCCTCTCCCTTCGTCCCTTCCTCTTTATCCTCCTCTTCCTCTCTCACTCCTTTTATCCTCCTTACCCTCTCCTTCCCTCTTTCCCCAAAGGTATCTCTCCATACGTCGATGTGAAAGATGTTTTCCATTGGTGCACACGCGAGGGGCATGTGTACGCATACATGTGTACGCCCGTGTGTAAGCGAAATGGGTTCTCCACTGGTGCACACGTGATGGATTTGTGTATGTCCGTGGGAGTGAGGGATATGGTGCTCGTATGTGTACACGTGAGGACGAAGTGTGTGCTCACGTATGTGTACATCCGTGTGTGTGCGGATTATGTTCCCCATTAGTGCACACGTGACGGATATGTGTACACATATTCGTCACATATGTACACACTTATACATCCATGTCTGTGTACGCCCCCGCAGGTGCACACGAGCAAGCGAAACGACGGAGGCTATGTACGTCTATGTACGTATACATGCACGTACGCCCCCGCAGGTGCACACGAACAAGCGAAACGAAGGAGGATATGTACGTCTATGTACGTATACATGTACGTACGCCCCCGCAGGTGCACACGAGCGCGCGAAACGAAGGAGGCTATGTACGTCTATGTACGTATACATGTACGTACGCCCCCGCAGGTGCACACGAGCGAGCGAAACGAAGGAGGCTATGTACGTCTATGTACGCATGTAGGCACGTACGCCCCCGCAGGTGCACAACAACAAGCGAAACGAAGGAAGATATGTACGCCTATGTACATAAACATGTACGTACGCCCCCGCAGGTGTACACGAGCGAGCGAAACGAAGGAGGCTATGTACGTCTATGTACGTATACATGTACGTACGCCCCCGCAGGTGCACACGAGCGCGCGAAACGAAGGAGGCTATGTACGTACGCCCCCGCAGGTGCACACGAGCGCTATGTACGTCTATGTACGTCTGTGTGTGTACGTACGGGCGTGTGTATGGCTCGGGTCCCACGCTCGTGCCACGAGGACGAATCAATTAATCATCTTAAGAGGTTGGTGGTTACGTCACGTGTTTAGGATGCGTTGGTTTGTTTCGCCTTTTGTCTTCTTCGTCTCCTTTCATCTCCTCCTTTCGTTTATCAGCCTTTTTTTTCTTCTTATGATTGTTTTTTTTTATTAGCTTTGTTGATTGTATTTTTTTTTTTTTTTTTTTTTTTTAGTATTATCATTATTCTTGTTGTTCTTATTATTACCGTTTTTTATCTTCTATTTCCTTCTCTTCCCCTTTTTATCTATCCGTTTTATTTTTATTACTATTGTTTTTTGATTGGCTTTGTTGATTGTATTTTAATTCTTTTTTTTTTTGGGGGGGGGGGTATTATCATTATTATTGTTGTTGTTGTTATTATCTTTATCTACTTGTTCTTCTTCTTCTTCTTCTTCTTCTTCTGCTTCTTATTATTAGTGTTGTGATTATGATTGTTGATTGTATTCTATTATTATTGTTTTTTTTTGTATTATCGTTATTATTGTTTTTGTTATTATCTTTATTATCTTCTTCTTTCTCTTTCTCTCCTCCTTCTTTGTTTCTCAGGTTTGTTCTTTTTATCATTGGTGTTGTGATTAGATTTTATGATTCTATCTTATCATAATTTCATTTGTTATTATCATTATCATTATTGTTGTTGTTATCTTTATTATCAACACGTTTATTCCTATTACTATTCCTTTTCTCTTTCTTTTTCATCTTTATGTTTTCTCTTCTTCTTCCTTCCTTCTTTCTCTTATTCATTTTGCGTTGGTTATCGTGACCCTGTTCGCATTTTTATCAACGTTTCTCCATCTACGTTTTCCTTTCGACAGTTCACTTTGCACCTTTCTTTTTATTTCTCTCTCGCTTTCTCACTCCTTTCTCCGTTCTCACTCTTCTTCCAGTCTTTCCTTCTTCGTTTCTTCTTCTACTCCATTTCTTTCTTTCTCTTTGTCTCTCTTTGTCTGTCTGTCTGTCTCTGTTTCTTGCTGTCTGTTTGTCTGTCTGTCTGTCTGTCTCTCTCTGCCTCTCTCTCTCTCTCTCTCTCTCTCTCTCTCTCTGTCTCTCTCTCTCTCTCTCTCTCTCTCTCTCTCTCTCTCTCTCTCTCTCTCCTTCCCTCCTTCCTCCCGCCCCTTTCCCTCCCTCCCTCCGTCCCTCCCTCCCCCTCCCTCCCTCCCTCCCACCCTCCCCCTCCCTTCTCATCCATCTCAATCTATCCCTCCCCCTCCCTACCCCTCCCCTCTCCCTTCCCCCCCACCCTCCCCCCCCTCCTCCTCGCTTTCTCTGTCTCTTTGTATAGCCTTGTTTGTTGTGTCTGTTTGTTTCGTTTGTGTATCTCGTGTGTCTGTTTGTCTGTGTGTGTCTTCCCTGTGTTGTCTCTGAGATGTCTTCTGTGGCTTTGCAGAGTTGTCTTGCACGTGTCTTTGGAAAGCGATGTGTGTGTGTCTAGCGCTGCGTTCGTCTGTCTGTCTGTGTATGTTGATGGCATTTTTTTTTCTTGCTTATTTGATTTATTTTCTTATTCCTTCTTATGTTTTTCTTCTTCTTCTTTACTCTCGTTCTCTCTGTCTCTCTGTCTCTGTCTCTGCCTCTGTCTCTGTCTCTGTCTGTGTCTCTGTCTCTGTCTCTGTCTCTGTCTCTGTGTCTGTCTCTGTCTCTGTCTCTGTCTCTCTCTCTCTCTCTCTCTCTCTCTCTCTCTCTCTCTCTCTCTCTGTCTCTTTCTCTCTCTCTCTTCTCTCTCTCTCTCTTTCTTCTTCTTCTTCTTCTCTTCTTCTTCTTCTTCTTCTTCTTCTTCTCTCTCTCTTCTCTCTCTCTCTCTCTCTCTCTCTCTCTCTCTCTCTCTCTCTCTCTCTAGCTTCTCTCTCTCTCTCTCTCTCTCTCTCTCTCTCTCTCTCTCTCTCTCCCTCCTTCTATCGTCCTCCATTGCGTATTTACCTCTTTGCACTTCTGTTTACACGTCCCATCTGTGTGTGCTCTCCCCCCTCCCCCTCCCCCTCCCCCTTCGCCCTCGTCTGCTCCATCTCCCTCACAGGAAGAGAGAGAGAGAGAGAGAGAGAGAGAGAGAGAGAGAGAGAGAGAGAGAGAGAGAGAGAGAAAGAGAAAGAGAGAGACAGAAAGAGAAACGGAAAGAGATAGAGATAGATAGATATATAGAGAGATAGAGATAGAGATAGAGATAGATAGATAGATAGAGAGAGAGAAGGAGAGAGAAGGAGAGAGAGAGAGAGAGAGAAAGAGAGAAGAGAGAGAGAGAGAGAGAGAGAGAGAGAGAGAGAGAGAGAGAGAGAGACACAGATAGAGAGAGAGAGAGAGAGAGAGAGAGAGAGAGAAAGAGAGAGACAGACAGAGAGAAAATGAGAGAGACAGACAGACAGACAGACAAACAGACAGACAGAAAAGCCTCCTCCTTCGCCTCAGTCGCCATTCTTGATGCGCAGAAGAAGAAGACGACGGGGAGAGGGCGAGAAGGGGAGGGGGTGAGAGGGGTGAGGGGTGAGGGGAGGAGGTGGAGGGGTGAGGTGAGGGTGAGAGGGTGAGAAGGGGAGGAGGTGAGAGGGTGAGAAGGAGGGTGAGAGGGTGAAGGGGAGGGGTGAGAGGGTGAGAAGGAGGGGTGAGAAGGTGAGAAGGGAGGGGGTGAGAGGTGAGAAGGGGAGGGGGTGAGAGGGTGAGAAGGGGAGGGGTGAGAGGGTGAGAAGGGGAGGGGTGAGAGGGGTGAGGGGTGAGGGGGTGAGAGGGTGAGAGGGTGAGGGGGTGAGAGGGTGAGAAGGGGAGGGGTGAGAGGGTGAGAAGGGGAGGGGGTGAGAGGGTGAGAAGGGAGGGGGTGAGAGGGTGAGAAGGGAGGGGTGAGAGGGTGAAGGGGGAGGGGGGGTGAGAGGGTGAGAAGGGAGAGGTGAGGTGAGAAGAAGGAGGGTGAGAAGGAGGGGGTGAGAGGAAGTGGAGGAGGGTGAGAGGGTGAGAAGGGGAGGGGGCGAGTGGGTGAGGAGGGGAGGGGGTGAGAGGGTGAGAAGGGAGGGGTGAGAGGGTGAGAAGGGGAGGGAGGTGAGAGGATGAGAAGGGAGGGGGTGAGAGGGTGAGAAGGGGAGGGGTGAGAGGGTGAGAAGGAGGGTGAGAGGGAGAGAAGGGGAGGGGGTGAGAGGGTGAGAAGGGGAGGGGGTGAGAAGGTGAGAAGGGGAGGGGGTGAGAGGGGTGAGGGGGTGAGGGGTGAGGGGAGGGAGGAGGTGGAGGGGTGAGGGAGAACTTGAAGAACCTCAGTGCAAAGGAATTACGCATGAGCCGCTCTTTATTTTTATCTTTTATTTATTTATTTTCATCTTTATTTTTTATTTATTAATCTATTTTTATTTTTATCGTTTATTGTCATTTTTATTTTTATTATTTACTTATTTATTTGTTTATTTTTATTTTCTATTTTCCTATTTTTATTTTTATTTCTTATCTATTTATTTCTATTTTTTTTTTTTTTTACGGGGGGAGGGGGGGGGGTATTTATTTCGTCGGTTTGTCCGTGTGGAAAAAAAATCGAACAAGTAATGAAAATGATGATAACAATTATTGAAATCAAGAAAATGAGGATAATGATAGTAATAATGATAATGATGATAACAATATTAGCAATAATGGTGATGATAATGACAATAATGTTGATAACAATATCGATAATGACAATAATATAATGATAGTGATAATAATGATAATGATCATAATGATAAGGATAAAAATATCAATAATAGTAATAATACCAATCATCGTTATCATCATCACTATCATCACTATTACTATTACTCAAATCATCATCATTTTCATCCTGTTTTTGCAACCTCTCTGGACCCCACAATCCCTCCCCCCCCCCGCCCACCCTCCACCTCCCCTCCACCCCCCTGTAGAATGACCACGAACTCCCATGGTGCGCAGGCCAGCTGGGCAACAGGGGGGTGGGGGGTATGGGGGAGAGTAAGGAGACAGAGGGAGGGGGAGGGGGGGTAGGCGGTTGAGGTTAGGGGGCGGGGGTGAGTACAAGAGGGAGGGGTGGGTATGGGTGTGGGAAGGAGGGGGTATGGGTATGGGAGGGAGGGGTGGATAGGGGAGGCAGGAGGGGCGTGGGTATGGGAGGAGGGGCTGGGTATGCGAGGAGCGGGTGGGTATGAGAGGAAGGGTGGGTACAGGAGGCAGGGGATGGGTACAAGGCCAGGGAGAGGATAGGATAGGTAAAAGAAGAACGAGAACGGGAACACGAAAAGAGGCAGAGAAAAGAGAGAAGGATAAAAACAGATAAAAATAAGGAAGAGGAAAGATTGAAGAAGGGTGGGGGAATAAAAATTTGGAAGGAGGTGGAAGTAATATCTAGAGGAGGGGGGTTGGAAGGAGGGGGGTATAAAATTTAGAAGAGGGGAGGAGGTGAGATCTAGAGGAAGGGGGAGAGGTTGGAAGGAGGGGGCGAAAAATTTAGAAGAGGAGGAGGGGGTAAGTGATATGTATAGGAGGGGATAAGGGGGTAGTCAGAAGAAGAGGGGGAGTGGGGGGAAGTGATATGTATAGGAGAGGGTAAGGGGGTAGGGAGGGGCCAAGGGAGGGGGTGGGGTGGGGGTGGGGGGTAGTCCGTCAAGCAGGCCATCCCACACGTCCGTCAAAATAGCCCGCGCGACGCTAGCAGGCTAAATATAGGGGGGAGTCGGGAGACCTAGCCAATAGAAGCAGAACTCGGGAGGGAGTCGGGGAAGGCGTTTTCAATCCTTCTATTCTTTTGCTCTCTCTCTCTCTCGCTTTCTCTTGCTTTCATTCTCTCTCTCTCTTTCTCTTGCTTTCATTCTCTCTCTCTCTTTCTCTTGCTTTCATTCTCTCTCTCTCTCTTTCTCTTGCTTTCATTCTCTCTCTCTCTTTCTCTTTCTTTCATTCTCTGTCTCTTGCTTTCATTCTCTCTCTCTTTCTCTTGCTTTCATTTCTCTCTCTCTTTCTCTTGCTTTCTTTCTCTCTCTCTTTCTCTTGCTTTCATTCTCTCTCTCTTTCTCTTGCTTTTTTTCTCTCTCTCTTGCTTTCACTCTCTTTCTCTTGCTTTCATTTTCTTTCTCTTGCTTTCATTCTCTCTCTCTTTCTCTTGCTTTAATTTCTCTCTCTCTTTCTCTTGCTTTCATTCTCTCTCTCTTTCGCTTAATTTCGATTTCTCTCTCTTTCGCTTTCTTTCTTTTTCTTTTTCTTTCGATCTTTCTCTTTCTTTCATTCTCTCTCT
>NC_091577.1:17129745-17134745 GCF_042767895.1 Penaeus vannamei | reverse complement strand
TCCTCCTCTTTTTCATCATATTTTTCTCCTTCCTTCTCTTCCTTTTCTTCCTTTATCTCTCTCTTCTTTCCTCCTCCTCCTCCTCCTCCTTCTTGCTTTTTTTCTGTATCTCTTTTCTATCTTTCCCTTTCCCTTCTTTCTCCTCTTCCTCTTCTCCCTCTCCTCCATCCTCCTCCTCGTCTTCCTTCTCTCTTTTTTTTCTCCCTCTTTTTTCCATCTTTCCCTCTTTTCTTCTTCTTCCTCTTTGTCGTGATCGTCTTTTATTATCTACCTTTTTCTCGCCTTCTTCTCTTGCCTTCTCTTCGTCTCTCTTTTATCAGGAGTCTTTCCTTCTTCCAGCTACCAAGACTTATTATCGATCTTTGCTCTCTCTCTCTCTCTCTCTCTCTCTCTCTCTCTCTCTCTCTCTCTCTCTCTCTCTCTCTCTCTCTCTCTCTCTCTCTCTCTCTCTCTCTCTCTCTCTCTCTATCCTCTCTCTCTCTCTCTCTCTCTCTCTCTCTCTCTCTCTCTCTCTCTCTCTCTCTCTCTCTCTCTCTCTCTCTCTCTCTCTCTCTCTCTCTCTGTGTGTGTGTGTCTGTCTCTGTCACTGTCTCTGTCTCTCTGTCTGTTTGTCTCTCTCTTTATCTCTGTCTCTCTCTCTCTTTATCTCCGTCTCTGTCTTTCTGTCTCTTTCTTTCTTCCTCTCTCTCTCTCTCTCTCTCTCTCTCTCTCTCTCTCTCTCTCTCTCTCTCTCTCTCTCTCTCTCTCTCTCTCTCTCTCTCTCTCTCTCTCTCTCTCTCTCTCACTCTCTCTCTCTCTCTCTCTCTCTCTCTCTCTCTCTCTCTCTCTCTCTCTCTCTCTCTCTCTCTCTCTCTCTCTCTCTCTCTCTCTCTCTCTCTCTCTCTCTCTCTCTCTCTCTCTCTCTCTCTCTCTCTCTCTCTCTCTCTCTCTCTCTCTCTCTCTCTCTCTCTCTCTCTCTCTCTCTCTCTCCATCTTGTCTCTTCTTCGTTCTATGCATTTCACCCATGTCTTTCCCCTTTCTTCTATTCCTCATCTGTTTCCTTTCTCTTTTTTATTTGCTTTGTCCTGCCTCTCTCGCATTCTCTCATTCCCTCCTTTTATCCTTTGCATCGCTTCCTCTGTTCCTCGTTTTCCCGCATCTCTCTCATTTCCTATTTTCTTTGCCGGTTCCTCTCATGTTTTTTTTTCTTTTCTTTTCTCTTTTTTTCCCCTCTTCTTTTTTTCTATCCTAAACACGTTCTCTTATCGCTTCCTTCTTTTTCTCTTCCTCTCCCATTTTCAGCCTTTTCCCTCTTCCCACGTCTTTTACCCTCTTTCCTCCTCTCTCGTGTTTCCTCTCCCCTCTCGCTCTCCCCTCTCGCTCTCCCCTCTCACACATTACGCCTTTTTTCCCTCTCTTTTTTGGATCTATTTTTCAAGTCCTCCCTCACTTCTGGTTTATCTTCCTCTCACCCAATAGTCCTTCTTCTGCTTCCCCTTCTCCGCTTTCTCTCTCTGCCTGTCTGTCTGTCTCTTTGTCTTTCTGTCTGTCTGTCTATCTGTGTTTTTGTCTGGCTGTCTCTTTGCCTTTCTGTCTGTCTGTTTTTCCGTCTGTCTTTCTGTCTGTCTCTTTGCCTTTCTGTCTGTCACTTTATCTGTCTGTCTGTCTTTCCGTCTGTCTGTCTATCTGTCTGTGTATTTGTCTTTCTGTCTGTTTATCTCTCTGTCGCATTGTCTGTGTCTTTCCGTCTGTCTGTCTATCTGACTGTCTATTTGTCTTTCTGTCTGTCTATCTGTGTATTTGTCTGTCGGTCTATCTGCCTATCTCTTTGTCTTTCTGTCTGTTTGTCTGTCTATCTGTGTATTTGTCTGTCGTTCTATCTACCTATCTCTCCTAGTGTCTTTTTTCTGTCTTTCAGTTCGGTTGTCTCTGTCTTGCTGTCTGTCTGTTTATCTGTCTCTTTGTCTGTCTAACTATCACTTTGTCTTTCTTTCTTTCTCTCTCTCCATCTGTATGTCTGTATGTCTATCTATTTATCTGTTTATCAGTCTGACATTACGTTTGTCTGTCTGTTAGCGTTCATATCAAGTTCTCTCTATCCACGCGTTTATCAGTCTGTCTTTGTCCTTCTGCCTGTCTGTCTTTCTGTTCACTTGTCTGTCTATTTCTTTCCCTTCTAGAGAGAGAGTTTCAGAGAGTAAGTGAGAGAGGAAGAGAGGGAGACTGAGAAACAGAAAGAGAGAGATAGAGAAAGAGATAGATAGATAGATAGACAGATTCTTAGATAGATAGATAGAGAGAGAGAGTAAGAGAGAGAGAGAGAGACAGGGAGAGAGAGAGAGAGAGAGAGAGAGAGAGAGAGAGAGAGAGAGAGAGAGAGGGAGAGAGAGAGAGAGAGAGAGAGAGAGAGAGAGAGAGAGAGAGTAAGAGAGAGAGAGAAAGAGAGAGAGAGAGGGACAGAGGCTCTCTCTCTCTCACCCTTCTTGCTTCCCATTCTTCCCTCGAATCTTTATCGAGCCTCTCCCCTTTCTCCGTCTCTTTATTTCCTTCCTTCTCTGTCACACCCCGTTGCATTCCCTTGTATATCATCTCCCTTTCTTTTTTCAAACTTCTTTTTCTTTTCTTTGCAACATCTTTATCGCCGTTTCCAAAATCTACCTTGCGATTTATCACTCTCCTTTTTCGCTTTCCCTTCCCTTTCTTCCGAGTTCTCTCTGTCTCTTTTTCTATTCTTTGTTTCTCTCTATCTTTCTTTCTTTCTTTCAGTCTCTCACCCTCTCTCTCTCTTTCTTTCTTTCTTTCAATCTCTCTCTCTCTCTCTCCCTCTCTTTCTCCCCCCTATCTCTCTCTCTCTCTCTCTCTCTCTCTCTCTCTCTCTCTCTCTCTCTCTCTCTCTCTCTCTCTCTCTCTCTCTCTCTCTCTCTCTCTCTCTCTCTCTCTCTCTCTCTCTCTCTCTCTCTCTCTCTCTCTCTCTCTCTCTTTTTTCCACCGTCTCAATTGCCTTTGCTTTTATTTCCTCTATCATCAATTTTTCCATTCTTGCGAAATGTTGAAAACTTTTCTCGCGCTGTCCTTCTTCTTCCCTTTATTTATTCCCTTAAAATCGTTTCCATTCTTTATTCTCCTTCTCGTCCATTCCCCCTCTTTCGTTCCTTTTTTTCCCACCTTCCCTAATCATTCATTATTGCTGTCCCCTCTTTCTCCTAAGTCCCGTTATCGTTTCTCTCACCTACTTTCCTGATTTGTCACACTTCTCTGTGTCCTCTTTTCGCTTCTCCTTGCGCTGTTTATTCGTCCGTCTGTCTGTCTGTCTGTCTGTCTGTTTTTTTCTGTCTGTCTGTCTGTCTGTCTGTTTTTTTCTGTCTGTCTGTCTGTCTCTCTGCCTGTTTTTCTGTCTGTTAATCTTTCTGTCTGTCTGTTTGTTTCTCTGTCTGTCTATCTTTCTGTCTGTCTGTCTGTCTCTCTGTCTGTTTTTCTGTCTGTTAATCTTTCTGTCTGTCTGTTTGTCTGTCTGTCTCTCTCTTTGTCTGTTTTTTTGTCTGTTAATCTTTCTGTCTGTCTGTTTGTCCGTCTGTCTGGCTTCCTAATTCCCTGTCTGTCTGTTTGTCTGTATATTCGTCTCTTTCTCCTCCTGTCAATCTCTCATTGAATCTTTATGCTTCTCTCTCTCTCTCTCTGTTTCTCTCTCTCTCTCTCTCTCTCTCTCTCTCTCTCTCTCTCTCTCTCTCTCTCTCTCTCTCTCTCTCTCTCTCTCTCTCTCTCTCTCTCTCTCTCTCTCTATTGATCTTCCTATCTATCCGCACATCTATCTCCTCTCATTGTCGCACCATCCGCGTCCTCATTCTTCCCCCCTCCCCCTCCCCCTCCTTCCCCCTCTCCCCCCTCATCCCTCCGGCCTTCCATTTCTCTCCTTTCCATCCTTTAGGTCTTTTCCCACACAATCCCCCCTTTCCCCCCTTCCCCCCCTTCCCTCCCTCCCTTTGTGCTCTCTCTCCTCCCCCGCACCCTCTGCGTTCCCTCCCCGCCCCCTCCTCCTCCTCCCCTTCCCCCGGCCCCTCCCGCGCCCCTCACAATTAACTCCCATTCTCTCCCCTTGCGTCCCCTCCTCCTCCCCTCCTCCCCACCCTCCCCTCCCGGTCGCTCTCGCCCCTTCCCCACCCCACCCACCCCCCTCCTCCCCGCCTCAGCCTCCGCCCTCCCCAACCCCCCTTGACGAGCTCCTCTCACCGAGCTCTGCCGCTGGCTTCTCTCTCTCTCTTCTCTCTCTCTCTCTCTCTCTCTCTCTCTCTCTCTCTCTCTCTCTCTCTCTCTCTCTCTCTCTCTCTCTCTCTCTCTCTCTCTCTCTCTCTCTCTCTCTCTCTCTCTCTCTCTCTCTCTCTCTCTCTCTCTCTCTCTCTCTCTGGCTGCGGGCTCGTCTCTCTCTGCTCGTCCTCTCTCTGTGTTTCTTTGTCTCTGTCTGTCTGTCGGTTCTCTCTACTCGCTCTCTCTTCCTTCCTTTCTTTCTGTCTGTCTGTCTTTCTTTCTGTCTGTCTGTCTGTCTATCTGTCTGTCTGTCTCTCTCTCTCTCTCACTTCTCTCTCTCTCTCTTTCTCTCTCACTTCTCTCGGTGGCCTTCTTTCCACACTCCTCACACTCTCTCCACTTCCTCATTCTCCGCGATTTCCTCACTTCTCTTTCGTTCTTCTCGTTTATTTCCATTTCCACCATCTCCGCGCACACTCATTCTCGGCTTTCTCCTCCACATTCTTCGTTTAATCTCTACATTCCCCATTTATTTTTTCCACATTGTAGAATCTTCATCATATCCTACATTCTTTATTTTTTTTTCAAATTTTCAAAATTCTTCATCCTTCCCATTTTTCATTTTTGCTCAATCTCTAAACATTATTAATTGCTGGCCCCCTTTTTTATCTTTTTTTTCTATTCTTTTTTGGTCGGATTTTCTAGAATCTTCCACATTTCACATTCCACATTATCGTTATTATATTTATTATTCAGTTTCTATATTCGTTAACTTCTC
>NC_091577.1:17109745-17112245 GCF_042767895.1 Penaeus vannamei | reverse complement strand
TAATGACGATAATAGTCATAACGATATTACTGATAACGATCATACTAATCATATGATTAAGAGCGCATATAAAATAACATTAATGATGATGATCCTCTGAAACCACTCGTGATACACTTCTCGTCTGAATCTATATTCCATGTGACTGCGGACTTAAATTCATATCATTTTGGTGTAAAATGGGTGTGGTAATTGATAGCATAAAAAAAAAAAAAAAAAATTGCACACACACACATATATACACCTTGCCGCGAGCGTGTGTGTGTGTGTGTGTGTGTGTGTTGGTATCATTATCATCATCATTTCATTATCCTTCTACATCCTTCTACAGCCTTGTTTATGCACATTTATTGTTTATTTCATTATATTCACGTTCGGAAGGAAGGGGGGAGAGGAGGGGGAAGGGAGGGGGGTAAGAGAGAGGGGAAAGGGAGAGGGGGGAGATAAAGAAGGGAAAGGGAGGGAGGCGAAAAAGAGAGGGAAAGGGAGAGGGGGAGAGAAAGAATGGAAAGAGAGGGGGCATAAAAGAGGGAAAGGGAGAAAGGGAGGTGAAGGGAGCTAAGAAAGGTGAGATAGGGAAGGAGAAGCGAAGGGGGGGGGGGCTAAGGGGCCTTAAAGATGAAGAGGGGATGAGGAAGGGAAAAGGAAGAGGGGAGGGAGAAGAGATTTGGAGATAAATAAGGGGTATGGGAGAGGGAGGGATGAGAATAAGGGAGCGAAAAAGATGGGGGAGATTAGGGAGGAAGAAGAGGGGAAGTGGAAGGAGGAGGAGGTGGCAGAGGAGGAGAGGGGGAGGAACAGGGAGAGGAAAGGGAGAGTGGAGGGGAAAGGGAGAGGAAGAGGAAAAGGGAGAGAGGTATTACTGGCATCATTATTACATCATTGTTATCAATATTGTCCTTTTCATTATCCTTATTGTCATCATCGTTGTTATTATCATTACTATTATTACTATAATTATTATCAGTATCATTATAACGTACATCATAATTATTATCATTGTTTTCATTATAATGATCATCATTGTTAAAGTTGTTATTATTATCATTATTAACATTATTTTTATTAATATTACCATTATCACTATCATCAATGCCGTTATAAATAACATTTTCCTCATAATTATCACTATGATATCAATGATAATATCCTTGTTTCAGATTTCACCATTATTTTCATAACCCCCTATAATACACACTGTATTTACCAAACGTTAAAATAATGACAATAACAAAAAGGCTCATATAAGATGAAAAAATGGTATTGGTAATGCCATAATCATTGTTATCATTAATAACAATAACTATCAATATTCATAACAGTTGTAACCAGTTAGTAAAAAAAAAACAATAATAATAAAAAAATGAAAAAAAAAATAGAATAAAAAATAAAACTCACAATACAACAATAACAATAACAATGACAACATAATGACGATATATCGGTTACAATAACAATGGCAGCGGAGATAGCATTACCAATACAAGAAACCACCACAATAATAACAATAATAACATCTAAACCAGCAGTTGGAAAGACAGAACGACCATTACACTTAACAACCCCCTTCTATAACGACCACTATGTTAACAACCATAACATTCATAATAACCACGTTGGGAATATCATGCTGCTTATAACTTTACTTAGTGCATAAAAGACTAACCGCATTATAATTCCTTACCTGGAGGTGTAGTTTAGAGTATTACTTGAAGCCAGTGCTTGACAATCTCTTTAATTTGCTCTAATTGTGTGCTTATCTTCTCGTTTGCTTGTTTGAGTTTTATTATTATTATATATATATTTTTTTTGGGGGGGTGTTATTTTTTTATTATGGTTGTAGATGTTATTATTATGATAATGATAATAATATGATAATGATGATTATGACAATAGCAACAATAATCATGATAATAATAATAAACAATAATGAAAATGATAAAAATGATAATGATAATAATGATGATAACGATAATAATGGTGATAATGATTTTGATGATAATAAAGATAATAATCATGAAAATAGTATCATTATTTTGAGAATAATAATGGAAACATTAATGACAACAAAAATGGTGATAATGATAATAATGATAATGATGATGATAATGATAATGATGATAACAATAACAATGATAATGATAATAACAATAACAATGATAATAACAATAACAATGATAAAAAAGTAATGATAATGATGATAATAACAATGATAATAATAGTAATGATAATGATAATAGTTAAAAACCGATAATAATCATGATAGTGATAATACCTTATCTTTATCCTTATCCTTATTGTTACTGGTTTCACTATACTCATTATCATTGTTATTATTTTCGTTATTATTACTATTTCTATCATCATTATCATTATAATCATTATTATCATTGTCATTATAATTTTAATTATTATGTATATTATTTTTATTATTGTTATTATTAGTATTACTATTATTATTACTGTTATTGATGTAATCATTATCATAATCATTGTTATT
>NC_091577.1:17099745-17102245 GCF_042767895.1 Penaeus vannamei | reverse complement strand
AAAACAAACAAACAAACAGACAAAAACAGGGGTATTGCAACACAGCAACATCCAACTGGTCCGAAATTCATCATTGTCTTGTTACATATATGAACAATGAACAATTGGTGGGCGATATTTCACGTAGACACACCCTGGTGAGTATTCTTGGAACTAAAAGTGTAGAGAAAGGGGAGGGAAGCAAGAGGGAAGGAGGAAGGAATGGAATAGGAAATGGAAGGAGGGAAATAGTCAGGCTTTGGAGAAAGAGGGAAGTAATGAGGAATGAGCGAGGAAAGGGAAGGAGGGAGCGAGGAAGAATTTGGAGGAAGAGGGAGGGAAGAAAGAATGAGAGAGCGAGAGAGAGAGAGAGAGAGAGAGAGAGAGAGAGAGAGAGAGAGAGAGAGAGAGAGAGAGAGAGAGAGAGAGAGAGTGAGAGTGGAGAGAGAGTGAGAGTGAGAGAGAGAGAGAGAGTGTGAGAGAGAGTGAGAGTGAGAGAGAGAGAGAGTGTGTGTGTAGAGAGAGAGAGAGAGAGAGAGAGAGAGAGAGAGAAGAGAGAGAGAGAGAGAGAGAGAGAGAGAGAGAGAGAGAGAGAGAGAGAGAGAGTTAGAGAGAGAGAGAGAGAGAGAGAGAGAGAGAGAGAGAGAGAGAGAGAGAGAGAGAGAGAGAGAGAGAGAGACTGATGGAAAAAGCAAAACAAAGGGAGAAAGCGAGAGCGAGCGAGGGAAAAGGAAATTCCTAAAGTGTGGCGTAACCTCAGTATCGATTTGCTGAAGACGAAAGAAGTACACACACACAGAAACAAAACCATTTACACAATACTGAATGACACGAATCACTCGCACACACACACACAGACACGTACACACACACATATCTTATCCTTCGTTGGGGAAAAAAAAATCACTCCAGCCATAACTATAATAATAATAATAACAATAATAATACACTAAACTAAAATGGCAACATCACCCGAGGAAAATTTATTAACCCAAACATTGTATTTTCTCCCAGGAATAAAAAGAGACGACCTGGTAACTGCACGACACACCGCCGCATGAATGACATAATGTAAACAAACCCACGTGCGTCTATTGCTCCACCCCCTTTTCCCTTTCCCCCTCCCCCCGCCCTTTCCCCACCCTCCCCCACCCCCTCTCCTCCCCCCTCGCCCGTTGGGGGAGTAATAAAAATGCATCTAAAGTGATAATGGAAGCCATAGAGGACTTAGCTATAAATTATCATTAGGTTGGGAAATGTGTAGGGATCTGTCACGGCCAACCTTCAACTAGTACTTGTTTCGCTCTTTCTTTCTCGCTCGCTTGTCGCTTTCTCTCTCGTTCGCTTGTTGGCCAATTCTTTCCGTTCTTTCTTTCGTGTTTTGTCGTGATGTCGCCCCTTTTCTTTTCTTTCGTTGTAACGTCTTTTTCGTTTTTTTTTTTTTTTCTCTGTTCGTTTCTTCTCTTCGTTGGCGTATTTCGATGCCAGGAGTATGTTCATAATTTTTTCCTTCTTCCTCTTTTTCTTTACTTTTTTTATTATTATTTTCTTTTCTTCGGCGCTTTCCGAGTTCGTATTTCTCTGCGGAACAAATGAACAGCTTTTTTTGTGGCTCAAGAAAACATTTCCCTCTTTACCCGGTATCTAAGGTTCCTTTTTTTGTTTTGTGTTTGTTTTTAATTGTCTTTGTTGCGACTGTTGCTAAATATGGCTTTCGTTTCACTGTTTGCGATTTTATTTACTGGGAATTAAGAATGTCTTTTGTTGTCTCGTTGTTAGAATTAGTGTTTCATGGTATAATAATTATTATTTTGTACTCTAATCTTCTGTGTCTATCATTGACTTAATATACGCTCATAATTCATAATTATTATCATATTATCTAATCATCTATATGTCGATCACTGACTTAATATATGCATATACAACATAATGTATTCATTATGGCATTTTATTCATCATATGCTCTACGATATAATATCATTATCGTTTTATAGTATCAAAATATTTCTTATCACCAAATTTATCATTACTACCATTCATTTTGGTGTTAATCTTCTCGTTAAGGTTGTCTTTACTATTAGTTTTTAATATGATTTACGCCCTTATCTGTATTCACCTGATCACACTTTAAATGTATTTCTAATTTTTTTTTTTTACTAACGTTATACCAGGTAAGTGTCATTATCGTTATTGTTGTTATTGCAGTTATTCTTATTATCATTATTTTTGTTAGTTATTATTATTATCAATATTATCAATATCATTGTTATTATCATAATTTCTTTATAGTTATCATTATTGATACCATTATTATTGTTATTATTATTATTATTATCATTAGTATTCTCATTATTATCATTATCATTATCATCACTATCATCACCGTAGTCATTATTATTATCATTATTATTATCATTATCATTGTTATTATTATTATCATTATCGTTATTATTAATATAATTATCATCATTACAATGATTGTCCTAGCTTTTATTATGATTATCCTTATTACTATCCT
>NC_091577.1:17092245-17094745 GCF_042767895.1 Penaeus vannamei | reverse complement strand
GAGAGAGAGAGAGCAGAGAGGTGAGAGAGAGAGAGAGAGAGAGAGAGAGAGAGGGAGCAGAGAGAGAGAGAGAGAGAGAGAGAGCAGGTGAGAGAGAGAGAGAGAGAGAGTGAGAGAGAGAGAGAGAGAGAGAGAGAGGGGGCAGAGAGAGAGAGAGCAGAGAGAGAGAGAGAGAGAGAGAGAGAGAGGGAGCAGAGAGAGAGAGAGAGAGAGAAGAGAGAGAGAGAGAGAGAGAGAGAGAGAGAGAGAGAGAGAGAGAGAGAGAGAGAGAGAGAGAGAGAGAGAGAGAGAGAGAGAGAGAGTGAGAGTGGTGGTGAGAGAGAGAGAGAGAGAGAGAGAGAGAGAGAGAGAGAGAGAGAGAGAGAGAGAGAGAGAGAGAGAGAGAGAGAGAGAGAGAGAGAGAGAGAGAGAGGAGCAGAGAGAGAGAGAGAGAAGGAGAGAGAGAGAGAGAGCACAAGAGAGACAGAGAGAGAGAGGAAAAGAGAGAGAGAAAGAGAGAGAGAGAGAGAGAGAGAGAGAGAGAGCAGACAGACAGAGATAGCAGACAGACAGAGAGAAGAGCAGACAGAGAGAAAGCGAACAGACAGAGAGAGAGAGCAGACAGACAGAGAGAGATAGCAGACAGACAGAGAGAGAGAGCAGACAGACAAGAGAGAGAGAGCAGACAGACAGAGAGAGAGAGCAGGCAGACAGAGAGAGAGAGAGCAGACAGACAGAGAGAGAGAGCAGACAGACAGAGAGAGAGAGCAGACAGACAGAGAGAGAGAGAGCAGACAGACAGAGAGAGAGAGCAGACAGACAGAGAGAGAGAGAGCAGACAGACAGAGAGAGAGAGAGCAGACAGACAGAGAGAGAGATAGAGGGAGAGAAAACTGTGTGTGAGAGAGAGAAAGAGAGAGAAAGACAGAGACAGAGAAGAAGACAATACCAAAGACACAGACAGACAAAACAAACTATATTCCGCTCACAATAATCTTTCTCCCGCATCATCCAAAAAGTTCCCACGTCTGAGACAGCCAATAAGCCGTATTTTTTTTTTAGCGGTGTCTCACTTGCTAATTTGGGTCATTTTTGGTACGGAAATGGTAGGTTTGGGGTCATTTTTGGTACGGAAGGGGTTGGTTTTGGGTCATTTTGGTACGGAAGTGGTAGGTTTGGGGTCATTTTATGGTACGGAAGTGATTAAGTTTTGGGTCATTTTTGGTACGGAAATGGTAGGTTTTGGGTCATTTTTGGAACGGAAATGGTAGGTTTGGGGTCATTTTTGGAACGGAAGTGGTAGGTTTTGGGTCATTTTTGGTACGGAAGTGGTTGGTTTGGGGTCATTTTTGGTACGGAAGTGGTTGGTTTGGGGTCATTTTTGGAACGGAAGGGGTTGGTTTTGGGTCATTTTTGGTACGAACGCGGTAGGTTTTGGGTCATTTTTTGGTACGAAATCGTTTTTTTTTGTACGCAAGAGGTCCTTCTTAAAATTCATTTTTGGTTCGAAAGTGGTAGGTTTTGGGTCATTTTTGGTACGAAACAAAAAAGGTTGGTTTTAGAACTTGCATGCGTCAAGACAACTTTTGCCGCAGTCATGAAGAATGAAAGAAGGTGAATAGGGTAAGAGAAGAAGGAAAAGAGGGAGAGAAGGGGAGAGAAGGGCGAAAAAAGGATAGGAGGGAAAGAGAAATGAGGGAAGGGAAGGGAGAGGAGAGAAAGAGGAGGGAAAGAGGAGGGAAAAGGAGGTAAAGAGAAAGGAGGGAAGGGAAGGGAGAGGAGAGAAAGAGGAGGGAAAGAGGAGTGAAAAGAAGGTAAAGAGAAGGGAGAGGAGAGGAAGAGAAGGTAGAGAAGAGGGGGGAATGGAAGGGAGAGAAAAGAAGGGAGAGAGAGAGGAACTAGGAAAAGAGAAAGAGCAAGAGAGAATGGGAGATGGGGGGAGGGAGATAGGAGGGCAGGAAGGCGGAGAGGTTTGATAGAAAGGTTAGGAGTGTTAATGAGAAAGAAAAGGAGGGGAAAGGAAAGAGAAAGAGAGAGGAGAGAGATTGAGATAGATAAATATATAGATAAGCAGATAGATAGATAAATAGATAGATAGAGATAGATAGATAGGTAGATAGAGATAGACAGATAGACAGATAGATAGAGAAGAGAAAAAAAAGAGAGAGAAAGAAAGAAAGAAAGAGAGAGAGAGAGAAAGAGAGAGAGAGAGAGAGAGAGAGAGAGAGAGAGAGAGAGAGACAGAGAGAGAGAGAGAGAGAGAGAGAGAGAGAGAGAGAGAGTGAAAGATAGACAGACAGACAGACAGCCAGATAACACAACTAGATTTCTAAACAGAAAGAGAGGAGGGAGAAGAGGATAAGGAAACGCAAGCAAACGAAAAGAGAGACGAGAGAAAAGGCAAAGAGAAAGAGAGACAGAGAATATTTGCGAAGAACAAGCTCGGCACATGTCTTTTATGCAGTAGAAGCGATCGGGATCAACTGACATGTCTTTACACAAACTGAATATAAAATTGTTT
>NC_091577.1:17082245-17087245 GCF_042767895.1 Penaeus vannamei | reverse complement strand
GTGTCTGTGTGTGTACTGTATGTGTGTGTTGTGTGTGTGTGTGTGTGTGTGTGTGTGTGTGTGTGTGTGTGTGTGTGTGTGTGTGTGTGTGTGTGTGTGTGTGTGTGTGTGTGTGTGTGTACTGTATGTGTGTATGTATGTATGCATGTGTTTGTATGTGTGTTTGTGTATGTATGTACTATATGCATTGTATGTGTGTGTGTATCTGTCTGCGAGTAAGTGTTTGAGTGTTTGTGCGTCTGTCCGTAGATGGTGTGGCTCGAAATAGTCTTTCAAAAAAAAAATAATAATAATAAAAAAAAAAAAAAAAAAAAAAAAAGCTTCTTTCATAGCAGACGATCTGTTCGGTAAAAATGATCTGTTTCTCATCTGCCCCTTTGTCTGTTTCTTGTTTCCGTTTCTGTTGTTGTCTCATCCTGTTCTGCCTCTGTCTGTTTCTATCTGTCTCTGTCTTTGTTTCTGTCTGTCCGTCTGGCTGTCTGGGTCTCATTCTCTCTCTCTCTCTCTCTCTCTCTCTCTCTCTCTCTCTCTCTCTCTTATTTCTTTGTATATCCTTTCTCCTCTCTCTTTCTCTTTCTTTCTCTTCCACTTTCCCCTCTCCCTCTCTCCCACCCCACCCTATCCCTACCCCTCCCACCCCCCCTCTCAGCAACAAGTCCTTTTAACAAATATATAAGTAAAATTATTTGAAATATGAACTGTTGACGGGACGTGAAGATCATAAATTAAAATTCGTTCTGTGATCATTATTTACACTTAATTTCTATGCGTCCTGTATAATTCCGGCCAACGGAGTGATATAACGTGGATGGGCAGCGGAGTGCTTGTTCTCCTCTCTCCCACTTCCCCCTTTCGCTGCTTCGGTGGATAAACTGGGTGGAGAGGAAGAAGAGGAGGAGGAAGAGGAGGAGGAGGTGGAAGAAGGAGGAGGGGGAAGAGGTGGAGGAGGAGGAAGAAGGAGGTGGAGGAAGAAGGAGGAGGAGGAGGAAGAGGAAGAAGAAGGAGGATGAGGAAAAGGAGGAAGAGGAAGAGGAGAAGAAGGAGGAGGAGGAAAAGTAGGAAGAGGGAAGGAGAAGGAGGAGGAGGAAGAGATAGAAGAAGAAGGGGAGAAGGGAGGGTGGTATTCTCTCTTCCCTTTTCGCTTCCCGGTGGATAAGCTTTGCTGGGGAGGTGGATGAAGAGGTGGATGGAGAGAGAAGGAAGGGAGATGTGAAAGAGAGATGGGAGAGAGAGGGAGAGAGAGAGAGGGAGGGAGGGAGGTTGGGAGGGAGGGAGGGAGGGAGGGAGGGAGGGAGGGAGAGAGAGAGAGAGAGAGAGAGAGAGAGAGAGAGAGAGAGAGAGAGAGAGAGAGAGAGAGAGAGAGAGAGAGAGAGAGAGAGAGAGAGAGAGAGAGAGACAGATAGAGAAAGATAGATAGATAGACAGATAGAGAGAAAAGACAGACAGACAGACCGACAGATAGAAGATAGAAAGAGACAGACAGAGAGATAGAGAAAGACAGATAGAAAAAAGGAGATAGATGGAAAAAGATAGATAGAGATAGATAGATAGAGAAAGAGAAATAGATAAATATATATATAGAGAGAAAAGGTGGGTGAAAAAGAAAAAGAAAAGACAGAAAGAAAGAGAAAGGGAGGGATAGAGCGAGAGAGAAAAAGTGTGTTAAGAAAGAAAATAAGAGAAAAGAAACATAGAAAGACAGATGGATAAGAAGAGAGAGAGATACATAAATAGACGGATAGAGAGATAGATAGATAGAGAGAAAGACAGACAGACAGACAGAGACATAATAGAATGTGGACGGAAAGTGAGAAAGAATCCCATCATATTTTTCTTGTAAATAAAAATAACAAATGGCACATCTGATAACAACAAAACGAAAAAAAGCGAAAAAAACGAAAAAGGGGGAAAAAAAGAGACACCAAACACACACAAACAAACAAACAATAAAAAAAAATCCCCCAAAACATTTTTTTTTCTGACCTCCCGACCCCCCCCCCCAAAAAAAAAAAAGAAAAAAAAAAAAACTAAAGTACCTTTCATTCTTTTTCGTCATAATCGGTTGATATTTTTCTAAATCAGTTTTTCGCTCGCGTGATCACTAATAGCAATGGTCTATGGTCATGACTTTCAATAGGTGATGATTAATAAGCAAATAATTAGGGTTTAATTAGGTATTAAGTCAGCGCTAAACCATTGTGTGTGTTGGCAATCAGTTATGGATATTAAGTTATTTCGCGTGAATGGGATTAATAGCCGGTGAATTAAATAGGAAACAATGGGAGGTCATGGTAGAGATAATGAGATAAATAGGGCAATAGTGTTTATGATTATCATTATTGTTGTTATTATTATTAGTGTTTTTATATTGGGAGGTCATGGGAGAGGTAAATAGATAGGTAAACAATATTATCATTATCATTATTATCATTATTATTATTATTATTGTTGTTGTTATCATCATTATTATTATCATTTTCATTATCAGTATTATTGATTTTTTTTCATTATCATCACTTTCTTAATCTGGAATATCTATATTTGGCTAGACACGATTTCAATGATAACAACAAAGGAAAGAAAGACAAGACAATCGATAAATAGATAAATAAATAAATAAAAACAATAATAATAAAGAAACTTTGTGTATCATTTCAATTAATATTCCGAAAGCGATTTTTTTTCTTATCGTAAAAAGAACGGGAGGCTGTGTGATAAATAAATAGATAGAAAAAAATATGAATAAATAAAACACAAGTTTAAAAGTCCGTCACCAAGAACCCCCCCCCCCCCCGTCCTCCCCATTTCAAAGCGTTGGGTTGCAAAAGGCCCAGAGGGACGGGGGAGGGGGGAGGGGGGAGGGGGAGAGGGAAAGGAAGATGGGGGAGGGCGAAAGGGAGGGTTGGGGAAGGGAGTGGAGGGGAGAGGTGGGTTGGGGAAGGGGTGGGAGGGAGGGTTGGGGAAGGGGGGAGAGGTAGAGTGTTGGGGAAGAGGTGGGAGGGGAGAGGTGGGTTGAGGAAGAGGGTTGGGGAAGGGAGTGGAGGGGAGAGGTGGGTTGGGGAAGAGGTGAGAGGAAGTGTTAGGGAAGGGGTGGGAGGGGAGTGGAGGGTTGGGGAAGGGGGGAGAGGAAGTGATGTGGAAGGGGTGGGAGGGGAGTGGAGGGTCGGGAAAGGAGGGGAGGAGGGTAAGGAAGGGGGGAAGGGAAAGGGGAAGATTTCCGGAAGGGGAGCAATGGAAGGATACAGAAAAAAGGGGCAAGTGTAGATGAAGGCCTGGAGAGGGAGGGAGGGAGGGAAGGGGAAGGGGAAGGGGGGGAGGGGGTACACGAACGCATAAGCGCCCTCCTCTCATTCAAGATTGCAATCGCTGCAACACACACTTGTGGGGAGAGAGTAATGATATGCTCATGTTGTGTGTAACTGACACTAACTAGTCCGGGTAACGATGAGAAGTTAAGGTGATTCATGGAAGGTCATTAAGTGATTTTCCCACAGAAACACTTGTTGGCATCTGCTGACACCTGCGCCATCTTTTTTTTTTTTTTTTTTTTTTTAATGCTAATGTCACTCGTTATGACTTGCTTTTTTTTAATATTTATTTTTATTAACTAATCAGCTGATTAATTGGTGTTGTTTTTTTGTCGCCTGGGGATGAGTTTGACTCAATTAAGCAGTAAACTTATCAAAGTCTTTAGTCTAGGTAGTGAGATATGGGGCTGTAATGGGTCATTTTGGGGGGGGGTGGGGGGTAGGGGTGGGGGAGAGGGGGTAGGGATGTGTCGGCTTAAGATTTATGGTTTGTGAGAATTATTTAGGGGAAAGAATATTTTTTTCTCTCTCTTTCTTTCTGTTTGTCTATACATACATCTCTGTCTGTCTGTCTCTCTGTTTCTCTCTCTCTCTCTCTGTCAGTCTGTCTGTCTGTTTCTCTCTGTCTGTCTGTCTGTCTGTCTGTTTCTGTCTCTGTCTGTTTCTCTGTCTCTGTCTGTCTATCTGTCTGTTTCTCTCTCTCTCTCTCTCTCTCTCTCTCTGTCTGTCTGTTTCTCTGTCTCTGTCTGTCTGTCTGTTTCTCTCTCTCTCTCTCTCTCTCCCCCCTTTGTATGAGAACTGTGAGCCCACACAGGGACTTAAGATAGGGGTATGGATAACTTCCGTTACCACATCCTTTTGAAATGTAATCTTTTGTCTCAATAAACTTGTCAAAGTCAAAAAAGTTGCTCACACTCTCTCTCTCCCTCTCTCTATCGCTTTCTTTCTCTATAAATCGATGTCTTTCTTTCTCTCAGTCAGTCTCCATCGCGAAAGTAAAAATCTCACAAAACTATTAAAAACTGATACTAATTGAAAGTTACAAAAAGGCTTTGAACGCAGTCACAACATATTGACTCCCGCTTCTGTTGAGAGACTGTAAACATCAGCTGGGGAGCGACTTAAGCGCCCACCTAGCAACATTTCGCTTAACATTAGCGACTCTCCTCCCCCATCCTCCCCCCCCTTTATTTCTATCTTAGCAACGGCTTTCTCTCAAGCCAACCTGAGAGAAAGTAATGCCATAGAGATTGAATGAATAGATTTATTTTATTTTATTTTATCTATCTCTTGACAAGCAACATTTCATTTTATCTATCTCTTGGCTAGCAACATTTCACCTAGCAACATTTCGCTCAACATTAGCGACTTTGGCTTCAGCTGAAGTGCAGGGGCGGGTCCAGAAAACTTTCTGGTGGGAGGCACAGGGGGGGGGGGTAACAACAATAAATCTGGGGGGGGGGGGCGCCACATTACATATACAGGGGGGCCATTACGAGCAGTCAATGACCATAAGGGGGGGGGGGGGCACACGGGGATGGCCAATCAGATTTCAGGGGGGGGGGGAGGGCAGGTGTCCCCTGTGCCACCGTGGAAGCCCCGCCTCTGCTGAAGTGAGAGAAGTCAATGCTATAGACATGAAATAGATTTCTTTCCATCTATCTCTATTGACTGGCTTTTGACCTCAGCTGA
>NC_091577.1:17072245-17077245 GCF_042767895.1 Penaeus vannamei | reverse complement strand
CTACAGCAAGAACAGGTCATCGAACCACGAAAGGCAAGCACGGGTCATCGAACCATCTACAGCAAGAACAGGTCATCGAACCACGAAAGGCAAGCACGGGTCATCGAACCATCTACAGCAAGAACAGGTCATCGAACCACGAAAGGCAAGCACGGGTCACAGAACTACGAAAGCCAAGCACAGGTCATCGACCCGTCTTATTACTTAGGCAAGCACAGGTCATCGAACCACCTAAAACAAGCACAGGTCACCGAACCACGAAAGGCAAGCTCAGGTCATCGAACCATCTTAATACTAAGGCAAACACAAGCCAAACATCCCCAAGACAAAAGCGTCAAGTCAACTCAAACCAAACCAAAGCATCCCCAACCCTTCAAACCAAGCCAAGCAGACAGACAAACCAAACCGAAACAAGAAGAAACCAACCCAACCTCCAGGACAAAGGCAAGCCAAGTCAAACCAAAGCAAGTCAAGTCAAGCCAGAGCAAGCCAAGTCAAGCCAGAGCAAGCCAAGTCAAGCCAGAGCAAGTCAAGTCAAGCCAGAGCAAGCCAAGTCAAGCCAGAGCAAGTCAATTCAAGCCAGAGCAAGCCAAGTCAAGCCAGAGCAAGCCAAGTCAAGCCAGAGCAAACCAGTGTTGAGTTGGGTTGCAGCGTGACCAAGTTGCAATGATAGCTCTTAAAAGGTGAGAGAGCGACATATGCATATAGAACATGTGCATTGCAGAAGAGTGTATATTTTTCTTGCTTAAAGTCAACAAGCTGCGTAATTCCGACACGCAGAGCAAATAACGACCAGTTTAAAATGAATGAAAAAAAAAAAATCCCGTGATCGGATGTTTGTCTGTCTGTCTGTCTGTTTGCTTGTCTGTTTGTTGGGGAGGGGGTGCTTTGTTTGTTTGTTTGGCGGGGGGAGGGGGTAAAGTTGGTGTGTTTGTTTGTGTGTGTGTTTGTGTCTGTGTCTGTGTGTTTGTGTGTGTGTGTGTGTTTGCCCGCGCGCGCGCGCGTGTGTGTGTGTGTGCGTGTTTGCCCGCGCGCGCGTGTGTGTGTGTGTGTTTTGAGTTTGGGTCTGTGTTTGCGCGAGTGTGTGTGTATATGTACGTATTCGGGTAAGCATACGAAAGTAACTTGCCATTGATCTACGCATACCTGTATGTACACACAGCTAGGTACGCACACACACAAACGCACACACACAACACACACACACACACACATGTATATGCGCACTTTTTCTGTTGGCGGCCATGCTGTCTGACACCGGAATGTAAATGCTAAAAGTTAAGATACTTAAAAAAATATGTAAGATCTTTTTATTTTACAAACTATATGTGTACTTTTGTTATAACTGTCATGTCATTATGTTGATGACAGTTTCAGTATGTCTAATAATGATAATGATAATGATGATGATAATGATGATAACATAGCTAACAGAAATGATAATGATAATGACAATGATAACAATGTTACTGATGATAATTATATTGTTAATAGTAGTGGTAAGGATAATAATGATAATAATAAAAATAATAAAAATAATAGAAATAATGATGATAATAATAACAACAACAACAATAATAATAATGATAATAATACTAATGATAATAATAATAATAATAATAATAATAATGATAATAATAACATAAATGACAATAATGGTCATGATAATAATCATAATAATCATAATCACGAAAATTATAAAATGATAATGATAATAATAATAACAATAAATGTATTGATAATAAGGATAATAGTGCTTATGATAATTATGATAATAGTGATAATTACAATGATAACAACAATAAACAGAGAGGGACAGAGATAGATATAGACAGACAGACAGAGACAGACATACACACACAAACAGATAGACACAGACAGACAGACAGATAGACCTTTCATGAAGCTAGCCAACCATAACCACAGTAATTGCAACACAACAGTACACGCAAGTTTTGTAATAGTCACCCCAGTAACATTCCGTAATAGGGAAGAAAATATTATAGCGATCAAATATGCCTTATATATGGAATATACATGGAATATAGATTAAAAAAGAATTAAATGAAATGGATAATTAAATATTGATAAAATATAAATGATTAATAACTGATATAGTAGAAAAAGTTTCGGTGACTTCCTGTTTATATAAAAAAAAAGAAAAAAAAATATATATATACATATATACATATATATATATATATATATATATATATATATATATATATATATCATATATTTTTATTTATTTATTTTTATTTATTATTCTTTTTATTTTTTTTTCTCTTGTATTTGTATATCAAATATATCTATTCATCTATTTCTTTTTTTAATCATCTTCATTATTGTTACTGTTATTACCATTGTTATCATTATAATTATGATTATCACCATCATTATTGTAAACATTATCATTATCAAAATCATCATTATTACTCTATTATTATGACCATCAACACTAATACCATCATTACTACTATTTACCTCCTCCTCATCATCATTACCACCATCATCATCATTAGTCACCATTATCACCATTATCTTCATTATCATCCCATTTAAATCCATAACGATGAGGAAAATGAACATTTAATGAAACTGCTGAATCATGTTCCTGCTTAGTCCTCTTTCGCAAGCAGACATCGCAGGTGCAGGTGGAAGCGTGCTTGCGTCTGCTTTCAGTCTTCGATTTTGTCTGTTTTTTGCCTGCTTTCAAGGGGGAGGGGCCAGCTTATTTAGATATATATTTTTTTCTTTCTTTCTTTATTTATTTATTTTTTTTTTTGGGGGGGGGGGGTTCTTTTTTATTTTTCATTTTTATTCTGTGTATTTTTTTTTCTTTCTACTTTTTTGAGATTTGGGATATCTGTTTTTTTATTATTATTATATAAAAGAGGGATTTTTTTTTTCTTTCTCTCTTTCTCGCTTTCTCTCTCTCTATTTCTCGCTTTCTGTCTCTCTCTCTGTTTCTGTTTGTCTGTTTCTTTTGCTGTCTGTCTGCCTGCTCATCTGTCTGTCTATGTCTCTCTTTCTCTAGTCCTCAGTCTCTCTCCCTTTCTCTGTCTGTATGTCTCTCTCTCTCTTTATCTATCTATCTATCTCGCGCTGTCTCTGCCTCTGTCTCTCTCTCTCTCTCTCTCTCTCTCTCTTTCTCTATCTCTCTCTCTCTCTCTCTCCACACAAAAATCTTCCACCTCCCCTCTTTTTAAAACCAAAATACACCGACTAATATCAATGGAAAAAGAAAGAGAAAAAAGAAAAAAAATGAAGGAAAAATTAAAAGTTCAAAATAGACTAAACACGGACGAATAAAAAGAGAAAATAAATGAAAAAAAATTCCCCGACTAATGTCAATGTAAAAATAAAGAAAGAAAGGAAAAATTAAGAAAAAAATATAAGTTCAAAATAGACTAAACAAGGACGCAAAAAAAAAAAAGGATTTTCATTTCTTAAATTTCAATTCCCATTTTCTTCATTTTGTTTCTGTTTTTGTGCGTTTGTTTGTTTCCTCAATCACGTGACCAGCCAATCAAACAAGCCTCCCCCCTCCCCTTCCCCATCTCCTTCTCCTTGCCCCCCCCCCCCCACCTCATACCCCTCCCCTTCCTCCGTCTCCTCCCTTTCTCTCATTTTCCCTTTTATTCCTTTCCCCTTCCTCTCCCCTTATCGCCTCCCCCCCTTTTTTCTGTTTTTTATACCTCTCATATCCCATATTTCTCTTTTATTTATTCATTTTTCATTTTTTCCCATTTCTCTTTTAAATTCTTTATTGTCACAGCTCACTTCCTCTCTCTCTCTCTCCCTTTCCTTTCCTCCCTCTCCCTCCCTTTCTTCCAGCATTCCCCATCCCTTTCCTCCCCCCCCCTCCCCCACCCTCTCACTCCTTCCATCCCTTCCCTCCCCCCTCCCACCCCACCTTCTCACTCCTTCTATCCCTTCCCTTTCATCCTACCTTCCCCTCCACCCCCCCGCACGTTCTCCACCCCCTCCTATCCCTTTATCTCTCCTCCCAACTCCCCCTTCCCCCTACTCCCTCCCATCCCCATCCCCCCTCCCTCCCATCCCCCTCCTCCCTCCCTCTCATCCCCCCTCCTCCCTCCCTCCCATCCCCATCCTCCCATCCCCCTCCCCCCTCCTCCCTCCCATCCCCCTTCCCCCTCCTCCCTCCCATCCCCCCCCCGCCCCCCACCCACACAAGCGAGTCCACCGACAAGTTTGTTTTTGGAAACTTTTTTTTTTTTTTTTTTTTTTTTTTTTCTCTTTTTTCTTTTTTTCGTAAAACTTTGCAGTGCGCGCGGATAGATATAGAGACGAAGGGAGATGGATGGCAGATAGATAAAGACTGATCGGGAGTGCGAAGGAGAGAGAGAGAAGATGGAAAGGGGGAATGAAGGAAGGGAGGAGGGAGGGACAGAGGGGCGGGAAGGAGGGAGGGAGGGAGGAAGAAGGAGGGAGGGTGGGAGGAAGAAGGAAGGAGGGAGGGAGGGAGGAAGAAGGAGGGAGGGAGAGAGAAGGAGGAAGGGAGGGAGGGAGAAGGAGAGAGGGAAAGGGAAGAGAGAGAGAGAGAGAGAGTAAGAAAGGAGGAAAGAACGAATGAGAGAGCAAAACAGAAAGAAGGAAAGAAAGAAAGAGAGAAATATAGACACAAAAAAATGACAAATAGCACACGGAACGTACCAAATACCGAACCTTTAGCTAATTAATTCATACATACATTAAGAAGCAAATCAATAACTCAAGACCAACAATTAACTAAAGCAATTTACTATCACAGCGCATCAATCACAGAAAGGTCATGCAGTAAAAAAAAAAAAAAAAAAAAAAAAAAAAAAAAAAAAAAAAAAAAAAAAAAAAAAAAAAAAAAAATCTAGCATTTTCGAAGAACTGCTACGCTAGATTTCAGCACATTTCGCTATTTTTTTTTTTTTTTTTTATTTATTTATTTATTTTTACATATTTGGCGCTGCGACATTTCATTCAGATCCCAGATGTTGTTTTTT
>NC_091577.1:17031152-17036152 GCF_042767895.1 Penaeus vannamei | reverse complement strand
CTGGAACAGCATGAACACAAAACTGATTCGTAGCCAAGGTTGTGTGTTCCCTCTCCCAAGCCCAACCCAGAGGGAATCCTTCCAAAAGGGAGAAATAAGAGCAGTCATTAGGAACACAATTCACACTATTTATTTTGTTTGAGAAATCACAACACATGTATATTATTTCATTATCCTCAGTAATAT
The DNA here is from genome assembly GCF_042767895.1 of Penaeus vannamei. NCBI lineage: Eukaryota > Metazoa > Arthropoda > Malacostraca > Decapoda > Penaeidae > Penaeus > Penaeus vannamei. The sequence goes on along the minus strand of NC_091577.1, from coordinate 17,035,966 downwards.
TTCTAGTCATTACACAAGAACTGTACAGACTCGTTCAAATAAAAACACAGGTATCAGTTGCGAGAGGGGGGGGAGTGGAGGGGATGGCTGCCCAGGGGGGTGAAGGGCACCGGCCCGGAGCGATGAGTGAGGGATGAGGCGACCTGCTGGGGTGAGGGTGACCCACGCCACACGCGCTGTGGGCCTGCACGTCTCACCCACACCGCTGGCCACGCATCAGCTGCACCCCCATGCCCACCATGTTAACAATGCTCACTATTGACACACCTGGTATTTAAAACAATACCAAAAGAACTGAGTACTTAATATAGCATCCCAGGGCATAAGGTTGCCATACTGCTGGCAGGCAGGTAGGCAACAGATGTGGCAACCTGCTTGTGACAGTGTGGGTTGTACATGGGCATGGGGATGCGGGCGTGGGGGGGACGCCTCGCTGGCCTCCCGCCCACGCCTCTCAGGCTGCAACAATGGATTCATTAAAGCTCAACAGCGAGAAGCAGAGAGACCTTCCGTGCCCATAACGGAAAAAGTGCAGTAACGGCAATAAATATTTTAAAAATATATGAAACATCTGGTATAAATTACAAAACTTATTTACGTACTCTACCCACATGGATACCTGCCTACCTTCAGAGCAACACGCGACTATCCTCATTTTTTCATCATCATACAGAAACTGAAAACTGCACGGACATCTAACACAGGCTGGTAAAAAACTCTTCATTAAGTCCTGGACAGCTGAGAATACCACCCAGGTCGAAGCCTAAACCTACTGTTGTCACTTTATACATTGAAAAAAAAAATCTATTTAGCGGAGTGTGAAGAAGCCGGCCACGAGCCTATGGTCATGGGAAGCCGTTCAAGGAAGGGGTGGGGGAGGGGAGGTGGAGGGGGAGAGGGAGGGGGCTTGAGGCTTTGGGGGGAGAGTGAGATTCAGCTCTTCTTTCCGAGGGAGTGGCATTAGAAGATGGAGAAAAGCTATGTACACACAAAATGCTCTCAAAATATAAGCTATAAATACGGAGAGGAACGTGAGGTAAACTAGTCATGGATGGAATACGGTGCCACACACGTCACCAGCGACAGCGCCTGCACCCCCGGCCCTAGCCGAGGGTGAGAAACATAGCTACACTATCTAAAAGTGTATAACAAATAAAAAATAATAATAATAATAAGTGAGAATAAATAATGCACATTAATAGTAACACAAGAACATTTCTAATATAGAAAAAGACTGGAACAAGACACGTTAGGTACTGGGAGAGGTTGGGTGAGACCGCTAGCTGGAGTGGAGGAGGGGGAGGGGAAGGGGGGAGGGGGAGTGAATTGTCCATGAGTGCTAGTGGTGATGCTGCAACTCCACAGCCACCACTGTCATCACCAACGCTGGCTCACCACCACCACCACCACCACAGGCGCCACGGGAAAGACTGGGAGGGGGTGGGGGGAGGGGCCTGGAGCCACGGGGGGGACAACACCTTAACAATGAGATCGTGCGGCCCACCCGACCCTTCCCGCGGTACCCCGGGACACAAACCTTACACCAACCACCATGCTCATGGCACACCCGAAAGAACACGCAGAGTATCACAGTCATACTAGTGCACCAGTGGCAGCCTGTGCACACAACTACCATTCAGAAGCGGTACCTGTGGTGGTGGTCAAGTTGCAGACATGGTACCTGGTGGCCGAGGGATCGTTTAAGAAGGGGTGGTGGGATGGCCTCCGCGGGCACCTTGCGCCACCACCCATACACACCAACCACACCTACAGGAGTTGTCAACACTAAAGTATGCACACTACTACATATTCTCTCTTCTTATTGCTTAGTAAGTTAATTAATTAAAAAAAGAAAGACAAAAATGAAAAATAAAACATATTGTAAAAAATGAAATGATAATTCCTTTTTTTAAAAAATGGAGCCACAGCTGAAAAATGTATTTACGGTCATTATGATCTGAAGTGTGGATGAGCTATTGAATTTTACACGTTCATTGAGGCGAAACATTTATGCCAAAACATTATAACTTGCATAGATTACAATCGTTTTGATTTTAATTTCTCCTACAAACAGTTATTATGTTTGCCATCAAGCAGGTGGTGTGATATGTTCTGTCAGGGTCATGGAAACGATAAAGCAAACTCGTAGGAATCAAGGGAGCCAATACTAACAAGGGGCAGAACCCTCTCGAGCACCTGCTACGGGAGTGTTCAGCTGGCAGTCTGAAGGAAATGGATTTAAAGGTTATTTAGCTGCCTGAGCTGCACCAGTTCTTCTTTTTTGTTTTTGCTTTCTTCTCTCTTTTTTTCTTCTTTTTTATTTCCAGTATTGAGCTACAGGTAAACTCCTGGGTAAACTGTGAAATTATGTCAGCACGGTCTGTAAACTGCTACATTAAAAAACCTTAATGATGCAAACATTTACAATCTCTTAACAACATACAGATGAAAATGGCAAAAAATGCTTTAAAAACTCTATTGTAAAAGTATTTGTATGACGAATATTCCTTTGTTCACTGAAGTTAACTCTAAAAATGGAAAAAATAATAAATAAATCTATACATTACATTATGTATACAATAGTCTGGCTTTCCCTAAAAAAATTACAGTACAGACTTACAAACTGGTTAGTTTATGTAACCAATGAAACATCTAACAATATATACTCTTGTAGATAACAAAGACCATACATACAACCAACATTTATTACAACCATTCCACCCAAAAATGACCCACAACAACCCACCCCAAAATAACATTAATTATTCACATTAACCCACCCTTTCTATAATATGCTCACAGTACAACCATCCACATCCCTGCTGAAACTATTATTGTATCAAAAACAAAAACAAAACAAAAAAAGAAATCAAATGGACTGGTGATTTATTAAGCTCTAACTGTATTGTTATATCCGGATTGAAATCCTGCAAACTATTCGAGTGATGAGAAACACTGACACTTTTGAACTAGACTGGACTCGCTAATATATCACAAAAAAGACTACCACAGTGATGAGTGATTGCTTTGCTTCATAACTCTGGCTTGAAACGGTTTTAAAAATCATAGTCTGCAAGTGATGGCCTACCAATATCCTCCCTTCCTGACACACTACCTACATCTACTCAGCTTTGAGACTGTGCTGACATATACCTTCATCAAATAGCAAAACTTGGTTACAATAGTTCTCGTTTAATTTTCCCAATAGACATTTGACTTTTTGTTTTTTGTCTTTTTTAAATGGGTAATATGTACTCTTCATAAAAATTTACGAGCATTGTGGAAATCAAGTTTTACATTTGTCCACAGCAAATCATTTGTCACTGGATGAATGAAGTTCACCTTATTATCAAGGGTCATAACCAATTTCTACTGCTATATGATGCTTGGAACACAGCTGGGCACCACAACCCTGACTGTCTACTGCTTGTGGGCAGACACCAGGTTTCAAACAGTTGGATACAAGAGTTACGTATCAATCAATAATTGGATACAGACGCCAGATGCAAAGCCATGGCCTTTACAATGTTACACATTATTTGTCAATATCAAAGTAATTCAACACAGTCAAATAGTATATCTGAGCAATCAGAGGTCACTGAAACTAGTATAATGAGATTCTTAACATGAGCTTACTGTGAAGTAGAAAGTACCCTTGAGAAAATTCATGGCTTCACAAACTGTATTAGATAGTCTGTGATAATTTTGTTTTAAGGTGGGAGGTTGTCACTACAAATCATTAAACTGCAAATATGGGTGGTAGATATAAACAAGTGTGTTAATATCCTCAAAAACATCTGTCAACACTGTGCGCATGAGTGATTGATGACTATATTGCACCAAAAGAGTATTGTGCTCTCCATACAAAAGGGTCTGGCTTCTTAATGCTACTTTACATTATCTGTTGGAAGGAACTGTCTCACACATAAACTTCTTCACAAGCCTCCTGGACTGGGTGCCAAAACCTATTATTTTTTTCTGAATCTCATGGAAACCAAATGTAATTCCTCTTTCACTTCCACACACACACATCTCCACATCACAAGTTTCTGTCTGGGACATAAGTTTGTCAAGATATTACACGTGGGGTAAGCTCAGTTCACTTCTGGCAGGACCTTCCAGTTTTTAGTTCACTTTTAACAGGACTTTTTAGTCCCAATTCACTGTTGTGGAGGACTTTGTCCCCAGGTTCACTGTTACAAAGGACTTTATTTTATTTTTGTCCCCTGATTTACTAGTGCAGTGGGACTACCGTTTCCTGGCAGGTGGTTGGGACCATCCAAGCAGGTGGTACCTAGCGTTTGTTAGTTATGATGATAACTGCCCCAAAGCGGCTGGGTCAGTCGGCCTGTTACACGGCTCATGAGATCACTGGCCATTATTGGTGCACAACGCAGGAATGGTGATGCAACAGTCGACACTGTTCACTGAGGGGAGGAGTGCTGCTGTAGTGCATCACAATGCTTAGCAATTATTATTACCCTGTCATATTTAGCAAACACTCCCTTCTCCACACACAGAGAACAGTTTACATACAATAAGTCTTTCAAGTACCACAACCTCCTTCACTTTATCACTTGACAGTGAGGAGATGAAAGTGGAGCTTACCAGGTGCTCTAGGGTAACAAATATATAAAAAAGCTAAAACAAGGAACTGACACTGAGACAATACAGTGAGCATGGGAAACAGTGAGACCTATTTCCTTTACACGGCTAGTACACTACACCAGAGTACTTCTATTGTTACTATCCTTGCACCTTAAAATCCCCCAAAGCCCATGCCCATACTGGTCTGCTTGATGCGCTCCAGCACG
>NC_091577.1:17006152-17011152 GCF_042767895.1 Penaeus vannamei | reverse complement strand
CTTTTACAAGCCGGTGAGTTCATCTCTTCATCTATCACGTTATCTGTTTGATTTCTCTAAGCATCTTCATTATCTTTTCAATCAGTATCTACAAATGCTTTCCCTGTCTAGTTTTGCCATCTAATTTGAAGCTAGTACTATTCCACTATCCTTAACTATTCTAGAAATATCTGATCCAGTAAGATATCAGTGAAGTATTGCACTGGTTATGAAAAACTGCAAGAATCAAAACCCGTGTCTTCCAAGATTTTGAGAGAAAAAAGTCATGGATGTTTTCTACTTACAAAAATAAAAAATAAAAAAATTCTTCCCAAAAAAATCGAACAAGTCTCTCTTTATATAATTTAGAAAAATCTCTGGTACTCTTATTTCGGATATTGTAAAGGGCCAATTACGAAATACATTGGACTTGCACTTCACTCCACAGGCTTCTTGGTGAGCACTCAATATAATGCAAATACTGAGCACTTTTGTGTTTTATCATTCATATATAGCAGAACACATTTAAAATAATCTTTCAGTTAGGACAATGACTTTAATGAAATTTTGTTCATTGCACAAAAGTTCAAGTGGCATAGTATTGTTACATCAGTTCATATCATCTAACTCAGATAATTATTTTTTTCTTTTCCTTTACCTTACAATAAGTCTATGCCCTTAGTTGAATCAAATTTTACTCCCATTCATCAAGTCATACCTTATACTGATTGCATCAGGTGTTTCGTGTACCCCTGCAGCTGTCGTGGCGTGCACACTGCAGTCATCATACCACGGCACAGCACTATGAATAGAATCTTTCTCATTGGCTGTTTATTAAGCAGTCCAGTGTATATGGTGCAGTGTAAGATCAAACTTAATGAAGGTGAAAAACAAAGCCTCTAAAACCAGCACAGTTTAATGTTTTCTCCTCCTTTTTTGTCTTTTTGAGAATGGCGTCTCATCGCTGTCTCTTCCTTCCCCCTCCCCCACTTAGAAATAGACATCCATATGGCTTCTCAAAAAGATTTAGCCTCGTTATTCTTGGTCTCTTTGCTTGAGCTCTCCATAAATGTTTTATATTATGCATCAACCTTTGTTTCTCTTTATAAAAAAAATTGTTTTTCTTCAAAGTGCATTAACTGGAACATGCAATGATATCAAGAAAATACAAACAGAAAAGTAATCAATAATATAACAATGATCTTAATGATAAAAAGAAGACAAGTATAAGATATTATTACGCTAATCATCTGTCTTATAATATTCTTATAGTATGATACAAAAAATATATGTTGTTATACCAAAGGATCAAGAAACCAACAACTCCTTTTACTCCTTGAATATAAAGCTTAAATCTGAGAAATAACATTTAGTGATTTCATCAAATAACACCAAAAACTGTTCTTTTTTGTTTTAGATTAGGGGGGGTGGGCAGGATATATCAGAGGATTTTAAAACATAACTAAAGACACATTATGAATAAAGCAAAGGATATTAACAATAAAATATTATCCATGAGTTTGCCAAACAGTAAAAATACACTTTAAATCAAAACAAAATGCATATCCAAAGTTCACACTTTTTCTTCACCTCTAAAAAGGTTAATCATTTGCGTACTTAATAAAACACTTTAAAGTAGATAATAGAAGCTAGTCCAAATGGTATTCAAAAATGTACATTTAAAAAAAAGGCATTTAGTTTGTGATTTTTTGCTTTTATCTGTAACTTTTGGGAAACCAAAATGTTGACTATTTCTAAGAGACACTTTTAGGTAACCTTTCACAGGTTTTAAGACTTCACCATAGGCAAGTGCTGAATTACCAAAATAATGAAAAAAAAACAATAAATAAATATACACATCTGTCACCAAAAACAGCAGCTCTTCATCACAATTTAAGAATTTTCATGTGCTAAAAAAAAAATGGGCTATCTGTGTGGGTAATATGACCTGATCCAAAGAACAACACTTTTAATTATAAACTCAACTTTTAATCTTTTTCCTGAGCCAAAAAAATAAGATAAAAAAGAGATCACTTTTGAATCAATATTTGCATTACTGATTTTCCTCACCATTTTGTTTCAGCGGCAATTATCTTTTCAACAATCACCCCCACACGTTAAATCCAGCATTGCAAGATTCGCTCACATTTACAAAATGCTTTCAAGAACAAACAAACTGTACTCGACTTTTAACTAATCCCCTTCTTGCAGTAAGCTATAAGTGAGAGCTAACATAATCACCGACATCAATCATCACCAACCAATTTCAAAGCCTTCAATTTCTAAACATACCTATAATCAGCCAGAATTTAAGATCATACAAAGAGGGATAATAAATTCATATACTTTAATAACTTAGAATCAAGTAAAAATCATGTGAGGGGGATAAATCCTACTAAGTGACAAGACAATTGAGTTATAGAGTGGTGAAATTGTTAAATCTATTGTTAATGACTATATCAAGAATATATAACTTCATTTAGATCAATAATATATCCACTTAAAAGAGAAAAAATTATATGGTTAATGTACTTAACAACTAGTATTGTACGACCCATTTCTTGAGAATTTGGAACTCCAAAAGATGAGTTATCCTTCAGGAAATACATTCTACCCTTATCAATATATCTCAAAAAAGTTTCATAAAGCACAATAATTTCTACTATCAACAATGCCTTGCTTCAGCTAAACTCAACTAAAAAAAGGAAAAAAAAGTAAGAAGCATCTACATGGAAATCTATTGCACAACTAACAAGCAACTCACCCATTTTCCATAAGCTTTATGTGCTTTGGTTTACGCCCTCTTCTCTTGGGCTGCGTCTGGCCAAGAATCTCCTCGACTGGTCTAGGAGGCGGACCGCTGTACTCGTCCACAAAACTGTATGGGTCCCCTTCCCGTCCCGGAGGCCCTTCATGCCCCGGATGGCCCTGACCTGGCAAGCCCTGGCCCATGTGACCTCCCATGGGCTGGCCTGGGTATTGGCCAGGGTGTGGGTGACCCATATGCTGCTGGTCAGGGTACTGACCCATATGCTGCGGACCCATGTGCTGCTGATTCATGTGCTGCTGCGGGTGAGGTGGAGGTCTTGGGTGTCCCTGGTAGTTGGGCGACATGGGAGACATGTCCCCCATCCCAGGGTGACTCTGGTAGCCCTGATAGTGCTGATGCTGCTGGGTCTGCTGCTGGAGAGGCGGGTACCCCATGTGAGATCCGTTGTGAGGCCCAGTGAGTGGTCCGTTATGTGGTCCATTATGTGGTCCGTTGTGTGGTCCATTGAGTGAGGGTCCATGCATGGATTCTGGGGTCATGGGGTGGTGTTGGTGGAGGTGAGAGTAAGGAGCATACGGGTCTGGCTCTTGCTTTAGGGCTCCGGCCTGTCCTATACCATCCAGGCTGTCTCCCTCATACCAGTCCTTACCCTCACCCTTCAACTTGCTGTACAGGAAAAAATAGACAAATATTAGATACCTTAGCCACCATAAAATTATATTACATGTTAAAATAATCACTTTTGAATGCCCTTCTATGTACTTTGCCCAATCTTATATTCAGTTTCCTTTTTATATTTTGTTTTTCATTGGTAAATACAGTCAGTTGTAATATAATTGCATTGCTCCATCTCCATGAAGAGTTAAAACGCATGATAGGAAATTCTTGTTTATCCTGTGAAAGAAGAGCATCTGCATGGTAAAAAGCTTTGGAATAAATTGAAAACAATGAAACATTACCTGAAATATAAATCTTGAATATACATGGGAAAAAAAATCTGATATCAGTTCTAAATTCCCTAAATCACAATGAAATCTGATAAATAAGTATCACAAAAGCAAGAAATGCAAGAGGTGGATATAGAATGTTTCAAATCCGATTAAGTGGACAAAGAATTTATGAGAGTATTAATAATGCGATTTGATCTAAACCTGAAGCTGTCACTGAAGTGCCCAAAACACTTCATTACAGATTGGCTGTAAATAAGTTTCATGATTGAGAGTTATTACAAGATATTCATTCACTATGAGCTAAATGATTTATAGACATGACTTCTCATCTACAAGAAAAAAAAAAAAAATCAAAGAAATTCGCTTCCAAGCTGCTGATATGAAAGATCTCAAGATGCTTTCCAAAACCTGTATCAAAAAAAAAAGAGACACGAAAACAGCCAGTCAGGTTATATATAAGACGAGATTGCTTTAGAATCACATCTAACAAGTTAACAAAACCAACAGATAATACAAGAAAAAATCTATTCTTTTACTTAATGAACTTAATAATAATAATAACAATAATAATAATTATTATAATAACAATAATAATAATAATCATAATAACAATAACAATAATAATTATAATAACAATAATAATCATAATAACACAAATAATGATAATCATCATAACAATAATAATAATAATAAATAAAATAAATAAATAGATAATAAATAATATTAATAATAATAATAATAATAACAATAATAATAATGATCACACTCCTTAAAATCTGTTTTCAAATGAGGAAAAATACATACAAGCAGAACATTCTTATAAAGCTGCTACTGAAATTCTTGTCATTTAATTGATATATTTATATTGCAAAAATATCATACAACTTTTTCTTTCTTGCTGGAGAAATGCAATCAATAGAAGCTCTGAATATATTGACTTTCTAGAGCAGAAGAAATTTTGAAAACTGTAGAGGGCATTTTTCTTCTGATAAAGCAAATATTTTCATTAAAAAAAAAAAAACACCCACTCCCTCAAAAAAAAAAAAAAAAAAAAAAAAAAAAAAAAAAAAAAAAAATCACATCTACAAAATCCTGAAAAAGCAAAGGCAGATTATCATAAAAAAGAAATCCAGAAAATCATTGGTGATACACATTTCCAAAGCAGTAAACTATTCAACTGCTCAATATATACATCGAGTGGCATAAACCTCTATAGATCTAAGATGATTTGACAAGTTAATGCCACGCCAAATTCAGCCTTTTAAAACCCATGAAATGCCCCCCCTTTTTTTTTGTTTTTT
>NC_091577.1:16998652-17001152 GCF_042767895.1 Penaeus vannamei | reverse complement strand
ACACCCGCTTAATAAACAATAAAGAAAGACGCGGCGACGGACACGCTTTAATCTTTCAAGAACGCCATTTTCATTTCACTCTTTCTCTGGCCGGTGAGTATGTCGGACAATGAATATTTTCGTGTATCGGCTGCAATGATGATGATTTAAGGGAGGGAGGGTCACGGGATGGGAAGGTGGGAGTAATGACATTATTATTGTTGTTATCATTATTATTGTTGTTGTTGTTGTTACTGTTGTTGTTGTTCTTATTATCATTATCATTATCATTATCATTATCATTATCATCATCATCATCATCATCATCGTCACGTCATCACCATCATCATCATCATCATCATCATCATCATCATCATCATCACCATCATCATCATCATCATCATCGTCATCATCATCATCACCATCATAATTATTATGATTACGATTATCATTATCATAATCATCATCATTATTATAAGTAGAAGTAGCAGTAGTAATAACAGTAGGTAAAACAGTAATGATGATAAGGATAATACTAACACTTCCATTAATCATAATAACAATAAAAAAACAATAATAACAAGAATAACAAGAACACGAAAAAGCAAGAAGTCGTCATCATAAACATCTATCATGATGACGACGACGATGACGACGATGACGATGACGATGAACAGATTTCCTAAAATAACCAACGACGAATTTTTAAAAAATGACTCGATATACACGAACGCAAATACTCTTACCTCCACGCACAAGCACACGCACACAAATACATAAATGAATAAACAACAAATAACAAATAGATAAGAAAAAAAACTACGTATAAATACACAAAAAAATACACAAATAGATAATAAAATCAAACTAAGAAACAAATGAATAACAAACAAACAAATAAATAAATAGAGAAATAGGTCAAAATAAGTAAATAAGTAAAAAAAAAAAAGGCGATTTCCACTCGCTCGCAATACATGTCCTCGTTCTCGATGTTGGAAAACCGGAAGCGACGAATGGGAAGGCAAGGCGGGATGAAGAAGACGATGATGAAGAAGAGAAGAGAGGAGGGGGGAGGGGAGAAGAGGAGGGGGAGAAGTGGGAAGAGGAGGGGGAGAAGTGGGAAGAGGAGGGGGAGAAGTGAGAAGAGGAGGGGGAGAAGAGAGAAGAGGAGGGGCAGAGAAGGGGAGAAGAGAGGGAGATAGAAAGGGAAAGGAGGGAGGGAGGGAGGGAAAGGGAAAGGGAAAGGGAAAGGGAAAGGGAGAGGGAGAGGGAGAGGGAGAGGGAGAGGGAGAGGGAGAGGAGAGAGAGAGAGAGAGAGAGAGAGAGAGAGAGAGAGCAGAGAGAGAGAGAGAGAGAGAGAGAGAGAGAGAGAGAGAGAGAGAGAGAGAGAGAGAGAGAGAGAGAGAGAGAAGAGACAGCCAGACACACAGTCAAACAGACAGAGAACCACCACCCACCACCACCAAAGGCCAAAGCAGCGACAGCAAAGAGGGCGCCCCCAGCAGCTGGAGCCCCTCCTCTCCCTCCTCTCCCTCCTCTCCTCTCCCTTCCCTCCCTCCTCTCCCTCCGCCCGCCCGCCCTCGCCACCTCCGTCGCCATGGCTAGCTCACCAACCCGAGCTCGGCAGCGGCTCCAATTTGTCCCAGCTCCGTTCCCTGTGCTAATCATTTACGCCTATTAATTTGTTTTCAGGACTCTGTCGTATAAAAGTTTCGCCATGTCTATTCCAAGCAGGAAATATCTATTCACCGGCGACAATTGAAATACAAAAAAATAGGAAAAAAGAAAATGTTTTGCCTTGGGAGTGTCTTCGATGGCGCGTGCGTGCGTAGGTGTGTATTCATAAATATTCACATCCGTAGAAATATATGTAAATATGAATATGAACACATACAACCCCACAACCTTGACCACATTTCGCATATGCATGCGCACAAAACGATCATATATACATATATACATAAATACGTACACCCACACCCATCCTACGCCAAGACAATATCTACATCGCGTGTGTGTGCGTGCATACGGGTGCGTGTATGCATAAATACACATACACATACATATCACACACACACACACACAAACCCCCAGCAACCCTGCCACAATACCTATATTGCGTGTGTGTGCGTGCATACGGGTGCGTGTATACATAAATACACATACACATACATATCACACACACACAAACCCCCAGCAACCCTGCCACAATATCTATATTGCGTGTTTGTGCGTGCATACGGGTGCGTGTATGCATAAATACATATACACATACATATCACACACACACACACACACACAAACCCCCAGCACCCCTGACCCCCCCCCCCTCCGCCCTTCCTGACACCACAGCCGCCTCAGCCCAAGAATCCGCCCGCGAGAGATATTGGAGCATGAGCCTCGGCCACGGACGCGTCAGGAGCATAATCTCCTTTTGTGCGTAGAAGTTACTGGGGGTAAATGTGACCTGTTTTACCCGCGATCAGATCCCGTTTTTATGAATGTCAATTGCAAAATCAAC
>NC_091577.1:16978652-16993652 GCF_042767895.1 Penaeus vannamei | reverse complement strand
AAGAGTGCGCTTGCGTGTGTGTGTGTGTGTGTGTGTGTGTGTGTGTGTGTGTGTGGTGTGTGTGGGAGAGGGAGAGAGAGAGAGAGAGAGAGAGAGAGAGAGAGAGAGAGAGAGAGAGAGAGAGAGAGAGAGAGAGAAGAGAGAGAGAAAGAGAAGAAGAGAGAGAGAAGAGAAAGAGAAAGAGAAAGAAGAAAGAGAAAGAGAAAGAGAAAGAGAAAGAGAAAGAGAAAGAGAGAAAGAGAATGAGAAAGAGACAGAGAAAGAGAGAAAGAGAAAGAAAGAAAGAGAAAGAGAAAGAGAAAAAGAGAGAGAGAGAGAAAGCTTACGTCTGCACGTGCATGTATGAGAGTGCGTGCATGTGTCCGTCCATGTAAGCGAGGGCGCGCGTGTCTGCGCATGCGTCCCCCTCATCAGGCGTGTGATTAGGCCATCGTGGCACTCGCCCTCGGTGCCAAGTGAGAACCGCACGCGTCCGCAGCCACCGCGGCCCGCATGCGCCCCCCCCCCCCCCGCCGGCCAGGGAGACTTGTCAAAACACTTCCCACGCCGCTGATGTATGATAAATAGAATATACATATATCTAACGCTCGCCCTCCCCCTCCCCCTCCCCCTCCCACTCCCTCTCCATCTGTCGCGCTCTCTATCTCTTTGTTGGCTTCTTTCTTTCTTTCTTTCTCTTTCACGTATATAATACATTATATATATATATATATATATATATATATATATATATATATATATATATATATATATATATATATATATATATATATATAAAATATATATATATATAAATATATATACAAAAAAATATATAATATATATACACATATTACATATATACATATTATACATTTATATATACATATTATATATATATATATATATATATATATATATATATATATATATATATATATATATATATAACCCTACATACATATATACATATATACATACACATGTTTATGATATATCCATGTTTCTATTCTTGTCATTCTCTGCCTTCTTTATGTTCTTTCATCTCCCTTTCCCTTCTCCTTCTTCCTCCCCTTTCATTCTTATTTATCTCCCTCTGTCTCTTGTTCTCTGTTTATGTCTCCTCGTCTTTCTCCGTCTGTGCCTTTTCCCCGGCTCCCTCTGGGTCTCTTTCGCCATCTCCGTCAAGAAGCAGGCCAGCGGGGCGGAGGGGGGGGGGGCAAGGAGGGAGGGAGGGAGGGAGAGAGAGGGAGGGAGGGAAGGAGGGAGTGTAAGGGAGGCAAGGAGGGAGGGAGGGAGGGAGGGAGGGAGGGAGGGAGGGAGGGAGGAAGGGAGGGAAGAGAGGGAGGGAGGGAGGGAGGGAGAGGAGGGAGGGAAGGGGGTGGGGGCAAGAAGGGAGGGAGGGAGGGAGAGGAGGGAGGGAGGGAGGGAGGGAGTGGGGGCGAAAAAGGAGGGAGGTGGGAGGGAGGGAGGGAGGGAGGGAGGAGTGAGGGCAAGGAGAGGAGGGAGGGAGGGAGGGAGGGAGGGGAGGGAGGGAGGGAGGGAGGGGGGTGGGGGCAAGGAGGGAGGAGGAGGAGAGGGAGGGGGTGGAGATGAGGAAAGGGTGCAAAGCCATGTAGTAGGCGGAGGAAGGAGGTGGAGGTGTGAGGTGGAGGCGGTGATAGAGGAGGAGGAACAGGAGAGAGGAGGGAGGAGTAAGCGGAGAAGGGGTGGTGGAGGAGGGAGGAACAGGAGGAGGTTGAGGAGGAGGAGGAACAAGAGGTGGAGGAGGAGGAGGAACAGGAGGAGAGACGAAAGAGAGAGAGAGTAAGGAAAGAAGGGAGAGAGAGAAAAAAAAACAAAATAGAAGGAGGGAGGGGGGCGAAGCAGTGAAGAAGAAGAAGAAGAAAATGATGATGATGGTGATGATAGCCACAACAACATGATGAGCCCTCGGCCGAGGACATTGAGGATGACCTCGGGCTGCTCGAGTGCCGCCGCCATGACAGGGTGCCACGTCAGAGGGCCACTGGCTAAGGAGGGAGGGGGAGGGGGGAGGGAAAGGAGGGGAGGGGAAGGGAAAGGGGAGAGGGAGGGATTGAGGGAAGGGAATGGAGAGAGAGAGGGGAGAGAGGGAGAATGGAGAGGGAGGGGGATTGGAGGGTAAGGGGAAGGGAGGGGGAGGGGGAGGGGGTGAGGGGAGGAGGAGGGGAAGGGAACGGAGAGGTAGAGGGGAGAGAGAGGGAAGGAGAAGGGACTGGGGAAGGGAGGGGGAGTGGAAAGGATTGAGGAAGGGAGGGGGAAGGGAGGGAAATGGGGAAATGAAGTGGGAAGATGAGGGTAAGAAGAGGAGAGGAGGAGGATATGGAAAAGAAGAAGCGAAGGAGTAACAAGAAGGAAAAAAAGAAATTCAAATGAAGTAAGTAAGAGAAAAATACGAAGAGAGATGAAGTAAAGAAAAGAATGACATGAGAGAGGAGAGGGAAGAGGATAAAGCGAGGGAAGAGAAAAGAAAGGAAAATAAGAAAGAAGACAGGCAGGACAGATAGAGTAAAGAGCAGAACAAGAGGAGAGAGGAGAGAGAAGAACGAGAGAAATGGGAAGAGAGATGAGAGCGGAGAAGGACAGGGGTAGAAACAGAGTAAATAAGAGAATAAATAGAAAGCGGAGAGAGGAGAATGAGAGAAGAGAGAAGAAAAGAGGAGAGAGAAGAACGAGAGAGATGAGAACGGAGAAGGACAGGGGTAGAAACAGAGTAAATAAGAGAATAAATAGAAAGCGGAGAGACGATAGAATGAGAGAAGAGAAGAGGAGAGAGAAGAACGAGAGAGATGAGAGCGTAAATAAGAGAATAAATAGAAAGAGGAGAGAGGAGAATGAGAGAAGAGAGAAGAGAAGAGGGGAAAAGGGGAGAGGGACATGCGTAGGAGGACAGGGGTAGAAACAGAGTAAATAAGAGAATAAATAGAAAGAGGAGAGAGGAGAGAATGAGAGAAGAGAGAAGAGAAGAGGGGAAAAGGGGAGAGGGACATGCGTAGGAGGACAGGGGTAGAAACAGAGTAAATAAGAGAATAAATAGAAAGAGGAGAGAGGAGAGAATGAGAGAAGAGAGAAGAGAAGAGGGGAAAAGGGGAGAGGGACATGCGTAGGAGGACAGGGGTAGAAACAGAGTAAATAAGAGAATAAATAGAAAGAGGAGAGAGGAGAGAATGAGAGAAGAGAGAAGAGAAGAGGGGAAAAGGGGAGAGGGACATGCGTAGGAGGACACGTCGAGGGGAAAGGGAAATGCGGAGGCGATGCGATGTCCTTTTACACTTTCTTTCAACTTTCTTTCTCTTTTTCTTTCTTTTTCTTTCTTTCCTTTCTTTCATTTCTTTTTCTTTTTCCTTTCTTTTCTTTTCTTTCTCTTTTTCTTTTTTCTTTCTTTCTGTTTCCTTTCTCTATATTTCTTTCTTTCTTTTTTTCTTTCTTTCTGTTTCCTTTCTCTCTTTTTCTTTCTTTTTTTTCTTTCTTTCTGTTTCCTTTCTCTCTTTTTCTTTCTTTTTTTTCTTTCTTTCTGTTTCCTTTCTTTCTTTTTTCTTTCTTTCGTTTTTTGCTTTAAGCTTTGTGCATATTTCGTTGTCTTTCTTTTAGTTATCTTTTATATTTTTTGTAATTTTCTTTTCTTCTTCTTTTACTTGTTTTCGTAAGTAAACCAGAGAGAGCGAGATCGAGACACACAGCGAGAGAGAGAGAGAGAGAGAGCCAGAGAGAGAGAGAGAGAGAGAGAGAGAGAGAGAGAGAGAGAGAGAGAGAGAGAAAGAGAGAGAGAAAGAGAGAGAGAGAGAGAGAGAGAGAGAGAGAGAGAGAGAGAGAGAGAGAGAGAGAGAGAGAGAGAGAGAGAGAGAGAGAGAGAGAGAGAGAGAGAGAGAGAGAGAGGGAAAAAGGGCAAGGCGGGTGATGAAAAAAAAAAGAGAGACAGAGAGAGGAAAAAACAGACAGACAGACAGACAAAAAGAAAGAAAAATAAGAAAAAGTAAGAAAAAAAAAAAAAACACATCTTCTGCAATCTTCGTCGACGAATTATTCCCCCCCATTCCCATCATTCCCCCTCCCTCTCCCCCTACCCTCTCACTCCACACCACCCTCGCATCAGCTTAGGATTACATGGTAGCCCCCTGTGTGAGTGTGCAGGTTTCACTGTGAACGTGCTCTTCGTGTACGTGGGATGGGGACGCAAAAAAGGATACAGGTGTGCAATGCACGTGATCTGCGCAGGTAATTTCCAAATGCTGATGTCACTTTTAGCCACCCCCATCCCCCACCCCATCCCCCACCCCATTACCCCCCATCCCCTATTCCGCCCCCATTCTCCCCCCATCATCGCCTTCTCCTTCCCTCCTCCCCTCCCCTCATTTCCTCCCTCCTCTTATCTCCCCCTCCCTCCCCATTTCTAACCCCCCATCACCGCCTCTTCCCCCTCCCCCCATCCCCTTCCCCCCCCTCAACCCCCTTCCCCCCTCACCCCCGCCTGCCATCACCACAGTCTCATCACCAACACCACCACACACTGTTACCACCGTCACCACGTCCATCGCAGCTGCCGCTAGCTTTGTGGGCGGGACTGCATCATGTACGGAAGCGGACTGCACACAGACAGAGAGATGGATAGGCAGAAATGCAGGTAGATGGATAGATAGACAGATAGATAGACATAGATAGATAGATAGATAGAGAGCGAGAGAGAGAGAGAGAGAGAGAGAGAGAGAGAGAGAGAGAGAGAGAGAGAGAGAGAGAGAGAGAGAGAGAGTTAAATAGATAGATGGATAGATAGATAGATAGATAGAGAGAGAGAGAGAGAGAGAGAGAGTTAGTTGGATAGATGGATAGATAGATAGGCAGAGATGCTGGTAGATAGACAGATAGATAGATAGAGATGGATAGATAGATACATAGAGAGAGAGATAGATAGATAGATGATAGATAGATAGATGTGTAGATAGAGAGAGAGAGAGAGAGAGAGAGAGAGAGAGAGAGAGAGAGAGAGAGAGAGAGAGAGAGAGAGAGAGAGAATCAGGGACAGAGAGAGAGAGTATAGTTAGATAGAATAGGCCAGACAGAGGATTTAGATTTGTGAGAGATAGGGCAGAAATGCAGGTAGATGGATAGATAGATAGATGGATAGATAGATAGATAGAGAGAGAGATAGATAGATAGATGGATAGATAGATAGCTCGAAAAACAGACGAATAGAGAGGGAAATAGATACACACAGACAGATAGATGGATATATAGGTAGACAGACGAACAGAGAAGAAAACAGACAGACAGACATTCAGACAAGATAACAGACAAGGAGATAAAACAAAACAAAACAAAACAACAAACAAACAAAAAAACAAGCATGGCTGAACTCACGCAAAGGGAGACAAAGTGACAAACAAACAGACACAGAAAACAGACACGCAGACAGTCGCCGAAGCAAGATCTCCGACAAAGGAAGTCTTTCAGCGTAACTGGTGGTGGGCGTGGGCGTGGGCGTGGAAGGGGGGCGGGGGGCGGGGGGCGGGGGGTGGCGGCTCCCTGTGGAAGCTCAACGTTTGGCAAGAAATAAAGCAGCGGAAGAATTAATGGAAATGTGGTAATGGAAGTTGTGGGAGTAATTATAAAGAAAATAATAAATCATGATAAAATAATGATGATAATATATAACAATGATGATATGTAATAATAATAATAATAATAATATAATGGAAGTTGTGGTTGTTGTGGGAGTAATTATAAAGAAAATAATAAATCATGATAAAATAACGATAATGATATATAACAATGATGATATGTAATAATAATAATAATAATAATAATAATAATAATAATAATAATAATAATAATAATAATAATAACAATAACAAGAACAACAACAACAATAATAATACTGATAATAACAATACTAACCACAATAATAACAACAGCAATAACAAAACAATAATAATAACAATAATAATAATAATAACATCAATAATAATAATAATAATAACAATAATAATAATAATAATAATAATAATGAATAATAATAACAAAATAATAATAATAAGAAGAATAAGAATAACAATAGCAACATCAGAGAAGAACATCAACAGTAATAAACACTTCTAACAATGATAAGATGAAAGACAACAAGAAAAAAATAAAAATAAAAAGATTAGCAATAACACAAAGGCATTGCAGACTCTGAAACCCCTTGAAGACAAACGGATAAAAAGACATAGACAGACAGACACAAACAGAGGAAAAAGACAGACAGAATGACAGACACAGAGAAAAAAGACAGACAGAATGACAGACACAGAGAAAAAAGACAGAGACAGACAGATAGACAAACAGAGAAAAAAGACAGACAGACAGACAGAGAAATAAGACAGACAGACAGACACAAAGAAAAAAGACAGACAGACAGACAGACACAGAGAAAAAGACAGACAGACAGACACAGAGAAAAAGACAGACAGACAGACAGAGAAAAAGACAGACACACAGACAGACAGAGAAAAAAGACAGACAGAGACACAAACAGAGAAAAAAGACAGACAGACACAGAGAAAAAAGACAGACAGACACAGAGAAAAAAGATAACTGCGCATAACGATATTGTTTTGTCTCGCAATGCGTCCAGATTCGCGCCATAAAAAGAAATAAAATAAAAAAATAATAATAGTAAATAACAATAGTAAGTATCACGCCATCCCATGATCTTGCTAAAAAAAAATAATAAAAGCACAGATATTGAAACTGAACAATATTCACGATATGAATCATAAAAAAACACAAATAAACAGTTAACCTCATCAAACCCATTTGCATACACCGTAAGTTGTTGCAATGTGCGGCTTTTAAACAGTTGCAACGCTGCGCACTCGATTGCAAGCGCAACGCGAAGTTACAGGTGAAAATGCAACAAAATGACTCGTCTTTTCGAGCAAAAATTCCATCACATCATATAAAGGCAGAAGTGAGATAAAAACTGATAACAGGCCAAGACTACAACAGGTTGTCCTTAGACTAAATTGCCCGAGCTAGCTAGCTAGCTCTCTCTCTCTCTCTTTCCTCTCTTTTTCCTCTCTTCTCTCCTCTCCCCTTCTCTCTTCTCCTCTCTTCTCCTCTCTTCCCCTCTCCTCTCCTCTCATCTCCTCTCTTCCCTCCCTCTCTCTTTCCTCTCCTTCTCCTCTCTCCTCTTCCCTCCCTCTCACTCCCCACTCCCTCCCTTCCCTCTCCTCTCCTTCTCCTCTCCTCCCCCTCCCCCTCTCCTCCCCCTCTCCTCCCCCACTCCCTCTCCCTCTCCTCTCTCTCTCCTCTCCTTCCTCTCCTCTCCTCTCTCTCTCCTCTCCTCTCCTCCCCTCCCCTCCACTCCCCTCCCCACTCCATACTCCTCCCCACTCCACTCCTCTCCTCTCCTCTCCTCTCCTCTCCTCTCCTCTCCTCTCCTCTCCACTTCTCTCTCTCTCCCTCTCTCTCTCTCTTTCAATACTCATTCTCCAAGTACACCTTTTCCTTCTGGTCACTTTCCTGGAATTCCCACCGTTTCCCTACAGCCACAGCGCCGCCCCAGCCACAACACTTGCTGTACGCTGCATCTCCCAGCCACAGCACCGCCACATCCTCAGGGCTAGCATCACCACTGTACCACCACAACCACCGCTCCGCCACATCCACTGGGGAATGACTGTACCATCACAACCATTGTTCCACCACAACACCAGCTCTGCCAGTCACCGTTTTACCATAACCAAAGCTCCTATGCAACCACAACGCCACAACCACAGCTCCGCCACAACCACCACAATCTCCGTTCCATCACAACCAAAGCTCCGACACAACCACAGCTCCACCGCAATCACCGTTCCACCACAACCACAGCTCCGCCACAACCACAGCTCCACCACAATCACCGTTCCACCACAATTACCGTTCCACCACCATCACACCTCCACCACAACCACAGCTCCACCACAACCACAGCTCCACCACCATCACACCTCCACCATAGCTCCTCCACAGCCTCCGTTCCACCACAACCACAGCCGGCGCCCTCCCCCTCCTCGGCCGCCCCAGCCTACAACCGGGGCCACCGGATAATAGTGCAGGAACAGTGTTGTTATTGTACAGCGCCCGGGGGAACCTACAGATAACCAATTACGGCTCTTAATAGATTCCCCACCATGAACAACCCTCTGCCTACTGGCCTGCTGCCTCTCCCCCCACCTTGCCCCTGCCCCCACCCCCTCCCCGCCGTCCCTGCCTGCTTCGTCCACTCTGTCCAACCTACTCTTTTATTCCCAAGGTTTGGCAGTTTGCTTGCTTGCTTGCCTGCCTGCCTGCTTGCCTGCTTGCCTGCTTGGCCTACCATTCTTCCTCAACCATTCTCCTCTTCCCTCCCTCCCTCTCCCTCCCTCCACCCCCTCCCTACAACACAAGCCTTTCCGCTCTACAGCGCACTCCGAGGCCCTCTCCCCTTTCTTTTTCTTCTTTCCTTCACTTGCCCCCTTCCTTCTTCCTTCTCCCTTCTACCCCTCCCCCTGCCCTTCACCCTTGCTTTATTCCTTTATCTCCCACCCCCTTCCTTTTCGTCTTCCCTTTACTTTCCTCCTTTCTTCTCCCTGTCCCCCATTACCCTCCTTACCCTCTCCCTCCTTCCTCCTTCCTTTCTTTCCTTCCCCTCCTCCACTCCTCTCCCCTCCTTCCTTCCTTTCTCTTTTCTTTCTTCCCCCTCTCCTCCTCCCTTCTTCCTCTCCTCCTCCACCCTCCTCCCTCCTCCTTCCTTCCTTTCTTTCCTTCCTCTCTCCTCCCTTCCTCCTCCCATCCCTCAATTTCTCTCCTCCTTCCTTCCTTTCTTTCCTTCCCCCTCCTCCCCTTCTTCCCCTCCTTTCTTCCCCTCCCCCCACCCCACCCCCCCTCCCTAGTACACGCCACTGCACGCACTATTTCACGCTCTGCTACCCGCTCCCGGCATGACTGTGCTGATGGTGGGTGGCGTCACAGTCTGCTGCACTGATTGCTGCACTCAACGCTGTCAGCAGACTGCGTGCACTGCCTCGCTGCCGCTGGGTGGAGGCGAGAGGGGGCGAGTGGAGGTGAGTGGGAGGAGAGAGGGAGTGGGGAGGCGAGTGGGAAGAGAGAGGGAGGAGAGAGGGGGCGAGTGGAGGTGAGTGGGAAGAGAGAGGGAGTGGGGAGGCGAGTGGAGGCGAATGGAGGTGAGTGGGAGGAGGAAGGATGAGAAAGAAGGGGAAGGGAATTGTAAGAAAAAAAAAGGAGTAAAATAGAGGAGGAGGAAAATGAGGAGGAGGAGGGAGGGAGGAGGAGAGAGGAGGAGAGAAGGAAGGAGGAGGAGGAGGAGGAGGCGGAGGAGGAGGAGGAGGAGGAGGAGGAGGAGAAGAATAAGAATAAGAATAATAAGAATAAGAATAAGAATAAGAATAAGAAGAAGAAGAAGAAGAAGAAGAAGAAAAAGAAGAAGAAGAAGAAGAAGAAGAAGAAGAAGAAGAAGAAGAAGAAGAAGAAGAAGAAGAAGAAGAAGAAAGAAGAAGAAGGAGAAAAAGAGGCAGTAAGAGAAGGAGGAGGAAAAAGGGGAAGGAGGTTAGGGCTAGGAAATAAGTAGGAGGAGAGGGGGAAGGGCAAGACGAAGGATAAAGAAAATAGAACGAGTGAGAGTGGAAACACGACGAAAGAGGAAGAGGAGGATGAGTAGGGAGGAAGCCAACGAAAGGGAAGAAAAAAGAGGAGAAAGGAAGAAGGGGGGAGGGAAAGGAAAGAAGCTAGACGGAGGAGAAAAGGAAGTGAGGAAGCGAAAGAGGAAAAGAGAAACCGACGGAGAAGAAGAAAAGGAAGCGACGGAAGGAGGAGGAGGAGGAGGAGGAGGAGGAGGAGGAGGAGGAGGAGGAGGAGGAGGAGGAGGAGGAGGGAGGGGACGAGGAGGAGGAGGAAGGGAGGAAACAGGAAGGGCAGGCGAAGGAACCGACGAAGAAGAAGAAAAGGAAGGGACGGAAGGAGGAGCAAGAGGAGGAGGGGAGGAAACAGGAAGGGCAGGCGAAGGAACCGACGGAGGACGAGAAAAAGGAAGTAGGAGGAGGAGGAGGAGGAGGAGGAGGAGGAGGGAGGAGGAGGGAGGAGGGAGGGAGGAGGAGAAGGAAGGAGGGAGGAGGAGGAGGAGAGGGCAGGAAGAGCAGGAAGGGCAGGCGAAGGTACCGACGGAGGACGAGAAAAGGAAGTAGAGAGGAGGAGGAGGAGGAGGAGGAGGAGGAGGGAGGAGGAGGAGGAGGGAGGGGGAGGAGGAGGAGAGGAGGAGGAGAGGAGGAGGAGGAGGAGGGGAGGGGGAGGAGGAGGAGGAGGAGGAGGAGGGAGGAGGAGGGAGGAGGAGGAGGAGGGCAGGAAACAGGAAGGGCAGTCGAAGGAAAGCGTATTATCGCCGCAGATGTCCTCCGTACGTGGTCGCTGCTTCATATGGTGACGCGGCGGCGGGGGTGGCGATGGGGGTGGGGGGGTGGGGGGGGGGGGAGGGGGGGTGCACACACACAGACTCCAGTCACCTGATCCTTCATGTGGATGGACGGAGGACTGATGCGCCCGCCGCTGTCCTCCTCCTCTTCCTCCTCCTCCTCCTCCTCCTCCTCCACCGCGTCCTCCTCCTCCTCCTCCTCCTCCTCCACCTCCTCCCCCTCCCTTTCCCCCTCTTCCTCTGCTCGTCTTCTCCTCCACCTCCTCCAACTCCTCCTCCTCGTCGACGTCCTCTCCTCTCTTTCCTCTTCTTCTTCTCTCTTTCTTCTTGTTCTTCTTCTCCTTCTTCCTCTTCTTCTTCTTCTTCTTCTTCTTCTTCTTCTTCTTCTTCTCCGTTTTCTCTTCCTTTTCCTTTTACTTTTTCTTCCTCGCTATTCTCCTGCATTCGCTTCTTCATTTTCATTTTTCTCGCTCTCCTCTCCTTAATTCTTTTTCATCCTTATATTTATTTTCCTCCTCCTATCACACCGGTATAGCCATTACGCATAATTTTTATCATTATCATAATTTTTCATCCTTCTCATCTTTATCATCGTCCTTGTTATCACCATTTTCATCACTATCATTCCGGTTGCCCTTCCTTCTTCTTCTTCTTCCGTCCGTTCTCCCCATTCCCTTCCTTCCCTTCCTTTTCCCTTCATTTACATTTTCATTTCGAGCTTCCTAGTTCCTCCCATTCTATCTCTCTTTTCGTTTGATTTCAATTAAACATTTTTTCTCTCCCGTCTTGCCTCTACCTTCTTTCTTTCTTTCTCCTCCATTTCTGACTTGCTATTCCCCCCTTCCTCTTCCTTCCTTTGCTATCTTGATTTGTCTGTCTGTCTGACCTCTCGTTCTGCCTATGCCCTTCCCTGCCCCCTGAGCCGACTCCTCTCTCCTCCCCTCCAAATTGGTCTTGTTTCCGTCAGTCTATTCTCCCCTTCTCCGCCTCCCCCTTCTACCCCACTCAATAACCTCAACCAACTCCCCTATTCTTACCCTCCTTCCTTACTCCCTCCACTCCAACCCCCCTCCTCCCTCTCTTACTCCCCCACTCCCTACTCCCTCCACTCCAACCCCCTCCCCCTCTCTCTGCCCTCCCCATTCCCTCTCCACTCAACCAACCCCTCCCCTTTCTTTCTTTACCCTCTCTCTCCCTCCCTCCCTCCACTCCAACTCCCCTCCCCCCCCACTCTTACCGTCCCTACTTACCCACCTCCACCCCCCTCCCTAAGTTCCCTTCCACTCCAACCTCCTCCTCCCCCTCTCTTACCCCCTCCCTACTCACTCCCCACCAACTCCCCTCCTCTCTCCTCTCTCTCACCACCCCCACCACCTTTCCCCCCTCTTCCCCTTACCGCCACCCCCACCCACCCACACTCTTTCCCTGTCTTCCCCTCCTCCTCCCTATCGACCCCCACCCCCCTCCTCCTCGTAGACGTCTAACCCAGAAATATTCGAGCAAAAGTTGAAAAGTCACTCAACAGTATGCAAACAGAGATACGGCCTATTGACTCGCAATCTTGGTTCTCTCTGTTACAGCTGAAGCAGCCGTGATACCTGCATGATACCTCTAACGGGGTGGTGGGGTGTGGGGTGGGGGTGGGGGAAGGAAGGTGGGGGTGGGGGGAAGGAAGGTGGGGGTAGGGGGTCCAGGGGGAAGGAAGATGGGGGTGGTGGTGTAGGGGGAAGGAAGGTGGAAGTGTGGGGGGAAGGAAGACGGGTGGGGGGTGGGGTAGGGGGAAGGAAGGTGGGGGTGTGGGGGGTAGGGGTAGGGAAGGGTGGGGTAGGGGGTAGGGGGAAGGAAGGGGTGGGGGTGGGGGTAGGGGGTCCAGGGGGAAGGAAGGTGAGGGTGGGGGGTAGGGGGTAGGGGGAAGGAAGGTCGGGAGAGGGAGTGGGAGGGGCGTGGAGGGGAGGGATGGTTGGAGTGGAAGTGGGAGGGGAAGGGAGGGATGGAGGGAGTTTGAAGGGAGGAAGGAGGGGGGGAGAAGGGAGTGGGAGGGAGGGAAGGAGGGCAGGGAAAGAGGGAGGGGAGAAGGAGAGGAGAGAAGGGGGGGGGGGGATGAGGGACGGGAAGAGGAATGAGGGAAACGAGGAAGGGGAAGAAGGGAGGGGGAGGGAAAGTGGGAGGGAAGGGAATGAAGGAGAGAGAGAGGGAAATAGAAAGTGAGAGAAGGACTGGGTGGAGAAGGGCAGGGAGGGAGGGAGAGATAGAGGAAAAGGGGGAAGGGACGGAGGGAGGAAGAGGAAGAAAGGAGGAAGGGGGAATTAGAAGAAGACGCAGAGAGGACGCATAGAAAACGGACGTACAAACAGAGAAAAAATAGAAAAAAAGGAAAAGGAAAAAAGAGACGATAAAAAAAGAAAGGCAAAAAAGAAAACAGGAAAACTAAAGGAATAAAAGGAAAAGAAAAAAAGAAAAAAAGAAAAATAATGAAAAAAAGAAAAGAAAAAATCCAAGAAAAAGAAAGAAAGAAAAAGAAACCGGGAATTGAATTGTAGACGGAAGGGGAGGGGGGAAGGGGGGAAGGGGGGGGGCAAAAAATAACAATCCTCATAGATACAATAAACATCCCCCCAAAAAGGCGTTTTTTTTCCTTTTTTTCTTTTATTTTCTTTTTCTTTACACACACCAAAACAAAACGTCAACCACAAAAATCAAACCAAAACAGACAAACACATTTCCAAAACATTTCCTTGTCTCCGCAACAACAACCGACGCGCCATCAATGCTCTCGAAATTACAACAAAAAAACAACAAAACAAAAAACAAAACAAAACAAATCAAAGGGAAACACAGAAAATCAAAAGAAAACAAAAAAGACAAAAACAAAAACAAAATCAAGACAAAACTAAAACAAATCAACACACAAACAAACAAAGAAACAACAGAAAATCAAAACAAATCCAAAAAAGACAACAAAAAAATCAACACACCACCAGAAAAAAAAACGAACAGAAAATCAAAAGAAAAAACAAAACAAAATAAAACAAAATCAAGCAAAAACAAAGACAAAAATAAAAAACAAAATCAAGCAAAAAAACAACAAAACAAACAAAACAAGGACAGGAAACGGGACCAAAACAGACGCCCACAACGGGCACCTCCACGGGGCCTTTAATCCGTAAAAAAAACAATGGCAACAATAAAACAACACGAACAAAAACAACAAACAATAACAAAAATAACTACCAATAGCAAAAATAAAGGTAAATAAATAAAGGAAGAAAGAAAGAAAGAAATAATAATAATAACAAAACAGCAACAAAATAAGTACCAATAGCAACAATAAATAAATAAATAAATAAATAAATAAATAATAATAATAAAAGAATAATAATAAAAAGAAAAATAAATAAATAATAATAACAAAATAAAAAAAATATACAATGGAAATGATAAGAGCAACGACAAACCATAACTCAACATAACAACATCAAAATCCACAACAACAACAACAACAACAACAAAACACAAAGCTATAACCCTAAACGTCGGCATGACACTCCTTGACACATTCCTTGACACCGGCTTAACTCGCCAGAAATCCCCCGAGTGATCCGAGAAGAAGGTAAAAAAAAAAAAAAAAAGAAAAAAAAATAGAGAAAAAAAAATCACCCTCCCCTTCAAAAAAAAATAAAAATAAAAAAAAATAAAAAAAAGGACAATCATAATTAATACAATACACACAGTCAACAGAAGACACAAATTAGCTGATTTAATCATCCGAGTCATTTATTTAGACTTAATTAAGGCAATTAGGACAATTAATTAGAACAAACCGCACCAGCTTCCCACTATGACCGCGGAGGCAAAACTGTGGTGAATTAATGACTATAGGCAGGAAGCTTCGAGTTTACCAGTTATGTTTCTACTACGCCCTCGTTAATTAGTTCATTAAAAGTTGGCAGATTTCGATTTATATTTAGTGGGCGCGGGAGGGAGGGGAAGGGAGTGAGGGAGGGAGGGAGGGAGGGAGGGAGAGGGAGGGAGGCAGAGGGAGGGAGGGAGAGGGAGGGAGGGAGGGAGAGGGAGGGAAGGAGGGAGGGACGACAGCTCGACGAATGGCCGGCCGACCGACAACTCGGCGAAAGGTGACTAGCGGAGAGAGAGAGAGAGAGAAGGTGGGGGGAGGGAGAGACGGAGGGGGTGGGCGGGGGTGGAAGAAAGGAGGGGGAAGGGACGGCGAGGGGAAGATAGAAGGAGGGGGTGGAAGGTGGAGGGGATGGGGATGAGCGGGGGAAGATAGGAAGGGAGGGGGGATGGGGTGGGCGGGAGAAGATAGGAAGAGGTGGTGAAAGGAGGGGGAAATGGGGAGGTAGGAGGGGGAGGAGGGTGACAGGAGGGGGAGGTAGGGAGTGGGGGGGGGATGTGGAAGGAGAGCGGGGGGTGAGTTGAGGTGGGAGGAGAGGGGGGTAGGGAGAGGAGGAGTGGCAAAGGGGGAAAGATGTATGGACATATGGATAGGGGATCTTAAAGAAGGGAGGTGAAGGGAAAACAGAGACAGAGAGAGAGAGAGAGAGAGAGAGAGAGAG
>NC_091577.1:16968652-16971152 GCF_042767895.1 Penaeus vannamei | reverse complement strand
GCTCGCTCCTGTGTCCTCGTGTCCAGGAATTTCATGTTCACCTTAAGTGCTCATAATTAATCACCTTCCTTGCCTGGATCATCAACGTCATAATTACACCGCTGGTCGTGTTCAAAAGAGGGAAAAGAAAGAAAAAGAAAGAAAGAAAGAAAGAATGAAAGAAAGAAAGAAAGAATGAAAGAAAGAAAGAAAGAGTGAAAGAAAGAAAGAAAGAAGGAAAGAAAATGAAAGAAAGAAAGAGTGAAAGAAAGAAAGAAAGAAGGAAAGAAAGAAAGAAAAAGAAAGAGTGAAAGAAAGAAAGAAAGAAAGAAAGAAAGAAAAAGAAAAAAAAGAAAGAAAGAAAAAGAAAGAAAGAAAGAAAGAAAGAAAGAAAGAGAAAGAAAGAAAGAAGGAAAGAGACTGGGAGAGATCCGAAAGCTCGCTCCTGTGTCCTCGTGTCCAGGAATTTCATTTTCACCTTAAGTGCTCATAATTAGTCACCTTCCTTGCCTGGATCATCAACGTCATAATTACACCGCTGGTCGTGTTCAAAAGAGGGAAGAAAAAGAAAAAGAAAAAGAAAAGAAGAAAGAAAGAAAGAAAGAAAAAGAAAGAAAGAAAGAAAGAAAGAAAAAGAAAGAAAGAAAGAAAAAGAAAGAAAGAAAGAAAGAAAGAAAGAAAGAAAGAAAGAAAGAAGGAAAGAAAGAAAGAAAGAAGGAAAGAAAGAAAGAAGGAAAGAAAGAAGGAAAGAGACTGGAAGAGATCCGAAAGCTCGCTCCTGTGTCCTCGTGTCCAGGAATTTCATTTTCACCTTAAGTGCTCATAATTAGTCACCTTCCTTGCCTGGATCATCAACGCCATAATTACACCGCTGGTCGTGTTCAAAAGAGGGAAAAGAAAGAAAAAGAAAAAGAAAAAAAAGAGAAAAAGAAAAGAAAATGTTATTCAAGCCCATAAGCATGCGATTCAAAAATAGATTTAAAAACGGAGATAAAGAAAGGAAAAAGAAAGAGAGAGAGAGAGAGAGAGAGAGAGAGAGAGAGAGAGAGAGAGAGAGAGAGAGAGAGAGAGAGAGAGAGAGAGAGAGAGAGACAAAGACATCGACAGCGACAGAGACAAAGAGAAAGAGACAGACAGACAGAACGAAAAAGAAAGAAGGAAAGAAAGAAAGAAAGAAAGAAGGAAAGAGACTGGAAGAGATCCGAAAGCTCGCTCCTGTGTCCTCGTGTCCAGGAATTTCATTTTCACCTCAAGTGCTCATAATTAATCACCTTCCTTGCCTGGATCATCAGCGTCATAATTACACCGCTGGTCGTGTTCAAAAGAGGGAAAAGAAAGAAAAAGAAAGAAAGAAAAAGAAAGAAAGAAAGAAAAAGAAAGAAAGAAAGAAAAAGAAAGAAAGAAAGAAAGAAAAGAAAGAGAAAGAAAGAAAGAAAGAAAGAAAGAAAGAAAGAAAATGAAAAAAAGAAAGAAAGAAAGAAAGAAAGAAAAAGAAAGAAAGAAAGAAAGAAAGAAAGAAAGAAAGATAGAAGGATAGAGAGAAAGAAAGAAAGAGAAAAAGAAAGAAAGAAAAGAAAAAGAATGAACGAAAAGAAAGAAAGAAAGAAAAAGAAAGAAAGAAAGAAAGAAAGAGAAAGAAAGAAAGAGAAAGAAAGAAAAAGAAAGAAAGAAAGAAAGAAAGAAAGAAAGAAGGAAAGAAAGAAAGAAAGAGAGAAAGAAAGAAAGAAAGAAGGAAAGAGACTGGAAGAGATCCGAAAGCTCGCTCCTGTGTCCTCGTGTCCAGGAATTTCATTTTTACCTTAAGTGCTCATAATTAATCACCTTCCTTGCCTGGATCATCAACGTCATAATTACACCGCTGGTCGTGTTCAAAAGAGGGAATAAAAAGAAAAAGAAAAAAAGAAAAAGAAAAAAGAGAAAAAGAAAAAGAAAATGTTATTCAAGCCCATAAGCATGCGATTCAAAAGTAGATTTAAAAACGGAGATAAAGAAAGGAAAGAGAGAGAGAGAGAGAGAGAGAGAGAGAGAGAGAGAGAGAGAGAGAGAGAGAGAGAGAGAGAGAGAGAGAGAGAGAGACAGACAGAGAGAGACAGAGAGAGAGAGAGAGAGAGAGAGAGAGAGAGAGAGAGGGAGAGAGTGAGTGAGATAGAGAGAGAGAGAGAGCGGGGAAGAGCGAGAGAGAGCGAGAGAGACAGAGAGATAAAGAGAGAGAGATAGAGAGAGAGAGAGAAAGAGAGAGAGAGAATAAAAAGAAAAGAAAAGGGAAATGAAAGAAAAATAGAAACGAAAATTAAACAAAGAAACAGAGAGAGAGAGTATCGAGGTACATTTATTATAAATCTATCGAAATGATCCCTTTTTTTTTCTCTATAATTAATCACTTACAAGGTCACGCGCCGATAAAGAGACGTAATAAAAAAAAAAAAGTGGTGGAAGAACGCGCAAATATAAGATTTTTTTTTTTTTTTTTTGTTATTTGTTTCTCTTTTCATTTTATCCGTTAAACAAAGAAAGGGTATGG
>NC_091577.1:16961152-16963652 GCF_042767895.1 Penaeus vannamei | reverse complement strand
CCCTCCTTCTCCTCTCCCCCCTCCCCTGGTTAGAATAATGGGGGAGAAAGGGAGAGGATTGGGGGAGGAAGAGAGGGGGCAGGAGTGAGGGATAAGGGGTAGAGGGGTGGGGGAGGATACAAGAATAGGGAGAGGGAGAGAGGAGGAAATGGGGGGAGAGGGGAGGATACAGGGATAAGGAGAGGTAGGGGGGGGAGAAGGGCAAAAGAAAGGTAGTGGGGATGACAAGGGGAAAGGGGGAGGAAGGGATGAATGAGGAAGAGGGAAAATATGGAGAAAAAAAGGAGAGGGAGAAAAGAAGGAAGAAGAGACGCGTGTTACAAAATGCGAGAAAAAGAGAGAAAAAAAGGGATTGGAATAAGAATTAACAGTTAAAAAGAGATGAGATTAAAAGAGAAAAAACGAACACAAAAAGGCGGTGGAAAAAAAACGCGGAAAGCAGATAAAAATCACACAAAACTACGAACGAAAGAACGAAAACCAAAAATCCCCCCAAAACAAAAACAAAAAAAGAAAAACAAAACAGTAAAAAAAAAAAAAAAAAAAAAAAGTGCGCAGCGGGTCGAACGAGGAGCGGGAATGGCGGGAGGGCGGGCGAACGGCGGCGGCAGTGGCCACGACTTCGGCTTCACCTGCTTAAAAACCACCGCGCGTTGTCACAATAGCCCTCGTAACACCCAACATAATGTGAGGCTATTACGGAATAAAACAATTTGTCGGAAGTCACACGCGCACTTGGAATATTTCAATTAACGACGCGACACACCCGGACTCTCGCACGCCCCTCGCCCTTCGCTCCCTCCGCCCCCTCCTCCTATCCCCCTATCCCTTCCTCCTACTCCTCTATTTTGCTCTCCTCTCCCTCTCCTGTCTCTCATTCTCCTTCCTCTCCCTCTTCTCCATTTTCTCTGCTCCCCTTCTTCGCATCATTAGTATTACAACTATGGTTATGAATGGCAGAGGCGGGTATTTTGAATACATAATAACACACACACACACACAAACACAAACGCGCGCACACACACACACAAACACAAACGCGCGCACGCAAAAACACACACACACAGAGAGAGAAAGCGACCTAGAGAGAGGGGGAGAGAGAGAGAGAGAGAGAGAGAGAGAGAGAGAGAGAGAGAGAGAGAAAGAGAGAGAGAGAGAGAGAGAGAGAGAGAGAGAGAGAGAGAGAGACATTTTCGACCACCGAAATAATCTTCCTCCGTTTCGCTTCCGAGTAATTTCTCCTCATTCTCAAATCCCACATCCATTTTCTCTCCTTCTTATCTCTCGTATCTTCTCTTATCTTGCATTCTCAGCGCCATCTTCCGCCGCCCGTAAGTACTTCCGCTGGAGGGGTAGAGGCGGGGGTGGGGGTGGTGGGGAGGTGGAGGTGGGGGTGGTGGGTGGAGGTGGGGTGGGGAGGGTGGTGTCCTCGGATCCTCCTCCCGTCGCCGCCAAAAATATTAATGAATAAAATAAATCAAAGAACAGCGACGAGCACGGAGTTAATTGTTGGCCTTTCGACGTCTTGTTTCTCCTGGGGGGGGGGGAGGGGGAGGAGAGAGAGGGGAGAGAGGATGGAGGGATGAGAGGAGGGAGGGAGGGAGGGAGGATGGAGGGAGAGGAGAGAAAGGATGGGAGAGGATAGAGAGGGGAGAGGGGGGGGGGAGAGGAGAGAGAGGA
The DNA here is from genome assembly GCF_042767895.1 of Penaeus vannamei. Lineage (NCBI taxonomy): Eukaryota > Metazoa > Arthropoda > Malacostraca > Decapoda > Penaeidae > Penaeus > Penaeus vannamei. The sequence goes on along the minus strand of NC_091577.1, from coordinate 16,961,972 downwards.
TGGTCGAGGGAGAGGAGAGAGAGGATGGGAGGGAAAGGGGATGGGGGGGAGGAGGGATAGAGTGGGGGGAGAAGATGGAACGAGGGAGCGAGGGAGGGACAGGGGGAAGTGGGAGAGAGGAGGAAGGGGATAATGAGAAAAAAGGAACAGAGAGAGAGAGAGAGAGAGAGAGAGAGAGAGAGAGAGAGAGAGAGAGAGAGAGAGAGAGAGAGAGAGAGAGAGAGAGAGAGAGAGAGAATAAAAAAAGAGGGGTGATCTTCCCTCATCGCATTTAACATGTTAATTCCTGTTCCCAATTTTTCCTTCCTTCCCTTATCTGTGTACATCTCCTCCTCTCCCTCCGTGCACACGTGTGTACATCGGTCAGCCGGCGTGCTCGTGTGTGCGTGTGTCCGTGCGCGTATCTATTTGCATGCACGGCCTATCTGTCTACTTGTTTGCGTGGCTGTCTGGCTGTCTGTCTTCCGTCTGGTCAAGCGTGCGCGGCGAAACAGCTGGGTCCCGCGGCGCTGTGTCTGGCGTCCCTCCAGCAGTGTCTGGGGCTGTCGGACGGGCTGCGGGGGCCGTGTCTACTGACCTTTTAAGTGCCTGCGAGTCTCTGACGGCCTTTTCAAACTGTGTCTGCGACTGACTCTCGCTGGCACTCGCGCTGGCACTCGCGCTGGCACTGTCTGTGTCTGGCTGTCGATCTCCCTGCGTGTGCCTGCGGGTGCGTGTCTGTTTCCTCCTTTTGCCTGTCGTTCCGTGGGCTGTCTCGCGCGGGGGAACGAGAGGCTGGTGTCAGGGAGGGAAGCAGGCCGTCGGGGAGGTTGTGTTGTCA
>NC_091577.1:16938652-16943652 GCF_042767895.1 Penaeus vannamei | reverse complement strand
GAAGATAAAGGAGGGAATGATGAATGCACAACACCAAAGCGCCATTTTCATCACTTTCTAATCCACATAAATCGACCTTAAGCGACCAAGTTTAGCGAAAAAAATAAATAAACGATAATAAAAAAATAAAAAAAGGTCTATCTATCTATCTATCTATCTATCTATCTATCTATCTCTCTCTCTCTCTCTCTCTCTCTCTCTCTCTCTCTCTCTCTCTCTATATATATATATATATATATATATATATATATATATATATATATATATATATATATATATATATATATATATACAAATACGGGGAAAATGGAACTAACTCGATAAGATACGGAAAGAAATGAGAGAAAAAATGTCTCCTGATGCAAATGAGAGAGAGAAAGAGAGACAGAAAGAGAATATTTATATATATTTATAAATATATATAAAATATGAATAGATTTTTTTTCTCAAAAATCCATTTAAATCGGCGATATATATACTCATTCCCACATTATGAAAAAACATGAGGTTATTATGCAAAAATTTCATTGGAATTCATTGAAAAAAAAAAAACATTTATTTTTTTCTCACGTTCTCGACCGCAGAAATTAAAGAGACAGAGAGGGAATAAAAATGAATAAATAAATATTTGAATAATAAAACAGATAATTAAGGAAATAGAAAGTAAATAAGGTCTTGTGAAAGAAAGTTAAGATACAGTATGAAAAATAATAACATTAATGATGATGATGATGTTAATGATGACGATGATGACGATAATGACAATGACATTGATAATAACAATAACGACAATCACAAAGACAATCAAAGCTGACGACGAGAACGACAACAAAAATAACAACACAACAACAAAATGAATAACGAAAAAAAAAAGAATAATCACAAACAAACAAACAAACAAACAAACAAGGCCCCAGGATGGCCGCCATTGCATTAAAATAACAATCAAAACCGCATAAACTCTAACGCTGTCGAACACAAACAATGAAATTTGCGTGTGAGTTATGAGTTATTTTTTTTTTTTTTTTTTTTTTTTTTACTTTTCCTTTTTTATTTTTATTTTCTTTTTGGTAATTACTGGTTAGGAATGGGAATGGGAATGGGAATGGTGGTGGGTGTGGGGGTGGGTGTGGGGGGTGGGGGTGGAAATGGGGGTGGGTGTGGGTGTGGGGGTGGGAGGGGAGGGAGGGGAGGGAGATGGGGTAAGGAGGGGAAGGGGAAAGGGATGGGGTGGTAGAGGGAGATGGATAGGGAAAGAAAGGGGAAGGGGAGGGGAAGGGAAGGGAATAGGAAGGGAAGGAAAGAGGAAAGGGAAGAGAAAATAGGAAAAGAGAAAGAAAAAAAGAGAGAAAAAGAAAAAAAGAAAGAAAAGAAAACGTAGAGAAAACAGAAGTAAAAAGGATAAAAAACGTAAAACGAAAAAAAAACACACACTTAGAAAACAACGCATTTCACCCCTACCATACCCCCACCCCAACCCCAACCCCCAACCCTACCCCTAAAAACAAAACAAAAAAAGAATACAAAAAAAAAAACAAAAAAAAAACACAAATCTCAAGAGTGTTTTATGAGCGTGTGACGGATGGAGAAGTCCCAGGGTTATGATGTATCAAGGATCTTAGATAACAACTAAGATATGCTAATGAGGAGGGAAGTGAGGGAGAGGGAGAGGGGGAGGGGGAGAGAGGGGGAGGGAGACAAGGGAAGGGGAGTGAATGAGACAAGAAAAGGGGAGAGAAGGAGGTTAACGAGGGTGGGACAGAGGGGGGGGGAGGGAGAGAGAGAGGGGGAGAGAGAGAGGGAGAGGGAGAGGGAGAGGGAGAGAGAGGGAGGGAGGGAGGAGAGGGGAGAGAGAGAGAGAGAGAGAGAGAGAGAGAGAGAGAGAGAGAGACAGAGACAGAGAGAGAGAGAGAGAGAGAGAGAGAGAGAGAGAGAGGGAGGGAGAGAGAGAGAAATGGATGTGAAAGAGGGAAAATGGAACGGGAGAGAGAAGGGGAAGATAAAACGAGGATCAAGGGAATGGGAAAAAGAAAGAGATAGAGAAAGAGAGGAGAGAGAGATACAAGAAAATGGATGATCGAAGAAACGAGGAAGTGCAAGAGGAAGTTTCTGATGTTTCCGAATGGAAGGAAGGGAATGGAGTAAGAGGAAGGGAAGGAGAAAGAAATGGTGATGGAGAGAGGAAGAGGAAGGGAAAAAGAAAGAAATGGAGATGGAGAGGAAGAGAACGAGGAGGTGGAAGAGGAAGAAGACAAACAAACAAACGAAAAAATCCACCACGCAGACAAAGAATAACAAAACAAAAAGGGAAAGAAAGAAAAAGAAAAATAAGCGCACACACCGATCACCCCCTAAACTCCCCCCCCCCCCACCCACCCATCCCCCCAGAAAAAAAACTTCAGTCACGTGACCATACTTTATCCTCAGACCCACTACGGGAATGAAAAAAAAAAAAAAAAAAATACGGCACGGCGCATAGAGTGCCACACCTGTAACCACAACATAACGCGAGAGTGCCACGTTGTTCGGACAAACAGGTACCTTATGTACATACAGGTACGCACATACATAAAGGGATATATATACGTGCACATCACATGTAAGTATTTGTGTGAATATGTATGAATGTGTGTGTGTGTGTGTGTGTGTGTGTGTGTGTGTGTGTGTGTGTGTGTGTGTGTGTGTGTGTGTGTGTGTGTGTGTGTGTGTGTAAGTGTCTAACGCACATATGCATATGCATATTCGCATCCATATACGTATCCGTATACACATGTATATGCACGTATACACCTGTACGCACACACACACACACACACACACACACATACACACACACACACACACACACACACACACACACACACACACACACACACACAATCGCAAAACACAGCGCGACCCCGCATGCAAAAAGGGCGGCGCGGGGAGAGAGCGCGAGGGCGAGCCATATTTACCGGCGGCTCCATGGAAATTAAATTAATAATTCCCACCAGCGAGCAATGTATCAAACCCTCCTTTAGCTTGATTGTAACGCGGCGACTATTCGTCCGCGGCCATAATCTCCGTCCGCCATTCGATACGGGATCTCTCCTGGTCGTCTCTCCCCTCGCCCCTCTCCTCTCCTATCTCCTCTCTCCCCTCTCCTCTCTCCCCTCTCTCTATATTTCTCCCCTCTCCCTGTATTTCTCCCCCTTCGCCCCTCACTTCTCTCCCCTCTCATCTCTCCCCTCTCCTCTCTCCCCTCTCATCTCTCCCCTCTCCCTGTATTTCTCCCCCTCTCTCCCTTTCCTCTCTCCCCTCTCCCTGTATTTCTCCACCTTCGCCCCTCACTTCTCTCTCCTCGCCCCGTATTTCTCCCCTTCGCCCCTCACTTCTCTCCCCTCGCCCCTTATTTCTCCCCTCGCCCCGTTTCTCTCCCCTCTTCCCGTATTTCTCCCCTTCGCCCCTCACTTCTCTCGCCTCTCCCCTCTCCCTGTATTTCTCCACCTTCGCCCCTCAACTTCTCTCGCCTCTCCCCTCTCCCTGTATTTCTCCACCTTCGCCCCTCACTTCTCTCTCCTCGCCCCGTATTTCTCCCCCTTCGCCCCTCACTTCTCTCGCCTCGCCTCGCTTTATTCCCTTCACCCCTCCCAGCCCCTCACTTTTCTCCCTTCGCCTCTCCCCTCGCCTTATCTCATCTCCCCGTTTTCCTTTCTCTCCTCCTCTCCCTGTATTCAATTCTTTCTCCTCATCCCCTCTCGCCTCATCTCCCCATTTCCCTCCTCTCTCCCTCGCCTCATCTCCCCATTTTTCCTTCTCTCTCCTCTCCCCTATATTCACTTCTTTTTCCTCACCTCCTCTCGCCTCATCTCCCCATTTCCCCTCCTCTCTCCCTCTTCACTTCTCTCCCCTCATCTGCTAACCTTTCCCTCTCCCCGGAGCATATCTGTCTCCTCTTTCCCTCTCCTCTCCCCCATCTTCTTGATTCTTCTCCCTCCCTCCCCTCATTTCAACCACCTCCTCTCATCCAGCTACTCTTCACCCCATCCACTTACTCCCCTCACCCCATCCACCTTCTCCCCTCACCCCATCCTCTTCCTCCCTCACCCCATCCACCTACTCCTTTCACCCCATCCACCTACTCCCCTCACCCCCATCCACCCACTCCTTTCACCCCATCCACCTTCTCCCCTCACCCCATCCTCTTCCTCCCTCACCCCATCCACCTACTCCTTTCACCCCATTCACCTACTCCCCTCACCCCATCCACCCACTCCTTTCACCCCATCTACCTTCTCCTTTCACCCCATCCACCTTCTCCTTTCACCCCATCCACCCCCAAACCCATCCCCTCACCCCATCCCCATCCAGCCCCAAACCCACCCCCTCATCCCAATCCACCCCATTCACCCCCTCATCCCCATCCACCCCCATCATCCCCACCCCATCCCCCCTCCTCCACCCCGCACACCCTCTCCACGTGCGGGAATGTTTGTCAAACTTTCCGTGCATAAATTAGCATAAATTGTCCACTGACACGAACCGTCACATCATTTGAAATATTCCTCTTTTGGTCAGCGGGGAAAAGTGGTTCGCCATCGCCGCCGCCGCCGCCGCTGCCGGGCACTTCGATCGGAGGGGGCGGAAGGGAAGGGGAGGGGGGTTTAAGGGGTGGGGGAAGGGGAGGGGATTTAAGGGGGGTTATAGGGGGGAAAGGGAAGGGGTTTAAGGGTGGGGGAAGGGGGGAATTTAAGGGGAAGGGAAGGGGGATTTAAGGGGTTTAAGGGGGAAAGGGAAGGGGGAAGGGGATTTAGGGAGCGGAAGGGAAGGGGGTTTAAGGGGTGGGGGAAAGGGAAGGGGGGATTTAAGGGGGAAGGGGGATATATGGGGGTGGGAAAAGGGGGTTTTAAGGGGTGGGGGAAGGGGATTAATGGGGGTGGGAGAAGGGGTTTTAAGGGTGGGAGAAGGGGGATTTAAGGGGAAAGGGGAGGAGAGGCGGGACATAGAGGGGAATGGGAGGG
>NC_091577.1:16916152-16933652 GCF_042767895.1 Penaeus vannamei | reverse complement strand
GGCCAACGAAGGGAGGAAGAGAGGAAAAAGCCAACGAAGGGAGGAAGAGAGGAAAAGGCCAATAAATGGAGGAAGAGAGGTAAAGGCCGATAAATGGAGGAAGAGAGGAAAAAGCCAATAAGGGGAGGCAGAGAGGAAAAAGCCAATAAGGGGAGGCAGAGAGAAAAAGGCCAACGAAGGGAGGAAGAGAGGAAAAGGCCAACGAAGGGAGGAAGAGAGGAAAAAGCCAACGAAGGGAGGAAGAGAGGAAAAGGCCAATAAGAGGAGGAATAGAGGAAAAGGCCAATAAGAGGAGGAATAGATAAATGGCGTAATAAAGGAAAAGGCCAATAAATGGAAGAATAGAGGAAAAAGCCAACGAAGGGAGGAAGAGAGGAAAAGGCCAATAAAGGGAGGAAGAGGGCAAAAGGCCAATAAGAGGAAGAATAGAGGAAAACGCCAATAATGGGAAGAAGAGAGGAAAATGCAAATAAAGGGAGGAAGGGAGAAAAAGACCAATAGATTATGGAGGGTTAAAATGTCTAATTAAGGGAGGAAGAGAGGTAAGGGCTAATAAAGAATGAGAGGGAGAAGAATTGGTTGATAAGGGAGAAATACAGGAAAAGGACAAAAGGGGGAAGAGAGAGAAAAAAGTCGATAAAGGTAGGGAAACAAGGAAAATATCAAGAAAGGAGAAGAGACAAGAAAAGTCCAATAAAGAGATGAAGAGAGCGGGCAAAATGAGAGAGAGAGAGAGAGAGGGAGAGTGAGAGGGAGAGGGAGAGGGAGAGGGAGAGGGAGAGAGAGAGAGAGAGAGAGAGAGAGAGAAAGAAAGAACGAAATAAATAAAGAAAGAGAGAGAGAGAAAGAAAGAACGAAAGAAAGAACGAAAGAGAGAGAGAGAGAGAGAGAGAGAGAGAGAGAGAGAGAGAGAGAGAGAGAGAGAGAGAGAGAGAGAGAGAGAGAGAGAGAGAGAGAAAGAGAGAAAGAGAGAGAGAAAGAAAGAAAGAAGAAAAGAAAGAAAGAGAGAAAGAAAGAAAGAGAGAAAGAAAGAAAGAGAGAGAGAGAGAGAGAGCGGAGTAGACAGGTAGAAAGGGAAAGAAGACAGCCCATGGATCTGCTGACAGCATCGGGTGACTGAGGTGTCGCCATGGCAACGGTCAAGCATGCTAGTCGGCGCATGCGTACTGCGTGCGTGCGTGCGTGCGGGCGTGCGGGCGGGCGACTCATCCACTCACCCATCTGTTCATTCACCTGTTCACTCTTTCCCCGCAGTTTCGTCTTGATGTTTATGTGTTTTAATTAATTTCGTTTATTCTCATCATCTTTTTTCATTTTTATTTTCTTCATTCCCTGCCCCCCCTCCCCTCCCCTCCCCTCCACCCCCTCCTCAGACCACCACCTACCCACCCCTCAAACCCGCGAGTCGTTTTCATCGGACTCACCCACTTTTACTCACCCGCCCGCCCGCCCGTCACATCCGACTCACCCGCCCACTCACCCACCCAGGTACCCGAGCACTTAAAAGCGAGCACTTAGCGAGCGCTTACTCAAACATGCGTCCGTTCACATTAAAGTCCTCACACTCACTCACTCTCACTCACGCTCATACTCTCACTCTCACTCACATTCTCACTCACACTCTCACTCTCACCCTCACTCACGCTCACACTCTCACTCACACTCACACTCTCACTCATGCTTACACTCCCTCCATCTCATAAAAAAGATAGAAAAGAAAGATAAATAAGAAATAAGAATAAATAAAATAAATAAATAAATAAAAATAAGTAGAAGAGAATAAAATAAAATAAAATAAAAAAATAAAAAAAGATAAAAATATATTATCCCTAAGCCATCCCTTCAAAAACTCCCATAATACTCCCTACTTACAAAAAATGGCTAGCCACTCCGAGCGAAAAAGTCACTCATTTTCTAAAAAAAAAAAAAAAATGTATAAAGAAATGAATTAAAAAACAATACCTAAAAAATACACCCACTTCTTTAAAATATATACATATATTACTCGCTACCTAAAAATCATACACACTTCCTTAAAAAATAAAGTTATCCGCTCCCTTTAAAACAAAAAGTCACCCACTCCCTTAAAAATATCTCCCTTCAGTTCCTTAAGTTGTCACTTATTCCCTTTAAAAAATCCCACTTCCTTTAAAAAAAACTCCCTTAAAACCAATCTCTTACCCCCTCCCCCACCGCCCTCACCCCCTCCCCCACCGCCCTCCCCCCCCATCAAATCCCCTCGCCCCCCTCCCTACTCCGCACTCGCTCCCTATGCATTTCCTTAAAAATAAAGTTATCCACTCCCCTTAAAAAAATATATAAATGAAACGCACTCCCTTAAAAACCGTCTCCCATTCCCTTGACAAACTCCACTCACTCCCTTCAAAAAAGAGAAAAAAAAACACTCCCTTAAAATAATCCAAATAACCACTAACATTATCACTGTTATCATATCAACAACAACAACAACAACAGGTGAGCGCAGACAAACAGCAACGCCACTTAAGAGACACCTTCCCCCCCCTCCCGCCCCTATCCCCTATCCCCTCCCTCCCCGCCCCCTGCTGGTCGCGGGAGGAGCGGTGGATAGGCCCCCATAACAACAATCCCGGACCGCCCTCGCTGTACACCTGGCCGCTCTCCCGCGCTCGGGGGAACAAGGGCGAAGGAACGGCGATTCGGGAAGGCATGGCGGCAGACAGGCAGATGGACAGAGACCCAGGCAGATAGACAGAAAGGTAGGCATACAGACAGAAAGAGAGACACGCTCGCACGCACACGCGACTCTCCCAGCGCCGCGACGCACACTCGCTCGCTCACCTGAACTTGGTCAACAGCGATTTCCCGGCGAGGAATTTGTTTCGCGATTGCAAGCCGCCTGGACTCCGATTCCCCTCCTTCGCCGCTCCTCCCGACGCGGTCAAGCGCCTTCGCCGGGCGCCGGATGCCGTTTGGCGTCCTTTCGCGGAGGCGGCGGCGGCGGCGGCGGGGGCGGCGGGCCTTCGTCGTCGTCCGCGCCTACGGAGATCGCGAACCGGTCGCGCTTGCTGTGCCCGCCCCGCAGGCGCAGGTGCCACGGAGGGTGGCTGCGGGCACGCCGGCACACACGCCGCAGGAGCCGCGCGATCACCAGGTAGCGGAGGTGCCGATGGCGGCGGCGGCGGCGGCGGGTCGGTGTCGGGCGCGCGGAGGGCCGTCGGGAGACAGGCTGTCTCGCGGCGCGGCGGACGCGACCCGGCATCCCGGCAGCCGTCGGGGGCGGCCGGTGCGCGCCGCCAGCCTCCCCGAGGCATCCCGCCGCAGCTTCGGCTTCGGCGTGAGCGCCGAACCGAAGCCAGGGCCGCCCCGCCGCGGCGAGCCGGACGCCGAGGCGGACGCAGCGGCGCAAGACGCTCGCCCGAACGGCTCAGTGAATCCGGCCGAAAATGGGGCCTCGGCGGCGCGTCTGGCGAGGCTCAGCGTCACGCCGCGTCACGCCCCCGCCGTGTCACGTCGGGACGCGGGGGGAGGGGGGGAGGGGGGGGGAGGCCTTGACAACGGATGTGTTTCCCGAGATGAATGAAACGACTCCGACCCGGGCGACGAAGGGGACGATGACGGGGCAACTTCGCAACGTCCGGGATACACCGCACGGACAGAGAATAACAAGGATAAAAAGACGCAAAAACAGGAGAAAAAATCAACCCGACAAACACAAAAAACACAAAAGCAACAACAACAACAAAAACACAAACATGACCCTCTCACCACGAGAAAAACAAAGAAACACAAAACAACACCCCAAACCACGCCAACATACAACGTACAACAACAAAAAAAAACAAAAAACAAACAGAAACCAAACGAACAAAGAAACCCGAACTCCACCAATCAAAAGGCCCCCCAAAAGCACCAGCAGCGCCATAAACAAAAATCTCGGCGCGGGCGTAAGGGACACCGAGCGCCGGACACGTAAACACAAGGCGGCGCTGTGACACGCGGCTAATATGCTGCGTCAACAGCGGGCATTCTCGCGTCTCTCCCTTTCATTCTCCTGCCTCTCTTCTTCCCTTCTTCTATCTCTCCTTTTCGTTTTCCTGTTTCACTTCTTCCAGTCTTCTATCTCTCCTTTTCGTTTTCCTGTTTCACTTCTTCCCTTCTTCTCTCTCTCCCTTTCATTCTCCTGCCTCTCTTCTTCCCTTCTTCTATCTCTCCTTTTCGTTTTCCTGTTTCACTTCTTCCATTCTCGCGTCTCTCCCTTTCATTCTCCTGCCTCTCTTCTTTCCTTCTCTCTCTCCTTTTCGTTTCCCTGTTTCACTTCTTCCATTCTTCTATCTCTCCTTTTCATTTCCCTGTTTCACTTCTTCCATTCTCGCATCTCTCCCTTTCGGTTCCCTGTTTCACTTCTTCCATTCTCCCATCTCTCCCTTTCATTCTCCTGCTTCTCTTCTTCCATTCTTCTATCTCTCCCTTTCATTTTCCTGCTTCTCTTCTTCTCTCTCTCTCCCTTTCATTCTCCTGCTTCTCTTCTCTCTTTCTCCCTTTCATTCTCCTGCTTCTCTTCTTCCCTTTTTTTCTTTTCCTTTTCCTGTTTCTTGTCCTCTTTCTAACTCATCATTTCACTCCTGTTTTTTATTTATTTTTTTCACTTTTCTTCTTGCCTTTTTCCTACTTTTTCATTTCTGTTTTTCTTCGAATTCTCTCTCTTCATTTCAACATTTTTTTCTCATTCTTTCGCTTTCCTTTATCTTTACTTTTCATTCACTTTCGATTTTTTTCTGCGCTTTCTCTTCATACCATTCGTACAGCTTTGTGTTATTTGACAACTTTCTCTTATTCTTTCTTTCGTCTTTTTTCTTTTCTTAACCATCACTTTCTCATTTGACTTATCGCTCTTCTTTTTTCCATTTCTTTCTCTTTATATCGCGCTTCCTACACCCTGCTCTTCGCTTTCCTTCCCTCCTCTTTACCATTCTCTCCCTCTCTTCTCCTCTTCCTCCTCCCTCTTCTCCCCTTCTCTTTCTCTTCCCCTTACTCTTTCCCTATTCCACTTTTCCAACTCCTCCTTTCTCTCCCTCTCCTTCTCTCCCACCCATCGCCTCTTCCTCTTCCCTCACATCCCTCATCCTCTTTCCTTTTCCTTCTCTACCCCTCCTCTTCTATCCTCTTCCTCTTCTCCCTCCCTCCTTCATCCTCTTCCTCTTCCTCCTCCCCTCCTCATCCTTTCTTTCCTCTACCCCTCCTCTTCCTCCAACCCTCCCTCCTCATCCTCTCTCCTCTTCTTCTCCTCCCTCCCTCATCCTCTTCCTCTCTCTCCCCCTCCCCCCTCCTTTCATCCTCTTCTCATCCCTCCCTCCCTATCCTCTTTCCTCTTCCTCTTCCTCCCTCCCTCCTCATCCTCTTCCTCTTCTCCCCCTACCCCTCCTCATCCTCTTCTCCATCCCTCCCCTCACCCTATCCTCTTTTCTCTTCCTCTTCCTCCTCCTTCCCTCCTTCCCCTCATCCTCTCCCCTCCCTTTCTGTTCCCTCCCTATTTACGATCCACTAATCAGACTGAGAAGGAGTTGGATGCCTCACTAATTTCGACAGCCAAGTGCCCCTCCGCATTCTCTCTCTCTCTCTCTCTCTCTCTCTCTCTCTCTCTCTCTCTCTCTCTCTCTCTCTCTCTCTCTCCTCTCTCTCTCTCTCTCTCTCTGTCTCTCTCTCTCTCTCTCTCTTCTTCTCTTCTGTCTCTCTCTCTCTCTCTCTCTCTCTCTCTTCTTCTTCTCTCTCTTCTCTCTCTCTCTCCCTCTCTGCCTGTCTTCTCTCTCCTTCTCTGTCTTCCTCTCTCTCTCTCTCTCTCTCTCTTCCTCTCTCTCTTCTCTCTCTCTCTCTCTCTCTCTCTCTCTCTCTCTCTCTGTCTCTCAATGTCTCTCTCTCTCTCTCTCTCTCTCTGTCTCTCTCTCTCTCTCTCTCTCTCTCTCTCTCCTTCTCTCTCTCTCTCTCTCTCTCTCTCCTCTCTCTCTTCTCTCTCTCTCTCTCTCCCTCTCTCCCTCTTGTCTCTCTCTCTCTCTCTCTCTCTCTCTCTCTCTCTCTCTCTCTCCTTCTCTCTCTCTCTCTCTCTCTCTTTCTCTTTCTCTCTCATTCTCTCTCTCTCTCATTCTCTCTCTCTCTCTCTCTCTCTCTCTCTCTCTCTCTCACTCTCTCTCTCTCTCTCCATCTCTCTCTCTCTCTCTCTCTCTCTCTCTCTCTCTCTCTCTCTCTCTTCCTCTCTCTCTCTCTCTCTCTCTCTCTCTCTCTCTCTCTCTCTCTCCCCTTCTCCATCAACTCTTTACTTCCCCCATTCGTTACCTAATACCCTTTACCTTTCCTCCTTTCTCATCCACTTCCCCACCCTACCCCTTTCCCTCCTCCCTCTCCCCCTCCTCCCTCTCCCTCCTCCTCCCTCAATCCTCTTTTCCCCCCTTTTCCTTCATCGCTTTTTCGCGGTCATTAATTTTCGCGCGCAGAAATTGATGTCGCTGAAGTCGCCCACTCCAGTGACGTCATCATGGATCATTCGACGTTCTATTTTGGCGCGAAGAGAGAGAGGGAGAGAGAGGGAGGGAGAGAAAGAGAGAGAGAGAGAGAGAGAGAGAGAGAGAGAGAGAGAGAGAGAGAGAGAGAGAGAGAGAGAGAGAGAGAGAGAGAGAGAGAGAGAGAGGGGGAGGAGAGGAGAGGGAGGGAGATGGGGAGGGAGGGAGAGGGAGAGAGCGAACGAGAGCAAGAGGGAAAAGGAATGAGAGAGAGAGAGATACAGAGATAGAAGGAGCAGAGCGAGAGAAAAGTCAAAATGCACAAAACAAATAAACAAGCAACGATGCATCCATAAAGAAGAACAAAGGAGAATAAGTACATAAATAACAAAACAAAAAAAGATAAAATAAACAAAATGAAATAAAAACGATAACATCGCACATTCTCTTAAGGAAATAAACAACTTAGCGAATCCTCAAAGCGGTTACAACGTTAACGCCATTCTGAACAAAAATGTTCAGAGAGTTCATCAAAATGATTAAAATGATACGGTGTTCAGCGACAAGCAATAAATCCTCTTTTTGAGTGATTCTTGTTTTTTTTTCGTTTTTTTTTTTCTTTCTTAATCCTGCCTTCGGGCGGTCTCTCCCCGATTATTTCCAAGCCTTTCTTTGTGTTCCTGTTTTCCTCTAATTTCTCTCTTCGTTGTGCTTGTTCGTTAGGTGTTTACTTCTTCTTCTCTTATAATATTCTCCTATCCCTTCTCTTCTGTCTCATTCTCCCTTCTCCCTAGTCTACATCCTTCAACATTTTATCTATTTTCTCTCTTTCTCCTAAACTCTCTCTCTCTCTCTCTCTCTCTCTCTCTCTCTCTCTCTCTCTCTCTCTCTCTCTCTCTCTCTCTCTCTCTCTCTCTCTCTCTCTCTCTCTCTCTCTCCTTTCTCCCCCTCTCTCTCTCCTTTCCCCCCTCTCTCTCTCCTTTCCCCCTCTTCCTCTCTCTCCTTTCCCCCCTCTCTCTCTCTTTCCCTCTTTCCTCTCTCTCTCCCTCTCCCTCCTCTCTCACCCTCTCCCTCGCTGTCTCTCCCTCTCCCTCTCTCCCTCTCCCTCTCCTTCTCTCCCTCCCTCCCTCTCTCCCTCTCTCCCTCTCTCTCTCTCTCTCTCACCTACTCCCTTTAATTGACGCTGCTGTTCTTGCAATAAACACTAAAACCGCTTTCGCTCTCAACCTTTTTTTATCATTATATAGCTTAGTTGAGTTAATTGTTGCTGGTGCAAATGAAGGGGGGAGGGGGAGGGGGAGGGAGAGGGAGAGAGAAGGAGGAAGAGGGAGAGAGAGGAGAGGAGAGGAAGACGAGGAAGCTGAGGAAGGAAAGGAAGATGGATGGAGGGGTAAGTGAGGGGAAGGAAGGAAGAGGAGAGGGGAGAGGAAGAGAGGAAAGAGGGAGATGTAGAATGGGAGAAGGGAGGGGAAGGGATTGGATGGAGGGGGTATGAGTGAGGGGAAGAGGAAGAGGGAGAGGGAGAGGGAGAGGAGTAGAGGGAGAGGTGGAGCGGCGAGAGGGAGGGGAAGGTAAGTGGACGTGGAGGGGGTAAGTGAGGGGGGAAGAGGGAAGAGGGAGAGGGAGAGGGAGGAGAGGAGAGGGAGTGGGAGTGGGAGAAGGAGGGGAAGGGACGGATGGAGGGGGTAAGTGAGGGAGAGGCAGAGGGGGAGGAAGAAGGGATTGGAGTAGGGGAGGGGGTGTAAGTGAGGGGGAGAGGGAGGTAGGGAGGGGAAGAGAGAGGGAGGGAAGGGGAGGGGGCGGGGGTTGGAGTCGTGTCGGAATTTATACAGCATTGTTTATCAACTTCTGGCATGGCTTCGAACGCGTCATTATAAATAACATTCCTCCCTCCACTCCTCTCTCTCCCCTCCCCCTCCCTACCCCCTTCCCTCCCCTCCACTCCCTACCATCAAAACTCCTTCCTTCCCTTCCCTTCCCCACTCTCTCCCTCCTTCTATCCCTCCCTATCATAAAACTCCTCCCCACACCCCGCTCCACTTCCCTCCCTTTCTGTAACACCACCCCCACCACCCCCTTTCACAACCCCCTCCATCCTATCCTTAACCCCCTCCCCCCACTCATCCCCGAAGCTACCCCCCAAAACACACAAAGTAACACTATAAACTCCCCTCCCCTGTTCTCTATTCTCTCCTCCCCCTCCCTCCCCCCTGTCCCCTCTATTTTCTTCCCCTTCCTCCCTCCCCTCCCCTCTAACCCCAGTCCCTCCTTTCCCCTCCCATCCCCTTCCCTCCAACCCCCAATCCTCCACCCCTCCCCTCCCAGCCCCTTCCTCCAACCCCAATCCCCTCCCCTCCCTCCCTCTCCCCCCTTCTCTCTTTCCAACCCCCTAATCCCCCAATCCCCCTCCCTCCCCTCCCTCCTCTCCCTCTCCCTCCCTCCCAACCCCAACCCACCCCCAACCTCCCCTCCCTCAGCATGTGTACGCCCCCGAACCGCATGTGTGTGTCATGTTCAAAGTGTGTCATGTTCAGCGCGAACACCGAGGGCGTGACCGTTCACCGCACGTGCACCTCGGCGGCGTGCACCTCGTGAACAGGGGCGTGGTGGCGGCGTGTTCTTCTTGAACGAGGGACACCGGTCGCCCCACTGCTCGGTTCACTCCTCAGTTCTCTAATAAGTTCACTGTTCTGTCTTCTAATAAGTTCACTGTTCAGTTTTCTGTTTATTCACTGTTCACTTCTCTAATAAGTTATCTATTCAGTTCATTCCTCAGTTCTCTATTTGGTTCATTGTTCAGTTTTCTGTCTAGTTCAATGTTCAGTTTTCTAATAAGTTCACTGTTCAGTTTTCTAATAAGTTCAATGTTCAGTTTTCTAATAAGTTCACTGTTCAGTTCATTGTTCAGTTCACCGTTCAGTTCAGCAGTGCGTTCGTCTTAAACGGAGGGTGGGGTGTGTGTGTTTATGGGGTGGGTGGGGGAGGGGGGACTGTTTTCACTACAGGTGTTCAGCTGAAATTCTCGGTTTATTTACCCTTTTTTTAATTCGGCCCTAATTCAGTTCAGCAGTGTTCAACGGTACTAATTCCGTTCACTCCTCGTTAAGTGCAGCAAAGTGTTCAGTTCAGTCCTAATCCAGCTTAGCAAAGTTCAGCCCCTATTCGGTTAAGCAAAGTGTTTTTTTCTAACCGAATTCAGCCATGTGCTTCCTTCAGCCCCCATTCAGCCAAGTCCCCATTCAGCAAAATCACCATACAGCCAAGCCCCTATTTACTCCCGTCCCACCCAGCCAAGCCCCCGATTCATTCCAGCCCCCAACTCAGCCATGTCCCCAACTCAGTCTCGCCCCCAACTCAGCCAAGCCCCCATTCAGCAAAATCCCCATTAGGCCCCATACAGCGAAGCCCCTATTTCGTCCAGCCCCACTCAGCCAAGTCCCCACGCCCCCCAGCCACCCCTCAGCCCCGCCCCCCCCCCGGAGAGCGAGGGCTCTGCGGGCGGGCAAGCACAGCCGACGGCGGCGGCGGCGTGACAACAGCAGCGTGACGTGACGGAAGTGAGGGTTCTGGACCGTCACCGCCGCCCACGGACGAACGCCTGCATCACCGCCTGCTGGGACTCCCTGTGCATTGTCTGTCGTCCTCCCCGCCCACCCCTCCGCCCACCCCGGGGTTCCTGCGCCCACCCCTCCGCCCACCCCGGGGTTCCTGCGCCCACCCCTCCGCCCACCCTAGAGCTTCTGCGCCCACCCCACTGCCCATCCCGGGGTTCCTGCGCCCACCGCTCCGCCCACCCCCGCGCCCACCCCGGGGTTCCTACGCCCACCCCTCCGCCCACCCCAGAGCTTCTGCGCCCACCTACACGCCGCACACAGCCGCGACGGCCCCTCGGCACGGGCGGGGAGCGATGCCAACACCAGCAAACAAGGGAAAGCGCTGACACGAGAATAAGATGAGGGAGAAGAAAGGGGAGAGGGAAAGGGAGGGAGGAGGCCAAGCGGAAGGAGAGAGAGAGCGAGAGAGCGAGAGAGCGAGAGCGAGAGAGAGAGAGAGAGAGAGAGAGAGAGAGAGAGAGAGAGAGAGAGAGAGAGAGAGAGAGCGAGAGAGCGAGAGAGCGAGCGAGCGGAGAGAGAGAGAGAGAGAGAGAGAGAGAGAGAGAGAGAGAGAGAAAGAGAAAGAGAGAGAGAGAGAGAGAGCGAGAGAGAGAGAGCGAGAGAGAGAGAGCGAGAGAGAGAGAGCGAGAGAGAGAGAGAGATCGAGACAGAAAAAGACAGAAAAAGACAGAGAGACCAACAGAGACCCTCGAGAGCAGCACCCACGCCGCCCGCCCGCCCATTCCCGCCCGCCGCCCCGTCCAGCGGTCGCCTCCCCCTCCGCCGCCGCCGCCGCCGCCGCCGCCGCCGCCCCCGCCTACCCATCGACTACTATCGAGTCCGCCGGTAATGCCATTTGGTGTCCGGTAAACATCGTAATGGCACGGCAGAGTTCGTGTTAATGGCATTACGCTATACGGCCGGCTAACGAAAACAATAAACACGTGTATTAACCTCGGAGCGGCTTCCCTCCCCCCCCCTCTCCCCCCCCCGGTTCCTGAAGACCCCCTACCCCCCTACCCCCGAGCCTTTTAAATCGACCCGGGGGGGAGGGGGTGGGGGTGGGGGTGGAGGTGGGGGGGTGAGAGTGATCGGGAACGACCGTCTTCAGTTTGCAATTCTTTTTTTGTCTTTTAATTTATCATTTTTTTCTTATTTCCTATTTTTTTTTTACGTTTAATGATATTTCTCCTTTTTTGGGGGGGCACAAGTTTCTTCTTCAACGCAATTTCCCCCTACCATCATTTTTTCCCCCTTTTTTTAAAGGACACAGTCAATCTTCATCTCTTCTTCCCCCCCCTTTTTTACAGCTAAATTACCGCTCATATTCTCTCCTCTTCTGACTAACAACCGCAAACAGGGCGACGAGGAACACACACACGAGATCACTAAAAGGCCTCTGCGGTTAGACGCCCCCCCCCCTCCCCTCACCTCCCCACCCCCCTCTTTCCCCTCATCCAACCCTATCCTCTATCCCTTATTTTCATTTCTTCGTTCTCCTCTTATCCCTTCCCCCTTCTCTTCTCCCCTGCTTTTTTTCTTTTTTTTAACTTTGGTCCTCGTTCTCTCCCTTCATTCCTCTTCTCCCTTCTCCTTTCCTGTCTTTCTTACTCCCCTCTTCCTCCTATTCCCTTCTCCCCTCCCCTTTCCTTCCTTCTCCTTCCTTCTTCTATCTCCCCTCCTTCCCCTCTCCTTCCTTCTTCCCTCTCCCCTCCTTCCCCTCTCCTTCCTTCTTCCTTCTCCCCTCCTCCTCCATCCTTCTCCCCTCTCCCCTCTCCCTTCCCTCAGCCTCTTTTGCAACATCCCGCAAAAACACTCCTTCGGATGTTTTCTCTCTGCATCCTACCACAAGGTCACCATGGCGGTATCATCACCACCATCATCGTCATCATCATCATCACCACGTCATCACCACTTGGTCACTAAAAAGTCATTCGGTTTGTTTGTTTACTATTGACCATCATCATCATTCATCAACATCATTCATCATCATCTTCATCACGATCATCAATCATCATTCATCATCATTTTTACCATCATTACCATTATCATCACCATCATCGTCATCATCACCACGTCATCACCACTTGGTCACTAAAAAGTCATTCGGAGTTTAATGACAGAGATAACGACGGTGATAATGATAAGGGGAGTGATGCTAACATTGATAGTGAAGTGATCATGATGATGGGGATGGTGATGGAGATGATGGTGATGGTGATGATGATAGTAATGATGGTGAAGATGTTGAATGATGATTGATGGTGATAATAGTGATGACGATGGTGAAAAAGGCGATGATGATAACGATAATAACAAGACGAAGAAGAAAGAAAAGGAAAAGTCGATAATAAACAAACAAAGAACACAACAAACCCCACGTGTGCCTTCTCCCCCCCTACCACCTCCCCCTATCCCCCTAACACGATAGCTCCAGTTTTTGTTTTGCTTCCATTTCTCTCTCTCTCTCTCTCTCTCTCTCTCTCTCTCTCTCTCTCTCTCTCTCTCTCTCTCTCTCTCTCTCTCTCTCTCTCTCTCTCTCTCTCTCTATTTCTCTCTATATTTTCTCTCTCTTCTCTCTCTCTCTTCTCCATCCATCCATCCATCCATCCATCTCTCTCGCTCTCTTCTTTCTTATTCTCGCCATCTCTCTCTCTCTCTCTTCTTTCTCATTCTCGTTTTCCTTTATTCTTCTCCTTTTTTATCTTCTTATTTCTCTTATTATTTTTTTTTACTCCTGCGCACAAACTCCCTGTGATAAGAAGGCGCAACATGAGCGGAGACAATTACACGCGACTCGCTGCCCATGGCGTCATGCATGCAACCAGGCACACATGCACGCCGCTCTTCCCCTCCCTTCCCCCCTCCCTTCCCCCTCCCTCTTTTACCCCTTCCCCCGAACTCCTTCTCTCCCCTCTTTTACCCCCCGGGCCTCCTTCTCTCTTTCCTTCTTAACTCTTACTTCTCTCTTTCCTTCTTCTCCCATTCCTCATTCCCTCTTTTCTTCTTCTCCTAATCCTCATTCACTCTTTCCTTCTTCTCCCAATCCTCAATTCCCTCTTTCCTCCTTTCTTTCCTTCTTCTCCTAATCCTCATTCCCTCTTTCCTTCTTCTCCTAATCCTTATTCCCCCTTTCTTTCTCTCTTTCCTTCTTCCTCCCGTCCTCCTTCCCTCTTTCTTTCTCTCTTTCCTTTTCCCAATCCTCATTCCCCCTTTCCTTTTTCTCCCAATCCTCCTTTTCTCTTTCCCTCTTTCTTCCCATCCTCGCTCTCTCTTCCCCCCGCCATCCTCCTTCCCCCTCCTCTTGCTCTCTTCCTCCGTCACTCCTTCTTCTTGCCCCTTTTTTTCTCATCCCATTTTCTCTTTCTTCCTCTCTTCCTCTCCTCCTCTTTATCGCCTTCCCCTCCTCCTCTTTCCCCCCTTTCCTCTCATATCCCCTTCCTTTTCCTCCTTCATCTCTCTTTGCACCCTGCCTTCCCTTTCCTCACTTTCTCCCGTTTCCCGTTTCCTTCCCCCTTACCTCTTCTCCTCTCCCCCTCCCCCTCCTTCCTCCCTCTGCACGCTCACGTCCTCGAAATTTCCTCCCGTCTCTGATGCCTCCCCCTCTCTCTCTCTTCTCTTTCTTCTTCTTCTTCTTCTTCTTCTTCTTCTTCTTCTCTCTCTCTCTCTCCCTCTCTCTCTCTCTCTCTCTCTCTCTCTCTCTCTCTCTCTCTCTCTATCTCTCTCTATCTCTATCTCTCGCTATCTCTCTTTCTCTTTCTCTCGCTCTCTCTCTCTCTTGCTTTTTCTTTCTCCCTATTTCCTCTTCCATTCACCCCTCCCGCCCAAGCTCCCCCCCTCCCCCCCCCCCCTCCCTCACCTCTCGCCCCCCCCTCTTCCCTCACCCCTCGCCCCCCCCCTCTTCCCTCACCCCCTCGCCACCGCCAGAAAATGCTATCTATGCTTCATTACCACTGCCACCAAAATCACGGGGTTGCTGGCTGGCCATGGAAGGTGAGGGGGGGGGGGGAGAGGCTGACGTGGGGGGTAAGGCTGGGGTGAGGGGCGAGGGTGGCAGGGAAGGGGCTGACGTGGGGGGTGAGGCTGGGGTGGGGGATGGGGCTGGGGTGAGGGCGAGGGTGGCAGGGAAGGGGCTGACGTGGGGGAGTGAGGCTGGGGTGGGGGATGGGGCTGGGGTGAGGGCGAGGGTGGCAGGGAAGGGGCTGACGTGGGGGGAAGGGGCAGGGAGAGGCTGCTGACGTGGGGGGTGAGGGGGGGCAGGAAGGGGCTGGGGTGAGGGATGAGGGGGCAGAGAGTGGGGGGGTGAGGGGGCAGTGAAGGGTCTGACGTGGGGCGAGAGGGGGGCAGGGGACAAGGAGGGGTCGATGAAGGGGGAAAGGCAGGAGGTATGTGGAAGAGGGAAAGGGTGAATGAAGGGAGGGAGGGCGAGAGAGAGGGAGGGAGGAGAGAGAGAGGAGGAAGGGGAGAAGAGAGGGAGAGAGGGAGAGAGACGGGACCGTGAGGTGTGTCTCCGACTGCAACCTTGGATGGGGAAGGGGAAGGGAGACAGGGAGGGAGGAGGAGTGAACAGAGGGTCCTTGATGGGGGAGTGGAAGAAGGGGAGGGGAAGGCACCCAGTGATAAAGACATGGGGTGTGTGTGTGGGAGGGGAGTGCATGTGCGTGTATCTGTGTGGGTGTGTGTGTGTGTGTGTGTGTGTGTGTGTGTGTGTGTGTGTGTGTGTGTGTGTGTGTGTGTGTGTGTGTGTGTGTGTGTGTGTGTGTGTGTGTTTGCGTGTGTGTGTGTGTGTGTGTGTGTGTGTGTGTGTGTGTGTGTGTGTGTGTGTGTGTGTGTGTGTGTGTGTGTGTGTGTGTGTGTGTGTGTGTGTGAGCGCATGCTGGAGGGATAAAAAAGATGACAAGTCATATGAGAGAGAGAGAGAGAGAGAGAGAGAGAGAGAGAGAGAGAGAGAGAGAGAGAGAGAGAGAGAGAGAGAGAGAGAGAGAGAGGAAAAAAAAAAACAGAAAGAGAAAAATGAGAAAGGCGGAGAAAGGGGGGGGGAGGAGGGGAAGCGTCGCGAAAGAGTGATAGACAGAAAGATGGACAGAGCAACATCACCTCACGAGAAACAGAAATTCTTCCATCTTTCTCCGGGTTGACATTTAGTCTCTCCTTCACAGATCCTTCTAATCTCTTTTTTTCCTCTATCACAGCACTTTCTCTGGCTCTGTGTCAGTCTCAGTCACAGTCTCTCTCTCTCTCTCTCTCTCTCTCTCTCTCTCTCTCTCTCTCTCTCTCTCTCTCTCTCTCTCTCTCTCTCTCTCTCTCTCTCTCTCTCTCTCTCTCTCTCTCGCTCTCTCTTATACACCCACGCTCTCTCACACTCCCTCTTTCTTTCTTCTTCCTCTCCTTCCTTCCACTCCCTTCTCTCCCTCTCTTTCTCCGTCTCCGTCTCCCTCTCTCTCTCCTCCTCCCATCCTTCTCCCTCACTGTCTCCCCCCCCCCCCTTTCCCTTTCCCTCTCCTCCTCTCCCTTCTCCCTCTCTCTATCTCCCCCATCGTCCCCTCCTCAGATACGTGCTAGCGGGTGTATGTAGGGCGCGAGAGAAGGGGAGGAGAAAAGAGAACTGTCGTGGGGGGGGGGGGGGTAAGGGGAGAGAAGGAGGACATGGGGAGGGAGGGAGGGGAGGAGGAGGAGGGCATGGGGAGGAGGGAGGGGGAGGGAGGCATGGGGGAGGAGGGAGGGGAGGAGGAGGGCACTGGGAGGCAGGAGGGGAGAAGGGAGGGGCATGGGGAGAGGGTGGGGGAGTGGCGGAGTGAATGAGTGAAGTACGTATGAGAGGGTGGGAGTGGGGGGGGTTGATGAGGAGGACCGTATGAGGGCGATGTGGGTGAGTGGGTGATTGAGTGAATCAAAGGGAGAATGAAGAATAGAAAGACTGAGAGAGAGAGAGAGAGAGAGAGAGAGAGAGAGAGAGAGAGAGAGAGAGAGAGAGAGAGAGAGAGAGAGAGAGAGAGAGAGAGAGAGAGAAGCAGAGAAAGAGAACGACAAATTAAGAGAGAAAGAGACATAGAGACAGAAAGAGAGCGACAGCCAAAAACAAACACACTCACACACACATACACACACACACACACACACACACACAGAGAGAGAGAGAGAGAGAGAGAGAGAGAGAGAGAGAGAGAGAGAGAGAGAGAGAGAGAGAGAGAGAGAGAGAGAGAGAGAGAGAGAGAGAGAGAGAGAGAGAATGAAAGAGAAAGACAGACAGATAGATAAATAGATATAATCGAGTGAGAATGAACACATGCATGTGGGTGACCAAGCATGCGACTGAGAGTAAGAGAGAAAGAGAAACAGCAAAGAAAACAACACCAGAAGCCCAGACGGAGGAAGGAGGAGGAGGAGGAGGAGTAGGACGAGCAGGAGGAGGAGTAGGAGGAGGAGGAGCAGCAGCAGCAGCAGGAGGAGAGAAGTAGAGGAGAGAAGTAGAAGAGTAGAGGAGGAGGGGGAGGAGGAGGAGGAGGAGGAGGAGTAGGAGGAGGACTAGAAGGAGGAGGACGAGGAGGAGGAGGAGGAGGGAGGAGCAGGAGAAGGAGGAGAGAAGTAGAGGAGGAGCAGGAGGAGCAGGAGGAGGAGGAGGAGGAGCGAAGTAGAGGAGGAGGAGGAGGAGGAGGAGGAGGAGGAGGAGGAGGAGGAGGAGAGGAGAAGGAGGAGAGAAAGTAGAGGAGCAGAGGAGGAGGAGGAGTAGGAGGAGCAGGAGGAGGAGTAGGAGGAGGAGGAGCAGCAGCAGCAGCAGGAGGAGAAAAGTAGAGGAGAGAAGTAGAAGAGTAGAGGAGGAAGGGGAGGAGGAGGAGGAGGAGGAGTAGGAGGAGGAGGAGGAGGAGGAGGAGGGAGAGGAGAAGGAGGAGAGAAGTAGAGGAGGAGCAGGAGGAGCAGGAGGAGGAGGGAGGAGGAGAAGGAGGAGCGAAGTAGAGGAGGAGGAGGAGGAGGAGGAGGAGGAGGAGAGGAGAAGGAGGAGAGAAGTAGAGGAGCAGAGGAGGAGGAGGAGGAGGAGCAGGAGAAGGAGGAGTAGGAGGAGCAGGAGAAGGAGGAGAGAAGTAGAGGAGTAGAGGAGGAGGAGGGAGGGGAAGCAAGAGTGAAGGGAATGGGAGGACCAAGGAAGCCAAGGGAAAGAGGAGGGAGCCTGGGAAGGGGAAGAGAGGGCGAGAGAGAGGAGGCGAGCTACAAGCGACGGGAGGGGAGGGGAGGAGGAAGGGAGGGAGAAAGGGAGGGAGAAGAGGGAGGAGGAGGGAGAGGATGGGGGGGGGAGGCAGGGAAGTCTTGGCAGGCTGGCAGACAGCAAATAGGAAGTAGGGGAAGCGCAGGAGGGGTCAGGGGAGGGAAGGAGGGAGGAGAAAGGCAGGGGGAAGGGGGAGGAGGAGAGAAGGCAGTTAAGGAAACAGGATGGAGAGA
>NC_091577.1:16908652-16911152 GCF_042767895.1 Penaeus vannamei | reverse complement strand
GAGAGAAGGTGGAAAGAGAGTAGGAGGAAGGAAGGAGGAGTTGGAAGGGAGAAAAGCTAGGAGAGAAGATGGAAGTGATAGGAGTGGAGGGAAGGGAAGGGAGGTGGAAGGGAGAGAAGGTGGAGATAGGCGGGAGGGAAGGGAAAGGAAGAAAAACAAAGGCGAGAGGGAGAGACAGGAGGGAAGGGAGGAAAAGCAGAGGGAGGGAGGAGGCCAGTAGGTAAGCATGCATGTGGGTGTGCACTGAGGAGACAAGACCTTGTGGGTGATGTCGAAACACCTGAAGAGAGAGGGAGCGAAGGAAGCGAAGGAGCGAGGTGACAGGGAACGCGGGGTAGAAGGAGCGACCGAGAGATAGAAAGAGAAAGACGGAGAAGGAGGGGAAGGAAGAGAGAGGGGGAGTGAGGGAGAGAGGAAGAAGGAGAGAGGGAAAGGAAGAGAAAAAGGGTGAGGGAGAAAGAGAGGTAGTGGGAGAGGGAAAAGGAGAAGGGAAAATACAGGGAAAGATATAGGGAAAGGGAGGAGGTGAAGAAGAGGGAGTGGGAAAGGAAGACAGAGAGACAGACGGAGAAAGAGAACTATTCTGCATTCCCCGCCAGCGCCCGCCAAGCATGCGAGACAAGGCGAGGGCCGTCGGCGCAGGTGGCGGCTGGCGAAGTACGTGCCGACAGGTGCTGCCGCGTTCGGATTACAGGCACGTGCTGCCGCCGACTACGTGCCCTGAGCGAGCACGTGGCCCGCGTAACAGGTAGTCCATAGCGCATACCCATAAATCTGTCCGGGCGGCGGCGGCGGCCCAGCGCCTCGCCGCGCGGCCCGCCCGCGAGGAGCGGCGGCGGCGGTTCTCACGCTGACACAGGAGCCGCTGCGCCTCGCGTGCGGCCAGGTAGTCAAGGCCGGCGAGGCGCGAGGGATATGCAAATGAGCCGAGGCCGCGTACCTGGCGGAGCCGTCGGAGCACGTGGTTGGGGCAAGGCCGGCCGGCGGCGTACGGTCCACGCGAGCGCCCCGCGGCGCCTCCCATACATTTTCATCGTTTTCATCACGCAGCGGCCGCCCGCCGCCGCCGCCGCCGCCCGCGTTATGAGCTGCCCCGAGCGCCGCTGAGCGATCCGCAGCGGAGCGAGCGGGCGAGCGAAACGCGGCGCCGCTCGGAGGCCAAACGCACGAAACATGAGTACATCTGGGAACGGGCGGATGAAATATGGCGAAATAATTAGGAACTTTTTACTCACACGCGGAATGTGTAATTCTTGGCGCGTTAACCATGAATTATGGCGATGCGATAATATATCGACGCTCACTTCTGAAACGGGCGCGCGGGCCCGACGAAATAAAACGAAACGCCGCGTACATGTCACTGAAACTGTGATTCATTGATAAAGAGGCGTCGGCGGCACACTCCCTTTGTCGGCGGCTGAATTATTACACAAATTGTGCGCATCAATTTCAATTGAGATTCCTTTCAGACGCCGCCACTTAATACCGCATAATTCCCGGCGCGTTTTTTATGCTAAAGAGTCGAGATTTACATCTTTCCACTTGTTTTTGCGGAGGGCAATAAAATGATAATGTCAGACGGACAGATGTGGGATGTGCTGGCTCCTCCTCTGCGGCTGGGGGAGGGGGGGGAGGGGGAGGGGCGGAGGGAGGGAGGGGTCAGGAGGAGAGGGCCCGAGAAACACGTTCGGAACATGTCGTGGACGCGTTGAGGTTTTCGTCGCTGCCTCGTGGGCCGGCCGCACGTGCGCTCGCTCGCTCTCTCTCTCTCTCTCTCTCTCTCTCTCTCTCTCTCTCTCTCTCTCTCTCTCTCTCTCTCTCTCTCTCCCTCTCTCCCTCCCTCTCCCTCTCCCTCCCTCCTTCCCGCCCTTCCTCCCTCCCTCATATCTCTACTCCCTCTCTTCCCTCCTTCCCTCCCTCCCTCCCTCCCTCCCCTCTCTCTCTCTCCTTCCCCTCTTTCCCTCCTTCCCTCCCTCTCCCTCCTTCCCTCCTTCCCTCCTTCCCCTCCCTCCTCTCCCTCTCCCTCCCCTCTCCCCTCCCTCCTTCCCTCCCTCCCTCCTCTCCCTCCTTCCCTCCCTCCCTCCCTCCCTCCCTCCCTCCCTCCCTCCCTCGTCGTGGAAGGAGGACGGACGCAAGAATAAAACCCGCGGCGGCGAGAAACATCCGCGCGGACGCCCCCTGTGCATACAACATGACGCCACGCGGGCCAAATGGAGACCTCGTGAATCATCATCATACTCACGGCCCAACATACTCATGGCTCGAACTCATGGCTTCTCGTGGACACTTATGTACACATGATCGCTTGTATACACACACGGTTGTACATACACACACGGTTGTACACACGCACACAAAACATAGTATATCGAAGTATTAAGTACACATTCGCACCAATATCGCCACTCCCCTCCCCCCTCCCCCACCCTCTGCCATCCCCTCCCCCACCCTCTACCACCCCTCCCCCCCAACCTCCGCCACTTTGCACAACCAAGAACAA
>NC_091577.1:16880665-16895665 GCF_042767895.1 Penaeus vannamei | reverse complement strand
TCATCATTATTATTATTATTATTGCTATTATTATCACCATTATTACAATTAATATTGTTCTTATTATTGCTATCATTGCTATCATCATCATTACTATTATCATCATCATTACTATTACCATCATTATCATCATCATTACTATTACCATCATTATCATCATCATTACTACATCATCATCATCATCATCATTACTACTATCATCATCATCACCATTACTATCATTATCATCATCATCACTATTATCATCATCATCATCACCATTACTATCATCATCATCATCATCATCATTACTATTATCATCAATTATGGTTTCGTTACTTTCTAGTATTTTTTTTTAATGCCATTAAAAAAGATAAAAGCATTTTAATAAACTCGAAACCCCGATGAACGAAATTTACTGAAAACCGAAAATTAATGGAAATCGCTGTCAGAAATATTAATTATGAAATGTATTCTACCTGCGCTAGTTACCTTGATTTGTCTATTTGTTTGTTTCTTTGTTTTCGTGTGGTTTTTTCCCTTTCTCTCTCTCTCTCTCTCTCTCTCTTTTATCTTTCCCTTTTTCTTTCTCGCTTTTCTTTATTATCCTTTTTTCTACTGATTATCTATTTTTCTACTAATTTTTTTTTCTCTCCTTTTGCCTCTTCTCTTTTTCTCTCTTTCTTTCCTTCCATCTTTTAACTTTTCTCTCTCTCTCTCTCTCTCTCTCTCTCCCTTTATCTCTCTCTCTCTCTCTCTCTCTCTCTTTCTCTCTCTCTCTCTCTCTCTCCTTCTTACCCATCACTCCTTCAACCCTCTCACTCTCTCTTTAGATTTTTTTTTTTCATTATTCTTATCTCTTAACCTTCCACTTACTTATTATCCTCTTTTATTCACTTATTATATCTTTATGTTTCCTTTCACCTCCCTTCCATCTTGCTTAAGAATACGTAAGAAAGTAAAGAATTGACAGCGGAAGAGATCCGGGGGAGGGGGAGGAGGGGGAGGAGGGAGGGGGGAGCGGAGGAGGAGACAAGGAGGAAGAGGGGGAAGAGGAGAGGGGAGAGGGAGAAGGAGAGGAGGAAGAGGAAGGGAAGGAGGGAGAGGGAGAAGAGAAGGAAGAGGAGAGGGAGAACAGAAGGAAGAGGAGAGGAAATGGGAAGGGGAGAAAAGGGGAAGAGGAGAGGAGGAGGGAGAGGGAGAAGAGAAGGAGAAAGAGGAGAGGAAGAGGGAAAGGGAGAAAAGAAGGGGGAAGAGGGAGGGGGAGAGAAGGAAAAGGAGAAGGGAGGAAGAGAGGGAAAGGGAGAAAAGGAAGGAGATGAGGAAGAGGAAGAGGGGGGAAGAAGGAGGAAGAGAAGGAGGAAGAAAGGGAGAGAGAGAAGGGGAGGTGGTGAGAGATAAGGAAGAGAAGAACACAGAGAGAGAGAAAAAAGGAAGAAGAAGGAGACGGAGAGAAGGAAGAGAAGGGGAAGAGGTGAGAGAGAAGGAAGTGAAGAAAAAAGAGAGAGAGAAAAGAGGAGGAAGAAGGAGACGGAGAGAAAGAAGAATAGGCTAAGGGTTGAAAGAGAGGGAAATGAAAAAAGGAAGAGAGAGAGAGAAAGCGGAAGAAGAAAAGAGAAAAAGGAAGAGAAACAGAAAGAGACAAAAAAAAAAAAAAAATCAATAAATAACAGCAAAACAAGAGAAAACCGATTGGAAATTGGGCCTCCAAAATAGGCCTATTAAGCGGTTGAAATTTTAGAGTGATTAATCGGCGAGTGGCAACTGGCGATGAATGAACGGCCTTTAAGATGACTGTCGAGGGGCCGCCCTTCCCCAATCCCCCTCTCCCCCCTCCCCTCCCCTCTCTCCCTTCTTTCCTGCTTCCTCTCTTCCTCACCCTCTCCTCTCCTCCCCTCTCTCTCTTCTCTCCTGCTTCCTCTCTTCCTCCCCCTCTCCTCTCCTCCCCTCCCCCTCTTCTCTCCTGCTTCCTCTCTTCCTCACCCTCTCCTCTCCTCCCCTTTCATTCTTCTCTCCTATCTTTTCTCTCTCCTCAGTTCTCTTCTCTTCCCCTTTTCTTGGCTCTCCTATCCCCCTTTTCTCTTCTGTCTCTTCCTCTCTCCTCAGTTCTCCTCTCTTCCCCTTCCTTGACTCTCCTTTCGTCACCCTCTCCTCTCCTCTCTTCCCCGTCCCCTCCTCTCTCCTTTCCCTTTTTTTCTCCTCCCCCTTCTCTTTTTTTCCTTTTCTCTCTTCTTTCTGCGCCCTTTCTTGCATCACCCCATCTCTCCTCCTCTTCCTCCTCCTTATTTCCTCCCTCTCCTCACTTCCTCTTCCCCACTTCCTTCACCCTCTCTCTCTCTTCTCTCTCTTCCTTTTCATATTCCATATCTCCTTCGTCTCCCTGTTTCTCTTTCTATCCTATCCTTCCTCCTTTTTTCTCCCTCCTTTCTATCCTCTCACCCTTCACTTTCCTCCCTTTTTCATTTCCTCTTCTATTTCACTCCCCCCCTCCCAGCTCTTATCTTCTCGCTTCCTCACTGTTCCTTCCCCTTTACTCCTTCCACTCCGTCCTTCCTACTCCCCCTCCCCCTTCCTCCTCCAGTCACTCCCTCCCTCCCTCTCCCTCTTTACTCTGCCTCACTCCTCACCCATTTCCTCTTCCCACTTCCTGTCAACTCTTTCCTCTCCACCCAACTTCTTCCCCTTCCCTCTTCCTCCTCTCTCCAACTCCTTCCCCCCTTCCTCCTTCTTCCCCCTCCCCTCCTCTCCTCTCCTGCTAATTTCCCCTCCCCTCCCCTTCCCCCTTTCTTCTTCCCCTTCCCCTCCTCTCCTCTCCCCCTTCTTCCCCCTCCCCTCCTCTCCTCTCCCCCTTCTTCCCCCTCCCCTCCCCCTCCCTCCTTTCCCCCCTTCCCTCCCCCCCTTCCTCCCCCCTTCTTCCCCCTCCCCCTCCCGCCTCCCTCCCTCCCCTGCTTGTGTGTTCCTTCCTGCTCGTCCTCCCTCCGTCTGCCATCTGCTCGCCTGCTCCTTCGTCGTCCTTTCGTCCGTTTTCTGTATGCTTCGTTACAGGTCCCACTTCCTTATTTTACCGAACGACTTGCTTACTTATTCCTGCTTGTTTGCTCTTAATGGCTAGTCTTCTGGGCGAGTCTAAATTGCTTAAATGTTATATCAAGGCTTGTTTATCTAAATTGGTTGTTTATATAAAATGGTTGTTTGTTTAAAGAGGTCGTATATCTAAAGTGGTTGTTAATCTAAATTGGTTGTTTATATGAAATGGTTGTCTATTTTAAGAGGTCTGAAGTGATTGTTTATCTAAAGTGGTTGTTTATTTAAAGTGGTTGTTTATCTAAAGGGGTAGTTTATCTAGGGTGGTTGTTTATCTAAAGTGGTTGTTTATCTACAGTGGTTGTTTATTTTAAGAGGTCTTATATCTAAAGTGGTTGTTTATATAAAGGGGTTGTTTATCTAAAGTGGTTGTTTACCTAAAGTGGTTGTTTATCTAAAGTGGTTATTTATCTACAGTGGTTGTTTATTTAAAGAAGTCGTATATCTATAGTGGTTACTATAAAGTGGTTGTTTATCTAAAGTGGTTGTTTACTTTAAAGTGGTTTTCTATCTAAAGTGGTTGTTTATCTATAGTGGTTGTTTATTTTAAAGTGGTTTTCTATCTAAAGTGGTTGTTTACACAAAGTGGTTGTTTATCTATAGTGGCTGTGTACCTGCTTATCAGCGGATATCTTGTCATCCAGGTCACCCACTTCCGGTTCTGCTTTGTAACTGCTCTGCCGCTGGTTTGCACGATGGGGTGATTAGCTCTCTGCTTGTTGCTTCGTCTCTGTCTGTCTGTCTGTCTGTCTCTTTCTCTCTTTCTCTGTCTGTCTGTCTCTTTCTCTCTTTCTCTGTCTGTCTGTCTGTCTGTCTATCTCAGTCTCAGTCTCTCTCTCTCTCTTTCTGTCTGTCTGTCTGTCTGTCTCTCTCTCTCCCTCAGTCTTTCTGTCTATGTCTCTCTCTCTCTCTCTCTCTCTCTCTCTCTCTCTCTCTCTCTCTCTCTCTCTCTCTCTCTCTCTCTCTCTCTCTCCCTCCCTTTTTCTTTTATTGCAAAATTACCTTTATCGTTTATACATTCACTCACTTATCAATGTGTCTATTTATTAAATTATTTCTTTATGTATTTATTTATTTGATAATTATGTATTCATGTATTAGTTTATTCATTTTTCCATTCACTTATTCATTCAATCCTTTAATTCATTGACTTATCTATTCAACTTTTGATTTATGTATCTGTCTATTCAGTAATTAATTTGTTTATTTATTTATTTATCTATGTCTGTCTGTCTCTCTATCTGTCTGTCTGTCTCTCTCTCTCTCTCGCTCTCTCTCTGTCTCTGTCTCTGTCTCTCTCTGTCTCTCTCTCTCTGTCTCTGTTTCTCTCTCTCACTCTGTCTCTCTCTATCTGTCTGTCTGTCTGTCTCTCTTTCTCTCTCTCTCTCTCACTCTGTCTGTCTGTCTCTCAAATAGCGTCGGTTTTATTTGTTTCTTTGTTGTTTTGCTTGCTTGTCATATTTTCAATAACGGTCATATTTTTTAAAATCTATTTATCTATTTTTATAATTTGTTTGTTCATATTATCTGTTTGTTTTTTATTAGCTTGTTTGTCTGTTTGTTTGTTTGTTTGCTTATCCATTCATTCAATATTTCATTTCTTTGTTTATGTTTTAGATGCATTTAACTTTTTGTTTATCTGTTTTTTAAATATTTATCTACGCATCTATTTCTTTATTTATTCAATTTCCATCTACTTTTACTTAGTGTCTGTCTCATTACTCCAGGCAGATAATTAGCCATCTCCTAATGACTATATTTTTTCAGCAACTTTAAACATTCTAACTTATTTATTCATCTGTCTATTTACCTATTCAATGTCTTCTTAATTACTTTTGTTTTTCTTCTTCCTCTTTGTCTGTTTCTCTAAATGTCAACCTGTCTGTCTGTCTGTCTGACATATTGTGCGACTGTGTGTATCTTTCTATATATATATATGTATATATATATATATATATATATATATATATATATATATATATACATACACACACACACACACACACACACACACACACACACACACACACACACACACACACACACACATATATATATATATATATATATATATATATATATATATATATATCCTCACTGTATCTGCTTGCGTGCGATCGAATGATATATATGTCTACCTTGTTGTGTATTGGGTTGTCTTTGTTCCGTCACGTGTCTTTGTTATTGTTTTGCTTGCTTGTTTGGTTTCTTGTCTTGCTTCGTATTGTTTGCTTGTTTGGTTCCTTACTTTGCCTTGTATTGTTTGCTTGTTTGGTTCCTTGTTTTATTTGTTTGTTTGGTTCCTTGCTTTGCTTTGTTTTTGTTTGTTTTGCTTGCTTGGCCCCTTGTTTTGTTTGTTTAGTTCCTTGCTTTGCTTTGTTTGTTTTGCTTACTTGGCCCCCTTGTTTTGTTTGTTTAGTTCCTTGCTTTGTTTTGTTTTTGTTTGTTTTCCTTGCTTGGCCCCTTGTTTTGTTTGTTTAGTTCCTTGCTTTGCTTTGTTTTTGTTTGTTTTGCTTGCTTGGCCCTCTTGTTTTGTTTGTTTAGTTCCTTGCTTTTTGTTTGTTTTGCTTGCTTGGCCTCTTGTTTTGTTTGTTTAGTTCCTTGCTTTGCTTTGTTTTGCTTGCTTGGCCCCTTGTTTTGTTTGTTTGTTTGGTTCCACGCCTTGCTTTGTTTGTTTGGTTCCTTGCTTGGCCCCTTGTTTTGATTGTTTATTCCCATGCTTTCCTTTGTTTGCTTGTTTTATTTTTGCTTACTTGCTTGGTTTTGTTTGTTCGGTTCCTCGCCTTGCTTTGTTTTGTTTTTTGTTTGTTTTGCTTGCTTGGCCCCTTGTTTTGTTTGTTTTCTCGGTTCCTCGCCTTGCTTTGTTTTGTTTTTTGTTTGTTTTGCTTGCTTGGCCCCTTGTTTTGTTTGTTTGTTCGGTTCCTCGCCTTGCTTTGCCCTCGCATCTGTCTTCCAGCTTGCCCGCCTGTGCGCGTCTGTCTGAAGCCCCGCCCACCTCAACTACTGTCCACTTCTTGAATAATAGATTCGGCAAGCAGCGACGTTTGGTTCTTTGTGCGTGCGTGCGTGCGAGCGGGCGGATGGGCGTGCGGGTGTGTGGGTGTGTGGGTGTAAGGGTGTAAGGGTGTAAGGGTGTGTGTGTGTGTGTGTGTGTGTGTGTGTGTGTGTGTGTGTGTGTGTGTGTGTGTGTGTGTGTGTGTGTGTGTGTGTGTGTGTGTGTGTGTGAGTGTGTGTATAGGTGTGTGTGTGAGTGTGTGTGTGTCTATGTGTATGTGTGAGTGAATGTGTGTGTGAGTGTGTGTATGTGTGTGCATGTGTGTGTGTGTGACTGTGTGTTTGCGTGTGTGTATGTGTATGTATGTGTGTGTGTGTGTGTTTACATGGGTCGGTTCATTCCGCTTTAATTATGTTTTTTACGTAAAATATTCCTGCCGCGCTTCGGTTGCCCAGAGTAGATGGCGTTTTTGTGTGTATATATATATATATCTTTATATTCATTTATGTATAACGTATTTATTTATTGCTATTTTTGGACCAATCCCCATTGTCCGCTGTTGCAAGATTTCTGGACTCTCGGAACAAGTATGAATACATACAAACATACACACACACACACACACACACACACACACACACACACACACACATATATATATATATATATATATATATATATATATATATATATATACATATATATTCATATATATTCATATATATATATCAATATGTATATATATATATATATATATATATATATATATATATATATATATATATATATATATATATATATATATATATACAATATATATACACATACGTACGCATGTATATGTTTCTGTGTGTGTGTGTGTAAAAGTGTGCGTATATGTGTCCGCGCGCGCGTGCCTTTGCTTACGTGTGCCGTGTGCACACGTGTACGTATTTGTGCACACACAGCCGTGTATTGTTGTTTAGTGTGCGTGCGCGAGCGTCCTAACGTGCGGCCTCGCTATCGACTTCGCATGTGAGGTTATCGGAGCCGAAAAATGTATAATAAAAATGTTTTGACCTTTTCCTCAGCCGATGCGGAGGGTAAACAGCGTCAGCGCTCCTCGCAGCTGACCTTTGTCCGCGGCGGTCTGTCAGCCGGACCGACCCGGCTCCTGGCACGGGCGCCGGTCGAGGCGGAGGGGGCGGGGGGGGGGGTCGAGGGGGATGCGAGGGGGGGGTCGAGGCGGAGGGGGCGGGGGGGGGGGGGTCGAGGGGGATGCGAGGGGGGAGGGGGGTCGAGGGGGATGCGAGGGGGGAGGGGGGTCGAGGTGGATGCGAGGGGGGGGGGGGGTGAGGCAGGTGGTGGTCAGGCGGATCAGGTGGGTTCAAGCGTGTCCAGCTGGCCCCAGGTGAGGCAGGTGGCCTCAGGTGGGCTAGGTGAAGCCAGGTGGGTTCAGGTTCCACGGGGTTCTAAGCAGGTCTCCTCGTCTTTCTTCTTCCTCTACCTCCAATTTTCTTTTATTTTCCTCACCCCCGACATCTCCTCTTCCTTCAACCCCCTCCTCCTCCATCTCCTCCTCTTCCTTCTGCTCTTTCTCGTCTTCCTCTTCCCCCTCCCCTCCAACTTCTCCTCCTCCTCCTCCCTCCTCCTCCTCTTTCTTCTCTTCCGTCATCTAGTCCATCTCAATTTTTCTTCCTTTTCTTCTTTACCTTCCTTTTCCCTCTTTCTCTCCTTTCACAACTCTTTTTCCACATCCTCCCCTCCTCCTTTTCCTCTTTCCCCTTTTCCTTCTCCTCTTCATCTCCACCTCTCCTCTTCCTCTGCTCATTCCCCTTCTTCCTCCTCTTATTTTTCTTCTTCCTCGTTCCTTCTCCCTCTCTTCCTCCTCTTCTCCTTCTCCCTCTTCTTCTTTTTCTTTTCTTAATCTTCTTCTTTTTCTTCTTCTCCCCCCCTCCTCCTCCTCCTCCTCCTTCTCCCCCTTCTCTTTCGTCTCCTTCTCTTCCTCCCCCCCTTTTTTTCCTCCTCCACTTCTGCCTCCTCCTTCTCCTCCCCATCTTCCTCCTCCTCTCCCCCTATCCTCCTCCTCCTACTCCTCCACCTCCTCCCCTCCCTCCTCCTCCTCCTCCTCCTCCACTTCTACCTCCTCCTCCTCCTCCTCCTCCTCCTCCTCCTCTTCCCCTCCTCCTTCCTTCTCGCAATCTGTCTCGCTCAGTCTGATGCTGTTGTCACGTCGCATAATATAGGAGCTGTTGTTGTCAGATGCTGTCATTGTAGATGAATTAGCTCTAGATGTTGTCAGAAGCTGTCGCGAGTAGGTGAGTTGGTTCTTAAATGGTGTCAGATGTTGTATGTAAGTTGGCACTAAATGGTGTCAGATGTTGCCACGGATATGTGAGTTGGCACTAAATGGTGTCAGATGTTGTATGTAAGTTGGCACTAAATGGTGTCAGATGTTGTCACGGATATGTGAGTTGGTTCTTAAATGGTATTAGATGGTGTCGCAAGTTGGTGAGTTGGTTCTTAAATGGTATTAGATGGTGTCGCAAGTTGGTGAGTTGGCACTAAATGGTGTCAGATGTTGTCAGGAGTAGGCGAGTTGGTTCTTTAATGGTGTCAGATGTTGTCACGAGTAGGTGAGTTGACACTAAATGGTGTCAGATGTTGTCACGAGTAGGTGAGTTGGTTCTTAAAGGGTGTCAGATGGTGTCGCAAGTTGGTGAGTTGGCACTAAATGGTATCACATGTTGTCACGAGTAGGCGAGTCGTTTCGCCACGTTGTCAGATGTTGTCAGAGTTTCTAAAAGGTGCCAGAAATTACCTTTGGATAGATTACACGTTCCTCAACTGGTGTCAAGTGTTGTCACGAGTACATTACCAAATGGAAACGGTGACAGGAAATGACAAGAAAACAGGACATTATTATTTTTGTTTTGTTTGCTTGTTTCTTTGTTTTGCTTTATTTTGTTTTCTTGTTTTGTTCCTTGTTTTGCTTTGTTTTGTTTGATTGTTTGGTTCCTTGCTTCGCTTTGTTTTGCTTGCTTGTTTAATTCCTTGTTTTGCCTCGTTTACTTGCCTTGTTTTGTTTTCTTGTTCAATAAATCTATCTATATCAAACCTATCAACCAACCATTTTTATCATCATCATCATCATCATTGCAGTCATTATCATCATCATCATCATTTTTTTAAAAATTTTTTTCCAAACAGCTGGTGTCATAAATCGAAAAATCGTTCCCAAGTGATGTCACACGTTGTCAGACCCTGCCCGCTCTTACCAGACACGTTGTCAGTCCCCAAACAGCCAAACAAGAGCGACCGAATGTTGATAGGTCTCAATGTGTATCATGTATTGTGTTGCATTATATGTTGATATCAATAAATCGACCTATCATGACTCAGCAACTTTGACCCCGCGGGAAGTAGCCACAGGGATCAATAAACAAGTGAATAAGCAAATAGCAAAACAAACAAGTAGAACAATCAAACAACAACAAAAATAATTAAACAAACAAAGGGACAAGCAAAACACAATAAAACAAACAGACATCTCGATAAAAAGAAATTAAACAACCAAACAAATAATTAAACAAACAAACAGACAAGCAAAACACAATAAAACAAACAGACATCTCGATAAAAAGAAATTAGACAACCAAACAAATAATTAAACAAACAGACAGACAAGCAAAACAAACAATAACACAAACAGACATCTCGATAAAAAATAAACAAAGAAACAAATAATTAAACAAACAAACAGACAAGCAAAACAAACAATCAAACAACAAACAATTAAATAAACAACAAACAGACAAGAAACACAAACAAACAAATAAGCAAACAATTAAACACAAAATAATAAAAAAATTAAACAAATAGACAAGCAAAAGAAACAATAAAACAACCAGACAACTCAATAAAAAGCAAACAACCAAACAAACAATTAAATAAACAAGCAATTAAAAAAGCAAACAAAACAACCAATCAAACCCAATAAACAAACAAGCACTCAAACAAAAAACAAACAATCCAACACCCAATCAAACCCAATAAACAAACAAGCACTCAAACAAAAAACAAACAATCCGCGAAATGCATTTGTTGCGCAGGTATTGCAAGGACACAGGTCACAGAAATGAAATATGGATATATGCATGTTGGATTAATAAACCATGAATGCGTTATAAATAAAATTAGCACAAATGTATATCTTATTGATGTGTTTAGCTCTAATACCTTTACTGAAGATGTATATGATGCAGATATGATTTGCAGATGAGTATTATAAATGAATTAGATTTATATACAATTCCAATTACCTGTTTTATCCTTTTATAGGCCTCTGATTGAGGATCAGGTAAACTTAAAAAAAAATAGATGTTTTTCTTGATTTTATTTTATTTCTTTGTTGTTTTTGGTTTTTATTGTTGTTAGTGACGTGATTCATCTTTGTTTTAGTTGTTGTTGTTATTATTTTTATCATTATCATCGTCGTCATTATCATTGTTGTCATTATCATCATCATCATTATCACTGGTCTTCTTATTATTGCTATTGTCATCATTCTTGTTCTTACCGTTATTGTTATTATCATTATCGATATCATTATTATCGTCATTGTCATTATAATATTATTTTTGTTATCATCATTATCATTGTTATTACTATCA
The DNA here is from genome assembly GCF_042767895.1 of Penaeus vannamei. Lineage (NCBI taxonomy): Eukaryota > Metazoa > Arthropoda > Malacostraca > Decapoda > Penaeidae > Penaeus > Penaeus vannamei. Next base: position 16,884,955 of record NC_091577.1, on the reverse strand, counting down.
TTACTATGATTATAATTTTTATCACAATTGTTATTGTTATTGCCACTCCTATCATTATCATATATATATATAATATATATATATATATATATATATATATATGTATGTATATATATATATATATATATATATATATATATATATATATATATGTGTATGTGTGTGTGTTTGTGTGTGTGTGTGTGTGTGTGTGTGTGTGTGTGTGTGTGTGTGTGTGTGTGTGTGTGTGTGTGTGTGTGTGTGTGTGTGTGTGTGCATGCATCTGTATATATTTATCTACACCTATCTATATATTTATCTGTATATGTCTATCTACACCTATTTACATATTTATCTGTATATCTATCTATCTATCTATATATACATACGCACACACACACACACACACACACACACACACACACACACACACACATATATATATATATATATATATATATATATATATATATATATATATATATATATATATATAAGGAAGAAGAAAACCAACGCGGCTGAGAAGAACTTTATTATTGCAATTTGAAACGTTTCGCAGATGCAATCTCCATCATCAGTGCTATAACAAAACACACAAAAGAAATTAATTCAAAATACAATAAAATAATACAAAACATAGAAACAAATCAATATAATAGGAAAAATAACATCAGAAGCTCGTAAAACAAATTAGTGAGCAGTAACCGGCACTAACCAAGCTATGGGTGCTTTTGGTAGTTGACATGGTAAGCAGTGGTTGCAGTGGCCGTGTTGTCAAGGTCTGGTTTCATCATTTGGATGTGGAGTGACTCGGCTATGAGGAGGTCAAATCTGTTAAGATGGGAGGTCAAAATTTTGAAATCAGTATTGCTGAAAGAGTGATTGTGGAGGCGAGAGAATGATCTCTGACTGCTGAGAAGGATGGTTTGCTCAGCTGTTGGCCTATTCCTATGGACTAGCCTTTGCGTTCGAGAATGCGGTGGCGAAGACATCGTGAGGCTGATCCCACGTACCTAGACTTACAGCGAGGACAAGTATACAGGTAAGTGAGTAAGTAAAAATAAATGTGCAGTACACAGGTAAGTAAGTAAGTAAAAATAAATGTGCAGTATACAGGTAAGTAAGTAAGTAAAAATAAATGTGCAGTATACAGGTAAGGTAAACCAGATTCGAACATAGTTCAGAGTTGTACCTCTTTTTATTCTTTAAGAAATTACCAATAGTATTATTATTGTAAAAAAACAAAACGAAAGCTGATCTGAGGATAGCATTGCCTGAGGATTTTGTTTAAAAATTTTCTGAGATCAATACCATATATATATATATATATATATATATATATATATATATATATATATATATATATATAGTATGTATGTATATATATGCATATATATGTATATATATATATATATATATATATATATATATATATATATATATATATATATATATACATATATACACGTATATGTGTGTGTGCGTGTGTACATATGTGTGTGTACGCATGTGTGTTTGTGAATGCATGCGTGTGTGCATCAAGTATAATTGATGATACACACCTAAAAAATCGCCATTGTACATATATATTTTTACGTGCGGTTTCGGGGGCGCGCTCGTGTGTGCATTTAGAAATTTGAGAAGCGGCTCCGACCTACGAATTTTCATGTGCATTTCTCGCTCGTATTTTCTCCGCGAAACCTCTTGTGACGCAGATCAGACAATATCGACATAGCGAGTTACAGCTGTTTGTCCGGAGTGGGGGGGGGGGGGACTTCTCGCCCAAACCGCTGTGTGAGAAAGCTGTTTTTTTTTCTCTCTCGTCTGTTTTAATTTTTCTTTTCTTTTCTTTTATTAATCATTTTTCGTATTTTTTCTTTTTTTAATAATTTTTCTTTTTTTTTCTCTTTTTTTTTGTTATATTTTTTTTTTTCTTTTGTCTTTATTAATCATTTTTCTTCTCTTTTTTTTTTATTGATAATCTTTCTTTTCTTTTTTTTGTTTTTTTATAGTTTTTTTCTTTTTTTTTTCTTTTTTGACGTGGGTCGTGTTCGGTCTAAAAATCGAAAGATTTGAGGAGGGGGGAGGGGTAGGAGGGGGAGGAAAGGGGGGGGGGGAGTGGATAGAGAAAGAAAAAAGTAAAAAACAATGAAATGATAACGCTAGAAAGGGGGAGGGGGGAAGGGGGGAAAAGGGGGAGGGGGGAAGGGGAAAAAAAAGGTGGGGGGGGGGTATATTGCTGACTAACGTTTAGTGTCTAAATTTTTTTTCTCCATACCCCCCTCCCCCTCCCCCCCTCTTCTTGCCCTCTTTTCCAATGCCCCTTAAATGGCCACATTCCCCCCCCCCCTCCCTCTTAACATCACTTCTTCCCAATTTGCTCCTTCCTCTTTATCCATTTCTCCCACTTCCATATTCCAAGTGTTTATATTTTATCTCCTATCCTTTTCTTTCTCTTTCTATCTCCTTTCCTCCCATGTTCTGTCTTTCTCTCCTCTCTCTTTCTACCATTATCATCTCATTTTTTAATCTTTTTTAATTTTCTATTCCTTTTTATTATCTATCTTTATCTCTTCATCCTCTTCCCTATTCCATCTATCCTTACCCACCCCCAGCCACACCCCTATCCTCCCCACATACCCCCTGCCCCCACCTACCCCCTACCCATCATCATTATTGTTTTTATTATCATTATCATTGTTATCATTAATGGTATCATTATCATCACTGTTATCACTAGCATTATTACTATTATTATCTTCTTATTATCATTATTATTTCCATTATTTTTTCTATTATTATCATTATTATTATTATTATTATTATTTCTATTATTATCATTATCATTGATATGCCGTTGTTATGATTGTTATTATTATTATTATTATATTCTTACTATCATTATGTTTTTTATCATTATTATCATCATTAATGTTATTATAATTGTTACTTCATTGTTATTATTACTGCCATTATTTTCATAATTTCTATTGCAGTTATCATCAGTATAATTATTATCATTATTGTTATAATTTTCATAATTATTGTTGTTATTGTTAATACTATTATTGATTTCGTTGATATTACTGTTATTATTATAATCATTACTATCATTATCATTTTATTTTTAGTATCATTGTCATCACTACCATTACTATCATTGTTATTACCGTCATTATCATCATCACTACTACTATTGTTATTTTATGATGAACACTATTATTACTATTGCTATCATTATCTTTAATGAATGGATCTGAACAGAGATAAAAAAATAAGAAATAAAAATGTTTTCTATGATTTTTTCAATTTTCATCTTCATATTGTTATTATCAATTTTTTTTTATCATATTATATTTCCTCTTATATCATTTCATATCATATATTATCATTATTTTTTATATTACTGTTATTCTATATTTTTCTTTTTTCTTTTATCTTATATGGTATCTCATCGTTATTTTTTATATCACTGTTATTCCATTTTTAAAAAATCTTATATGGTATATCATCGTTATTTTTCATATAATTTTATTCTCTCTTTTTTCTTTTTCTTTATTCTATTCTCTCTTTCTTTCTTTTTTCTTTTTTATTATCTCTTTTTTTCTTTACTCTATTATCTCTTTTTTTTCTTTTTCTTCTTTTATTATCTTTTTTTTTCTTTTTCTTTATTCTATTCTCTTTCTTTCTTTTTTTACTTTCTTTTTCTTTATTCTATTCTCTCTCTCTTTCTTTTATTTTTATTATCTCTTTTCTTTTTCTTTATTCTATTATCTCTTTCTTTCTTTTTTTCTTTTTTTTTCTCATCTGTTTTTTCTTTTTCTTTATTATATTCTCTCTTTCTTTCGTTTTCTTCTTTTTTATTATCTCTTTTCTCTCTTTCTTTATTATATTCCCTCTTTCTTTCTTTCTTTTTTTATTAATTCTTTTTTTCTTTTTCTTTATTCTATCCTCTCTCTCTTTCCTTTTTTTCTTTTTTTATTATCTCTTTTTTCTTTTTCTTTATTCTATTATCTTTTTTTTTTCCTTTTTTATTTTCTCTTTTTCTTTCTTTAAAATATTCTCTCTTTCTTTTTTTTATTATCTCTTTTTTCTTTATTCTATTATCTCTTTTTTTTCTTCTTTTTCTCTTTTCTCTTCTTTTTTTTATTACTTCTCCGTCGCGTTTTAAAAACCTCCCAAACGAAGCAACCGCCGTTCAGCCTCACCACAACTTTCTTGAACAGTTACTTTCACAGTTGAACAACGTGTGCTTAGATTTGTTCATGGTTTGCCGCTTGTTCCGCGTGTTTGTTGTTTGTTTGTTTGTCT
>NC_091577.1:16848165-16850665 GCF_042767895.1 Penaeus vannamei | reverse complement strand
CCGCCTCCCTGTCCCCCTGTCCCGTTGCCCCCCTCTGTACCCCTGTCCCCCCTATCCCCCTGTCCTCCTGTCCCCCCCTCTGTACCCCTGTCCCCCCTATCCCCTTGTACCCCTGTCCCGTTGCCCCCCGCCCTGACCCCTTGCCCCCCGTCCCCCCACTGTCCCCCTGCACCCCCTGTCCCCCTATCCCCCTATCCCCCTTGCCCCCCTGTCCCCCTGTCCCCTTCCCCCCCCTGTCCCCCTGTCCCCTTCCCCCCCTCGGCACCCCCTGTCCCCCTATCCCCCCTTGTCCCCCTGTCCCCTTCCCCTGTCCCCCTGTCCCCCTTCCCCTTCCCCCCTTTCCCCTGTCCCCCTATCCCCCTATCCCCCCTTGCCCCCTGTCCCCCTGTCCCCTTCCCTGTCCCCCTGTCCCCTTCGTCACCCCCCTGTCCCCCTGTCCCCCCTCGTCACCCCCCTGTCCCCCTGTCCCCCTCGTCACCCCAGGGGAAGTGTCATATCGTCCGTGTCTCAGGAGATAGCTCGGAGACATCTTAATAACTCCAAGGTATGAATTACGTTGATGTGCAATGACGTAACATTCTATGATGATTGTGATATAATCTGGTGTGATAGAAGAATGTTTCATAAATCATTCTAACTCTCCTGTTTTTTTTCTGTTTTTTTTTCGTTTTCTTCTTGTCTTTTTTTTTTCTTTCTTTGTTTCTCTATTTCTTTCTTTTTTATCTTCCTGTCTCTGTCTCTCTTTCTCCCCTCTCTTTCAATCTTTGTTTTTGTTCTATCTCTTCCACTCTGCCTCTTCCTCTCTCTCTCTTCCCTCCCCCCCTCTCTCTCTCTTTGTCTGTCTGTCTCTCCCTGTATTCCCCCCTTTCTCTCTCTCTCTCTCTCTCTCTCTCTCTCTCTCTCTCTCTCTCTCTCTCTCTCTCTCTCTCTCTCTCTCTCTCTCTCTCTCTCTCTCTCTCCTACCCTCTCTCTCTCTCTCTTTCTCTCTCTCTCCTTCCCTCTCTCTCTCTCTCTCCCTCTCCCTCTCCCTCCCTCTCCCTCTCCCTCTCCCTCTCCCTCTCCCTCTCCCTCTCCCTCTCCCTCTCCCTCTCCTCCTCCCTCTCCCTCTCCCTCTCCCTCTCCCTCTCTCTCTCTCTCTCTCTCTCCCTCTCCCTCTCTCTCTCTCTCTCTCTCTCTCTTTCTTTCTCTCTCTCTCTCTCTCTTTCCCTCCCCCCCCCTCTCAATCATATTTTTCGTTCTTTTTTACAATCGCAACCTAGAAAAAAAAAAATGTGAATGCATTTTCTTCATTCACAGACTATCGCTCACATTAGCGTATAAAAGCCGTTTTGCTAGAAAGTAGCGACAGATTTACCAGGTGCTACGTAAGAGCCGAAAATATATTGAAGATTACTGTGACTGGCGTAATCGTTAATGATAATGATGATAATGATGATGGCAATAATGATGATAATGATAATGATGACAAAAATGGTAGTAAGGGGGAGGAGGGGGGGAGGGAGGGAGGGAGGATGATAATAGTAACAATGATAGTAATGATAATGATGACAAAATGGTAGAAATGATGATAATAATGATAATAATAGTAACAATGATAGTAATGATAATGATGACAAAATGGTAGTAATGATGAAAATAATGATGTTAATTGTAATAATAATAGTAATGATAATTATGATATTGATAATGACAATGACAATAATAATGATAATGACGATGACAATAATAATGATAATGACGATAACAATAATAATGATAATGACGATGACAATAATAATGATAATGACGATGACAATAATAATGATAATGACGATGACAATAATAATGATAATGACGATGACAATAATAATGATAATGACGATGACAATAATAATGATAATGACGATGACAATAATAATGATAATGACGATGACAATAATAATGATAATGACGATGACAATAATAATGATAATGACGATGACAATAATAATGATAATGACTGATAATAATTATTATTTTGATAATAATGAAAATGATAACAGGAATAATGATAATGGTAATATTAATGGTAAAATAATGATAATAATGCTCATGATGATCGTAATGATATTGATAATAGTACTACTAGTAATAATGATGGTAGTGATAATAATGATAATGGGGATAATGATAATAATAATGAGGATAATGACATTACTACAAATAGTAATAATAATGATGATAGCAATAATGAGAGAGAGAGAGACAGACAGACAGACAGACAGACAGACAGAGAAAGAGAGAGAGGAGGAGAAAGATGAACAAAGATAAAGGTGAAGAAAGAGAGAAAGGGATATATAAGCAGACAGATAGACAAACAGATAGATATATATATAGATAGATAGAGATAGATAGATAGAGAGAGAGAGAGAGAGAGAGAGAGAGAGAGAGGCAGACAACAGAAAGAGAGAGAGAGAGGCAGACAACAGAAAGAGAGAGAGAGAAAGATAGAGATAGGTAGATAGAGAGAGAGAGAAATAGA
>NC_091577.1:16840665-16843165 GCF_042767895.1 Penaeus vannamei | reverse complement strand
AAGAATAATTAAAAAATAGCGAAAAAAATGGACTGACAAAGAACCAGAAAAATGCAGAAATAGACAAGGTACAGCGTAGGAAAGAGAGAAGAGAAGAGACAGAGGAGGAGAGAGGTGTACTAGCTCCCCCCTCTCTTCCCCTTCACCTTCACCCCCTCACCTGTCCCCCTTCCCTCACTCCCCCTTCACCTTCACCCCTTCTCCTAACTCCTCTTTCTCCCCCTCACTCCATCCCCTCCCCCTCTCCCCTTTTAACCCCCCCTTACCCCCTGTCCTCCTCACCCCCCTCACTCCCCTCTCCCCCTCAACCCCGTCCCCCACCTCTCCCCCCTCAACCCCTGTCTCCCACCTCCCTCCTCACTCCCCTGTCTCCCCCTCACCCCTTACCTCCCCCCGTCTCCCACCTCCCTCTCACCCTCACCCTTCCCCCCACCCCCTCTACCTCCCCGTCTCCCTCCTCCCCCTTTTAACCCCCTCAACCCCTCTTCTCCCCCTCAACCCCCTCACCCCCCTCTCCCCCTCAACCCCCGTCTCCCACCTCCCTCTTACTCCCCCCGTCTCACTTCACCCCCTTCCACCCCTCACCCATCCCTCACCCCCCCTCACCCATCCCCTACCCCTCCCCTCCTTTAACCCCACTCACCCCCACCTCCCTCTCACCCCCCCGTCTCCCCCCTCTCCCTCTCACCCCCACCCCCACCTTCATCACAGCGGTCATCCGTGCGGCAACACCACACATTCTTATACCAAGGATCCAAATATCATCATCGCCACGGGAGGAACCTTCGTTTTTTTTCGTTTTTTTCGTTTTTTTTTCGTTTTTTTCTCGTTTTTTGTTAATCTTTTTCGTTTTTTTTTCCTTTTTTTCTCGTTTTTTGTTAATCTTTTTTTTCGCTTTTTTTTTTTTTAGTTTTTTTCGTATTTTTCGTATTTTCGTTTCTTTTTTTTTTCTTTTCTTCTTTTGAGAAGAAGGAGATGGAGGTGGGTTGGGTGATGAGGGGGAGGGGGAGGAGGAGGAGGTGAAGGGAGGGGATGGTGGGGGGGGGGGGAAGAGGGAGAAAAAATAGGGGGGGGATTGGAGAAAGAGAAGGGGGGTGAAGAGGAAGGAGAAGAAGGGGGAAGGAGAGATTGAAGAAAAGGGAGAAGGAAAAATAATAGGGGGAGGGAGGGAAGAAGGAGGAAGGAGGGAAGGAGGAGAACAAGGGAGAGAGGAAGAGAGGGGGAAAGGTAATAAAGGGTGGATAGGAGAAACGAGAGAAAAGGGGTGGAGGGGAATGGGAGGAGGGAGGGAGGCTGGGAGGGGGAAGGGTGAAGGGGGAATAGGAGGAGGAAGGAGGAATGAGAGGCAGAAGGGAAGAAGAAGAGGAAGAAGGGGGATAACAGGGGGAAAGGGGAGTGGACGGGGGAAGAGGGATGAATGGGAGAAGAAGGGGGATGACAAGGGGAAGGGGGGACAAAAGGAAGAAGGAGGAATAGTAAGGGGAAGGAGGAAGGAGGAGGAATAGTAAGAGGAAGGAGGAAGAAGGAAGAACAGGAGGAAGAGGGAGGAATAGGAAGAGAAAAGGTGGAATAGGAAGAGAGAAGGAGGAATAGTAAGAGGAAGGAGGAAGAAGGAAGAACAGGAGGAAGAAGGAGAAATAGGAAGAGAGAAGGAGGAATAGGAAGAGAGAAGGAGGAATAGGAAGAGAGAAGGAGGAACAGGAAGAGAGAAGGAGGAATAGGAAGAGAGAAGGAGGAATAGGAAGAGAGAAGGAGGAACAGGAAGAGAGAAGGAAGAATAGGAAGAGAGAAGGAGGAATAGGAAGAGAGAAGGAGGAATAGGAAGAGAGAAGGAGGAATAGGAAGAGAGAAGGAGGAATAGGAAGAGAGAAGGAGGAATAGGAAGAGAGAAGGAGGAGTAGGAAGAGAGAACGAGGAATAGGAAGAGAGAACGAGGAATAGGAAAGAGAGAAGGAGGAATAGGAGGAGGAAAGAAGAACAGGAGGAGGAAGGAAGAACATGAGGAGGAAGGAGGAAGGAAGAACAGGAGGAGGAAGGAGGAAGGAAGAACAGGAGGAGGAAGGAGGAAGGAAGAACAGGAGGAGGAAGGAGGAAGGAAGAACAGGAGGAGGAAGGAAGAACAGGAGGAGGAAGGAGGAAGGAAGAACAGGAGGAGGAAGAAGGAAGGAAAAACAGGAGGAGGAAGGAGGAATAGGAAGAGAGAAGGAGGAATAGGAGGAGGAAGGAAAAACAGGAGGGGGAGAAGGAGGCGGCAAATCTCATGATTGACTTCCTTTCTTTTTGTCCTTTCACTAAGTTCTATTATCTTGTTTTCCTCCCGAACATTCCTGAGAGTCGGTGGGTGGGGGGTTGGGGTGGGGAAGGGGGGCTGGGATGGGTGGGTGGGGGGGATAGGGTGGGGGGAAGAGAGAGAGAGAGAGAGAGAAGGGGGGGAAGAAGGCGGAGAGGGGATTTGTCGAGGGATTTACGAAAGGGGTTATAGAGGGGAAGGGAGTGGAGG
>NC_091577.1:16825665-16828165 GCF_042767895.1 Penaeus vannamei | reverse complement strand
AATTGTTGACCGATGGCCGCCCAATGGAGGAACGGGCTGCCGCGGCTCTCCTGGCTCCGGCGGGCGCAGCATTTTCCATTCGGCTCTTGTAATCAAAGTAATGAAATACTTCTCGGGAAATATAGGCTGGCTGTTGATGGAAAGCTGGGTGAGGGGAGAGGGTGAGGGGAGAGGGGAGGGGGTGGGGGTGAGGGGAGAGGGTGAGGGGTGTGAAGGGAGAGGGTGGGCGTGAAGGGAGAGGGGTGAGGGGTGAGGGGGAGAGGGTGGGGGTGGGAGGGGATATGGTGAGGGTGAGGGGTGAGGGTGAGGGTGGGCGTGAGGGGAGAGGGTGAGGGAGAGGGTGGGGGATGAGGGGAGAGGGTGGGCGTGAGGGGGAGAGGGTGCAGGGGTGAGGGGAGAGGGTGGGGGTGGAGAAGGGGAGAGGGGTGGGGTGAGGGGAGAGGGGTGGGGGAGTGAGGGAGAGGGTGGGGTGAGGGGAGAGGATGGGGAAGGCTGGGGCGTGAGGGAGAGAGGGTGGGGGGTGAGGGAGAGGGTGGGAGTGAGGGGAGGTGAGGGTGAGGGAAAGAGAGAGGGTGGGCGTGAGGAGAGAGGGTGGGGGTGAGGGGAGAGGGTGGGGGTGAAAGGGTGAGGGTGGGCGTGAAGAGGTGAGGAGTGAAGGAGAGGGTGAGGGGTGAAGGGAGAGGGTGGGGGTGAAGGGGTGTGAGGGTGGGCGTGAAGGGAGAGGGTGAGGGGTGAAGGAGAGGGTGTGGGGGTGAGGGGTGAGGATGGGGGTGAGGGGAGAGGGTGGGGGTGAGGGGAGAGGGTGGGGTTGAGGGGAGAGGGTGAGGAGAAGGAGGGGAGAGGGTGGAGGGGGTGAAGGGTGAGGGGAGAGGGTGGGGGTGAAGGGAGAGGGTGGGCGTGAGGGGAGAGGGTGGGGTGAGGGAGAGGGTGTGGGTGAGGAGAGAGGGGTGGGGGTGAAGGGGTGAGGGGGAGAGGGTGGGGGTGTGAAGGAGAGGGTGGGCGTGAGGAGAGAGGGTGGGGTGAGGGGAGAGGGTGAAGGGTGAGGGGGAGAGGGATGGGGGGAAAAGGGTGGGGTGAGGGGGAAAGGTTGAAGGGGTGGGGTGAGGAAGAGGGAGGGTGAAGGGGTGAGAGGAGAATATGGGGTGAGGGCTGAAGGATGGGGTGGGGAAGGGAAACTGAGGATAGGGAAAAAGGAGAGGAAAACAGGAAACAACAGTGGAAAGGAGAAAGAATGTGGGGAGGGGAGAAAGGTGGGGAGAGGAGAGGGGTTGTAATACAGAAAGACTCAAAGAGATGGGGAGAGGGAAGAGAGCCATGAAGGGGAAGAGGTGGGATGGAGGAGGCGGGCGGGAGAGAGTGAGACGAGAGGAAAGGGGGAGAGGGAGACGAGGAGAGGGGGAGAGAGGAGGGGGTGAGGAGGGGAGAGGGGAGAGGAGGGGGTGGGGAGGGGAGAGGGTGAGTAGATCGAGGGGTGTAAGTATTTGGTGCATCGCTTGCTGGCAAATAAATAGATTTTCCGTTTCGAACAATCTTTTTTCCCCCCTTTCAACACAGAGGGGCAGGAAATCGTTCAAAGTACTCTACAAAGATACAAATAAATGATTTTTTGAAAGAAAAAGATATATACTAATATACCATACCATCTGTAAACCTACACGTCTCTCTATATATCACTCATTGCAAATTAGACAAAAAAAAAATAAATAAATAAATAAAAAATAATAATGATAATGAAAATAATGATTACTACACCTCTCTATATATATCACTCATTGCAAATGAGACTATCAACAACACCCCCCCCCCAAAAAAAAAAAAAATAATAATAAATAATAATAATAATGAAAATAATGATTACTACACCTCCCTCTATATATCACTCATTGCAAATGAGACTATCAACAACACCCCCCCCCCAAAAAAAAAAAAAAAATAATGATAATAATAATAAATAATAATAATAATGAAAATAATGATTACTACACCTCTCTCTCTATATCACTCAGTGCAAATTAGACCAACAACAACAACCCAAAAAAAGATAATAATAATGAAAATAAGTGATTATCAAATGAATATCAAGAATCCCAAGCACAGGAAGCAATCGCAAGCAACCAGTCCAGAAGGTTGCATCGAACTCGCATTTCTTTCCAAAAAAAAAAAAAATAAAAAAAATAAAAAAGCAAAATCTACATAAAAAGGTGTTTATTGCAAGCCGTGTCCGGGACTGGTACAAGGCGGGCGTGCGTGCAATGGTGCGTGTTGCCGGGTTGCAGGTTGGGCGTGCAGGCGGCTTCTCAGGATTTTTAAGTATCCCTTTCTGTCATCCAGCGAGGAAGCGGACTGAGAGATTCTGTTGTCAGGGGCGTGTCACATGGCACCCGGGGAGGAGGAGGAGGAGGATGCCATGGGGGTTGGGGGGTGGGGGAGGGGGGAGGGGTGACACAGAGCGGTTGTGACACCGTTGTGACATGTAATTGTTGTGTTTGTAATTCTGTCA
>NC_091577.1:16819951-16825165 GCF_042767895.1 Penaeus vannamei | reverse complement strand
CCTTTTTTCGTTCACAAATCAATATTTTATTTTGATTCACTCATTTTCATATTCTATCTGGAGTAACTGTCTGGTTATCTGTTTCTCAGCTCGTTTATCTATCCATCTATCTATCTATCTATCTATCTATCTATCATTATATATATCTATCTATCTATCTATCTATCTGCTTATCTATCATTTTAGCTCTCAGGCCGATACATCTATCATTCTTTCTCTATATCTACCTGTCAACAAACGTATCTATTTATATTTAATTATTCATTAGTTACCCCTGCGTTGATTTATTTATGGAATTATCTATTGGTCGTATTTTTATATGATTTTTTAATAAATTGTCACTTTAATTGACTGTTTGAGGTTCAGTTCGTGTTTCTGGTTATTTCTTTCTGTCTTTATCTATATGTCTATCTGTCTATCTATCTACCTAGCTACCTATTTATTTGTCTGGCTGGCTGACTTCTCTCTCTCTCTCTCTCTCTCTCTCTCTCTCTCTCTCTCTCTCTCTCTCTCTCTCTCTCTCTCTCTCTCTCTCTCTTTCTTTATATATATATATATATATATATATATATATATATATATATATATATATATATATGTGTGTGTGTATACATAGACACACACACACACACACACACACACACACACACACACACACACACACACACACACACACACACACACACACACACACACACACACACACACACACACACACACACACACATATATATATATACTTATAGTTTACCTCCCTCTCTCACTCTCTTCCTCGGTCTTTTCTTCTCTCTACCTCTCCCCTTCTCCTTCTCTCTCTCTTTCTCCTTCTACTCCTCTCTCACCCTCTTTCCATATTCCCCTCTCCATCTCTCTCCTTTTCTCCCTCTCTCTCTCCCTCCCTCCCTCCCTCTACCCTTCTCTCTCCTCCTCTTTTCCCCTTCCCTCCCTCTCCCCTCCTCTCCTCTTCTCTCCCCTATTCCTCTTTCTCTCCCTCTCTCTTTCACCCCTCACTGCCCTCTACTCTTATCTTCCTCTCCCTCTCTCTTCATCTCTCTCCATCCCTCTAGCCTTCTCTCTCTCTCTCTCTCTCTCTCTCTCTCTCTCTCTCTTTTTCTCTCTTTTCTCTCTCTCTCTCTCTCTCTCTCTCTCTCTCTTTATCTCTCTCTCTCTCTCTCTCTCTCTCTCTCTCTCTCTCTCTCTCTCTCTCTCTCTCTCTCTCTCTCTCTCTCTCTCCTCTCTCTCTCTCTATCTATCTCTCTATCTCTCTATCTCCCTCCCTCTCTTCCTCTCTCCCTTCTCCCTCTCTCCCTCTCTCCCTCTCTCCCTCCCTCCCTTTCTCCCTTCTCCCTCTCTCTCCCTCGCCCAGTCGAGTGTGACGGTGTGACGCCCCACACATGGCCGCATCTCCTTACTCGGTTAATTAAAACAGCTGGTGCTCTCTGCTCGGGGTGAGGGGGGGGGGTGAGGGGGGGAGTGAGGAGGAGGAGGAGGAGGGGTGAGGGGAGAGGAAGGGGGAAAAGAGGATGGGGAGGATGGGGGAAGAGAGGGGAGAGGAAGGGGGAGAGGGGAGAGGAAGCGGGAGAGGGGAGGGGGAGGATGGGGGAAGAGAGGGGGAAGAAAGGGGAAAGAGAGGGGAGAGGGTAGAAGAAAGGAGGAGGGGGAGGAAGGGGGTGGAGAGGGCGAGGGGGGGGAAGGTTGGAAATAGGGGGAGGTGGAGGAAGGTGGAGAAGGGGGAAAGGGGAGGGGAGGAGATTAGGAAGGGAGGAGAGGAGAGAGGGGAGAAGAGGAGAAAGGGCGGAGAGAAGTGGGAGGTGAGGGGAGGAGGGGGACGAAAGGGGGAGAGGAAGTGAGGGGGAGGAAGGGTTGAGAGAAGGGGAGGAAGCTGGCGGAGAGAAGGGGGTGGGGGGTGGAGAGAAGGGGGAAGGAGGGGGTGAGAGGGGGAAGGGGGAGGGAGGGGGGGGGGAGGGGTAATGGTTAGATAATTATGACTCCATTACCTGCGCATTAAGTACTCATCTTTTGTAATAACGCTCGGTTGGGCTGTGTACTTAGGTGTATTTATGTGTTTTTATTTTTTTATTTTTTTTTTATTTTTTTCGTTTTGTTTTTATTCTTATTTGGTTTATTTATTTTGTTTGTGTTTTTATTTTTTATTTTTCTATTTTTCGTTTTGTTTTCATTCTTATTTGGTTTATTTATGTGTTTTTATTTTTATTTTATTTTTTTTCGTTTTGTTTTCATTCTTATTTGGTTTATCTATTTTGCTTGTGTTTTTATCTTTTTTGTTTGTTTTGTTTTCATTCTTATTTGGTTTATTTTATTTTGTTTGTGTGTTTGTTGTTTATTACTTTTTTATATATTTCATGTTTATTTTTATTTTGTGCGTCTATTTATTTTTTGTTTGGTAATTCTTTTTTCTTTTTAATCTCGTTCTTATTTCGTGCACTTTTTCGCTAATTTGTGTGATGATCATAATTATAAGGGTAATAAGAGTAGTAATGATAATAATCGTAATTGTAATAACAGGAATAGTAATAATAATGATAATATTGATAATAATCATGATAGTGATAATGACTGATAATGATAATAATAGTAAGGATAATAATGATAGTAATAGTAATAATGATGATAATAATGATAATAATGACAGCAACGATAATGATAGCAACAACAATAATAACAACAATAATAATGATAACAATTACGATAGCAATAATAATAATAATAATAATAATAATAATAATAATGATAATAATAATAATAATAATAATAATGATATTGCAATATTGCTGTCACTAAGATAAAGAAAGATAATTTTCTGCACGTGGTTGTCCTTCTACCCCCACCCACCCCTGCCTTCACCCCTCCCCCCCAATCTCCTACTCCTTGTCACCCCCCCGCCTTCTCTCTCCTCCCCTCTTCCCCTCTCCAATTGTCATTCCTTATACTTCCCCTTTTCTTTCTCTTCCTTTTTCTTTCTTTTTCTTACCTTTAATGGTGTCCTTATATAAACATCTTGCCTACCTAATCCTCTCCTTACCTTACTCCACCCCCCCCCTTTGCCCTAACATTCCTTTTTACCCCTCCCGCCCCACCCCTCCCCCACCCTCCCACCCTCGCATCCTACCCAAATGTCCTTTTTAATTCCTCCTGTTTAATTCGGTTTTTCCTTACCCTACCTTAATGTTGTCACACATCCCCTACCTATCTGCCTTTCCCATCCCTACCCTAATCCCCCCCCATCCCTCGACCTACCTTCCCCCTTCTCCCTCCTCCCTTCCTCTCACCCCTCCTGCCTTCCCTCTCCCTCTCCCCCTTCCTCTTCCTCCCTCCTCCCTTCCCTCTCCGTCCTCCTGCCTTCCTTTGCCTCCTCCCTCCCTTCCTCTCCCTCCCTTCTCCCTTCCTCCCTCCCTCCTCCCTTCCTCTCCCTCCTCTCTTCCTCTCCCTCCTCCCTTCCTCTCCTTCCTCCCTTCCTCTCCCTCCTCCCTTCCTCCTTCCTCCCTTCCTCTCCTCCTCCTTCCTTCCTTCCTTCCCCTCCCCCTCCCTCCCTCTCCTCCCCCCTCCTCTTACCTCAATGTCAATTCAGCGCGTGGATGTCTTTATATTCCTCCCCTCTCCCTCCCTCTCCCCTCTCCTCTTCCCCCATTGTCATTTCAGGCACGTATTGAATATCCCCCTCCCCCTTCTCCTTCTCAGCTTCTCCCTCCTGCCATCCTCCAGCATCCCTTCCCCTCCCCTTCCCCCTCTTCCCCTCCCCTCTCCCAGTGTCTTTTCAACACGTGGACCTCCTTACTTTTCACACCCTCCCCCTCTCCCTGTCTCCTTTGTCTCTCTCACCACCCTTCATAACCCCCTTGATCTTTCGCCTCTCCTCCCTCACCCCTTCCTTCTACTCCCCACTTCCCTTCTTCCTACCTTTCCCCACCTAAATCCCTCACCCCCCCTCCTACCTCCACCTTCCCACCTCCCTACCCCTCCCTCCCTCACCCCCTCCTTCCCCATTCACCCCTCCTCCGAGGGGTGAATGGGGAATGTGCGTATGCGGTGTATATCTGCGTGATTTCATTGTACACTGATGTATTTGTAATAAATTTGTATACACTACTCCGTACACAAACACACACACACACATACACATACACACACATAAACAAACACACACACACACACACAAACATACACCCAAGTATGCCATCTACTTTTCGTACACATATGCACCCGCACACAATCACATTTACACATGAATATATGCATATAGATTTATTCATTTTATGCTCATTGGCAACTGTACAAACGACCTTAGTGTTGCCGTCACGTGATCCTGCTTAATAATTACCCATTTATAACTAATTCTATAAAGGTTTTAGAAAAAAAAAATAAGATTGATAATGAGAATATATGAAAGGAAGAGAAAAGGGAAGAGAGGAAATAAGAAAGAAAGAGAATGAAAGGAAGGAAGGAAGAAAGAAGGGAAGAGAGGAAACGATAAAGAAAGAATGAATGAAAGGAAGGGAGAAAAAAGGGAAGAAAGGAAATAAGAAGGAAAGAAAGAATTAATGAAAGGGAGAAAAGAAGAAGGGAAGAGAGGAACTGAGAAAGAATGAATGGAAGGGAGAAAGAAAGAAGGGAAGAAAAGAAGTGAGAAAAAGGAATAAATGAAAGGAAGGAAGAAAGAGAAAAGGGAAGAGAGGAAATAAGAAAGAGAGTGAGTGAAAGGAAGGAAGAAAGAAAGAAGGGAAGAAAGGAAATAAGAAGGAAAGAAAGAATGAATGAAAGGAAGAAAGAGAAAAAGGAAGAGAGGAAATGAGAAAGAAAGAATGGATAAAAGGAAAGAAGAAAGAAGAGAAGAGAGGAAATAAGAGGGAAAGAAAGAATGAATGAAAGGAAGAAAGAAAAAAGAGAAGCGAGGAAATAAGAAAGAAAGAGTGTATGAAAGGAAGAAAGAAAGAAGGGAAGTAAGAAAAAAGAGAAAGAAAGAATGAATGAAAGGGGAAAAAATGAACGAAAGAGTGAAATAGAATAGACAAAGAAACATCCTTTTTTCTTTTTTCTCTTTTTCCTTTTTTTATTGTCGTGGAAACAAATTTGCAGTATTTGAATAATAAAGAAAAAATAAACGTTTTGTTTACAGGTCCTCAGAGACAGAAAAAAAATCAGACGAAAAGAAACAGAAAAAAAGAGAAAAAAAAAATCATATAAAACACATTGTAT
>NC_091577.1:16814951-16817451 GCF_042767895.1 Penaeus vannamei | reverse complement strand
GAACTGAGTGCGGGTTGGAGGGGTGGGGGGGTGGGGGTAAAGCAGGGGGGGGGGGGATGGGGTTAGGTTGTAGGGAGGATGGACGGAAGGACGAAGGGAGAGAGGGGGAGGAAGAGAGAGAGAGAGAGAGAGGGAGAGGAAGGATGAGAGAGAGATGGGAGATAGAGAGAGAGAGGAGGGGGGGGGGCAGGAAGAAGAGAGAGAGAGGGAAGGGAGAGAGAAAGAGGAGGAGAAGAAAGTAAGGTGGCGAATAGAAGAGAGAAGACAGGAAGAGATAGAGAGAAAGAAAGAAATGGAGAGAGAAAATAAGAAAATAAAGTGAATACAGATAATAGAAGAAATGTGGTGAATGTCAGAGTTGGAGAAGACGGAATGTGGAGAAGAAGGAGGAGGAGGAGGAGGAGGGGGAAGAGGAGGAGGAGGAGGAGAAGGAGGGGAAGGGGAGGGGGAGCTGGGGAGTGGAGTAGAGGATGAGCAGGAGAAGGGGAGGGGGAGGGGAGGGGAGGAACGGGAGGAGGAGGAGGTGGAGGGGGAGGTTGGGGAGGAGAGGAGACAAGCAGGGGGAGGGAGGAGGAGGAGAGGGAGGGATGGCAAGAGGACCAGAAGAGGAGGAGGAGGAGGAGAGAGGGAGGGGTGGGGGAGAGAGTGTAGGAGGGGGGGGAGTTGGGGGGGGGGAGGAGTCCACTTAGCAACAGCAGCATCCAGGTGAGCGCGAAAGAGCATTAGCAAAAGCCATGGAAATTCATGGTAGTGTCAGAGCCGTGAAAGATCGCCATGGGAGCAGCATAACCTTGAAAGTCTCGAATTCATGGTAGCGTAGATAGAAAAAAAGATGGACGAAATTACCATTGATGTTTATAATAAGTTCAGATACGTTTCTGATGAAGATAATCATGGTAGAGAAGGCAGTATGATAATTCATGGTAATGTAAAAGCATGGTAATGGGGCGGGGTTGGGAGTGGGGGAGGAGGGGAGGGGATAGAGTGGGGGAAGAAGAGGGGAGAGAGGAATAATAGGAGGGCGAAGAAGGGGAGAGAGAGACAAGACAGACAGAGAGAGAGAGATAGAGTGAGAGAGAGAGAGAGAGAGAAAGAGAAAGACAGACAGACAAACAGATAGATAGAAAATTTAAAGAGTCAGAGATAGATAGAGAGAGACAGATAGATAGATAGATAAAGAGAGAGACAGAGACAGAAAGATAGAGAGAGAGAAAGAGAGAGAGAGAGACAGAAAGGTAGAGAAAGAGAAAGAGACAAACAGAGAGAGAGAGACACGCACAGAGAAATAGAGAAAGAGAAGGGAAAACAGACGAAGAAAGAGAGAGAGAGAGAGAGAGAGGGAGGGAGAGAGAGAGAGACTGAGACAGAGACAGAAAGATAAAGGTAGAGACAGAAAGATAGAGGAAGAGAGAGAGAGAGAGAGAGAGAGAGAGAGAGAGAGAGAGAGAGAGAGAGAGAGAGAGAGAGAGAGAGAGAGAGAGAGAGAGAGAGAGAAAGAGAAAGAAAGAGAAAGAGAGACAAAGAGAGTGAAAGACAGACAGAAAGATAGAGACAGAGAGAGACAGAGAAAGATAGAGAGACAGAGAAAGATAGAGAAAAAAAAGATAAAGAAAAGAAAGATAGAGAAAAAGAAAAAAAAAGAGAGAGAGAGATGGGGGGGGGTAATTAGCCCTTCGGCCGCGAAATTCCTGCCGCTGATTAGCCCGCAGGTAATGACATATCAATAATGACGACATCACATTCGCCTCGCAAATTGCCGCGCGACGTTTAGACATGCAATAAGGGCGGGGAAGGAAAAAGCAATTTAGCCGCTTTGTTGGGGCGGCGGAGGTGACCGAAGGAGGGGCGGGGGCGGGGGGTGGTGGGGAGGAGGTGGGAGGGGGTGATTTTTTTTTTTTTGCTGCTGCTGCCGCTGCTGCGTCTTCTTTACGGCTTTTTTTTTTTTATTCTTTTTTTTGTTTGTTTGCTTTCCCTCTCTCTCTCTCTCTCTCTCGCGCGCGCACTTTCTCTCTTTCACTTCTTTGGCGGATTTCGATGAACGCGTGTGACCGCATACGCAAACATACACGCACGCACATGGGTGGCTGTGTATGTATAAATTTGTGTGTGTGTGTGTGTGTGTGTATACATATATATACACACGTAAATATATATATGTATAAATACATATATATATATATATATATATATATATATATATATATATATATATATATATATACATATACGTATAAATATACATAATTATATATATATATATATATCATATACATATATACATATACACACGCGCGCGCGCACATACATACACACACACACACACACACACACACACACACACACACACACACACACACACACACACACACACACACACACACATACATACATACATGCATACACACACACACACACACACACACACACACACACACACACACACACACACACACACACACACACACACACACATACACACACACACACACACACACACACA
>NC_091577.1:16794951-16799951 GCF_042767895.1 Penaeus vannamei | reverse complement strand
CGTGAGTAAAGGAAAGCGCATTGAACTGAAAAAAGGAAAAAAAAGAGATGTAACAGAAGATTCAAATATAACTAGAGACGAAAATTAACTATTCCAAAAAAAAAAAAAAAAAAAAAAAAAAAAAAAAATAGTTAATTAATATCTTCCTGTCTTTCATAATTCTATATTTCATATGCTTTTGGCTTCAGATAAACACATGATTTAATTGAAGTTACATTCACCTGAAATTCAGAATAGGGTTACAAAATTCGATAAAAAAAAAAAAAAAAACACACTCGCTAAAAAGTAATAATAAAAGATAATAATGAATAAATTGAATATTAATGAGATTATCTGATTTTGATATACTAAACGCGGGTAAATATAAATAAATTCAATAAATGCTATAAACAACGCAAATGAACACTATATGAATGCAATTATTAATCATGAACATCATAATGATTCCATTGATGATACGGATGATATTAGTGATAATGATAATGATGATAATGATGGTAACGATGATAGCAATAATGATAACAGTAATGACGATAATGAACGATTTACAATGATGAAATGTCGAGAGTAATAGTAATAATATCTATAATAATGATCGATTTTCTATCAATCATTCATGAAAAATAGTGATATATACCCTTTTAACTAAAATATCATAATGATGATAACAATACCGTCAGAGTTTTTATTTCTCGGACAATAACTGTTATTTTAAGAAAAAAAACGAAAAAAACGAATGATAGGTAATATCAATAGCGATGAATAAATACAATGATAAAATCACTGTAAACACTAAACATTTTTTTTTTTTTTTTTTTTTTTTTTTTTACCTTCCGAACAGCTGATTCTGGGAAGCCTTCACCAAACAGCAGATTCTCGGAAGCCTTCACCAAACAGCTGATTCTGGGAAGCCTTCACCTAACAGCTGATTCTCGGAAGCCTTCACCAAACAGCTGATTCTGGGAAGCCTTCACCTAACAGCTGATTCTGGGAAGCCTTCGCCAAACAGCTGATTCTGGGAAGCCTTTGCTAAACAGCTGATTCTGGGAAGCCTTCACCTAACAGCTGATTCTGGGAAGCCTTCACCAAACAGCTGATTCTGGGAAGCCTTTGCTAAACAGCTGATTCTGGGAAGCCTTTGCTAAACAGCTGATTCTGGGAAGCCTTCACCTAACAGCTGATTCTGGGAAGCCTTCACCAAACAGCTGATTCTGGGAAGCCTTTGCTAAACAGCTGATTCTGGGAAGCCTTCACCTAACAGCTGATTCTGGGAAGCCTTTGCTAAACAGCTGATTCTGGGAAGCCTTCACCTAACAGCTGATTCTGGGAAGCCTTCACCAAACAGCTGATTCTGGGAAGCCTTTGCTAAACAGCTGATTCTGGGAAGCCTTCACCTAACAGCTGATTCTGGGAAGCCTTTGCTAAACAGCTGATTCTGGGAAACCTTCACCAAACAGCTGATTCTGGGAAGCCTTCACCAAACAGCTGATTCTGGGAAGCCTTTGCTAAACAGCTGATTCTGGGAAGCCTTCACCTAACAGCTGATTCTGGGAAGCCTTTGCTAAACAGCTGATTCTGGGAAGCCTTCACCAAACAGCTGATTCTGGGAAGCCTTCACCAAACAGCTGATTCTGGGAAGCCTTCACCAAACAGCTGATTCTGGGAAGCCTTTGCTAAACAGCTGATTCTGGGAAGCCTTCACCAAACAGCTGATTCTGGGAAGCCTTTGCTAAACAGCTGATTCTGGGAAGCCTTTGCCAAACAGCTGATTCTGGGAAGCCTTCACCTAACAGCTGATTCTGGGAAGCCTTCGCCAACCAGCTGATTCTGGGAAGCCTTCACCAAACAGCTGATTCTGGGAAGCCTTCACCTAACAGCTGATTCTGGGAAGCCTTCACCTAACAGCTGATTCTGGGAAGCCTTCACCAAACACTGATTCTGGGAAGCCTTTGCTAAACAGCTGATTCTGGGAAGCCTTCACCAAACAGCTGATTCTCGGAAGCCTTCACCAAACAGCTGATTCTGGGAAGCCTTCACCAAACAGCTGATTCTGGGAAGCCTTCGCCTAACAGCTGATTCTGGGAAGCCTTCACCTAACAGCTGATTCTCGGAAGCCTTCACCAAACAGCTGATTCTGGGAAGCCTTCGCCAAACAGCTGATTCTGGGAAGCCTTCACCTAACAGCTGATTCTGGGAAACCTTCACCTAACAGCTGATTCTGGGAAGCCTTCACCTAACAGCTGATTCTGGGAAGCCTTCACCTAACAGCTGATTCTGGGAAGCCTTGGCCAAACAGCTGATTCTGGGAAGCCTTCACCAAACAGCTGATTCTGGGAAGCCTTCACCAAACAGCTGATTCTGGGAAGCCTTCACCAAACAGCTGATTCTGGGAAGCCTTTGCTAAACAGCTGATTCTGGGAAGCCTTCACCAAACAGCTGATTCTGGGAAGCCTTGGCCAAACAGCTGATTCTGGGAAGCCTTGGCCAAACAGCTGTTTCTCGGAAGCCATCGCCAAACAGCTGATTCTCAGAAGCCTTAGCCAAACAGCTGATTCTGGGATGCCTTCACATAACAGCTGATTAAGAGAAATCATCACCTAACAGCTGATTCAGAGAAACCTTCGCCAAACAGCTGATTCAGAGAAACCTTCACAAAACAGCTGATTAAGAGAAACCTTCACCAAACAGCTGATTCTGGGAAGCCTTCACCAAACAGCTGATTAAGAGAAACCTTCACCTAACAGCTGATTCAGAGAATTCATCACCTAACAGCTGATTAAGAGAATCCATCACCTAACAGCTGATTAAGAGAAACCTTCACCCAACAGCTGATTAAAAGAAACCATCACCTAACAGCTGATCAAGAGAACCCCCCCCCCCACCCCCCTCGCCCTTGACCAACCGGCTAAGAAAATATACCAACAGTTTAAAAGCATAACGACGCTTCAAGTTGCCTTTGGAAGCGGCTAAGAAAAGCTGGATGGTGAGGGTAATAAGCGTCTTGGTTGCGAGGTCGTGAGTGCCAAGTGCCAGGGTGGGAAGAGGGTGCCAAAGGAGGGGGGAGGGGAAGGGGGAGGGGGGAGGGGAGTGATTTTTCCAGGCTATGAAGAATTTCGGGGTAGGGGTGGAGGTGGGGGTAGGGGTTTCTCTTCGCAGGATAATGAGGTTTCTTCTTTTTCTTTTTTTTCTTCTTCTTCTTCTTCTTCTTATTATTATTATTATTATTATTATTATTATTATTATTATTGTTATTATCAATTTTATCATCATTATTATTATCATTATTATCATTATTATCATTATCATTATTATTATTATGATTGTTATTATCTTATTTCATCATCATCATCTTCTATTTCGTCATCATCTTTTTCGTCTTCTTATTCTTTGTCTTTATCATCATCATCATCATTCTCTTCTGCTTCGTCTTCTTCCTCTTCTTCTTGTTATGTATCTTTATCATTATCATCATCGTACTCATCTTTTTCGTCTTATTTTTCGTCTTTATCATCATCTTCATTATCGTCATTATCATCATCATCATCAACTTCGTCTTCTTCTTCGTCTTATTCCTCTTCTTCTTCTTAAATTTCCTCATCATTATCATCTTCGTCTTTTTGTCCTTCTTCTGTTTCTTCATCTTCATCTTATTCATTATCGTCCACCCTTCGTCTCCCTCCTCTTCCCTTTCCTTTCCTTCCTCTCTCTCTCTCTCTCCCTCCCTTTGCCTCCTCCTTTCGACCTCCCTCCCTTCCACTCTCCCTTGATTTATTTTCCCTCCCTTCGTCCACCCTTTATTCACCCTCCCTTAGGTCCTCCCTTCGCTCCCTGACTCTCTTTTGCTCCCTTTGTATTTTTCTTTTCCCCTTTCTTGCGTCCTCTCTTCGTCTCTCCTGTCTTCTCCCCCTCTCCGCTTCCCCCTCCTCCTCCTCCTTCCTTCTTCCTTTCTTCCTCCCCTCCCTCCCCATCCCTTAACCCACTTTTCACCCTTCTCCCCTCCTCCCTTCCCCCTTCCTCTTCCCTTCTTTCTCCCGCTCCCCCCCCCCCTCGCTTCTCTCCTCCTCCCTTCTCCCCTCCCCTTCCCCCTACCTTCTCCTCCTCTTCTTCATATCTCCCCCTTCTCCTCCCTTCTCCCTGTCCCCCTCCCCCTCCTCCTCCATTCCTTCCTTTCCTCGTCGTCCTCCCTTCTCCTCCTCCCCCCTCCCTCCCTCCCCCCCTCCCCCTCCCCCTTCCTCCTCCCTTCCCCCTTTCCCCCTCCTCCCCTCCTCGCCTCTCCTCCCTCCTCCTCCCCTCCTCCCCCTCCCTTTCCCCCTTCCTCCTCCCTTCCTCCTCCCCCTTCCTCCTCCCTTCCCCTCTCCTTGCTGCTCTCATTACCATGCGGGGCAGGACGGCGGCGGGTGTAAATATTGTAAATTAACTATATATCTGACGGCGAGCACACGCGGTGCCCTGTGGCTCCCTGATTACAACTCTTATATACTGGCTGAGGGTAAAGGGTTTAAACGGTGAGTGCCGGTGTGGTTGAGGTGGCACTCTCTTAGCCGAGGGTGCCACTCTCGCTAGCCGTATGGCGTGTATATTGCTTGCGATTGACACTCCATTCTGGGGACTGGGAGGGTCCGGGGCACTCATGGCGGGCACTCTCTCGTAGGTGGCACTGTCTTCTCGATGGCGATGCGTTAATTGATGTTGGCAGTGTAGTTTTATGTTTTTTTTTCTCTCTTAGTGGCACTCAGGGAATGGAGAGTGCCAATGAGTGCCAATGCTGATAGTACAGGTTGTAAAATTGCCTCTTTTTTGCCGGTAATGATACCAGTGCTCGTATATCGCCCTGTACGTGAGTTAAAAAAAGAATACAGTTAATAAAATAAATCAACAGCATCAGAAACATGATTTTAAAGAACAAATATTCTAATTTGATGTCTTATTGCACGCCCACACACACACACACACACACACACACACACACACACACACACACACACACACACACATACAAA
>NC_091577.1:16784951-16787451 GCF_042767895.1 Penaeus vannamei | reverse complement strand
TCCAGCAGCAGCGTTTCCAGCAACGTTTCCACCATAAACGTTTCCAGCGGCGAGCGTCCGCGAGGTCGAGCCCAGCCGAGCGTGAAGTCCCCCCGCCTTCTTGTCCAGCCAATATGTCATTGAGAACTTAATCACTACCCGAACTTTCGCTAGATTTTCACTCGTCGCATTTCGGATCCGCCGCCTGACATCACCTACCCGGGCGACCGCACCCGACGATCCGACTCACCGACGAGTGCCACAGGTGCGACTCCGAGCCCCGGTAGAGTGGTATGAGTCGAGAGGATTCGGACCGACGAACAGACCTGCAGTTGGTCGAGCGAGAGACCCGCTCGCAGACCAGGATGTGTCGCCTGGGGGGGGGGGGGGTGCTCAGACACTTGTCATTTGGTCTGGTTGGTCTGGCTGGGTGTCTGTGGTCGGCTCTGTCGGTTGAGGGATTGGTCTTTCTTTCTTTCTTTGTCTGTCTGTCTCTGTCTGTCTGTCTGTCTCTGTCTGTCTGTCTGTCTGTCTGTCTGTCTGTCTCTCTCTCTCTCTCTCTCTCTCTCTCTCCCTTCCTCCTTCCTGCCCTCCCTCTCTCCCTCCTTCCCTCCTTCCTTCCCTCTCTTCCCCCCTCCCTCTCCCCTCTCCCTCCCTCCCCCTTCCCTCCCTCCCTCCCCCCTTCCCTCCTTACCCCCCTCCCCCCTCCCTCTCCCTCCTTCTCTCCCTCCCCCCTCTCTCTCTCTCCCTCTTTCCCCGTGTCTCCGTTTCCCCAGGCCAAGCACGTTCGCCCTTAGCAGCGGAACCGTACTAAGACAAACCTCAAAATCAAACGTATTTTCTCCCCCTTTCCTTTGTATCTAACAATTTTCTCTCGAAATCGTCTATTTCTTTTTTTCTTTTTCTTTTTTCTTCTTTTTTTTTCTTTTTTTTTCCTAAATGAACGAGGGTCGGATCCGCTGTTGCTTGACCCGACGTGGGGAGGGGGGTGGAGGGGTGGTGGGGGAGGGGGGAGTAGGGGAAGAGGAGGGGGGTAGGAGTTAGGTAGGGGAGGGGTGATCGGGGGGGGCTGTGGGTGTGTTGGAGGGAGAGGAGAGGTGGAAGGGGGTAGGGTAGTGGTAGGGGCGAAGAGGGAGAGGTGGGGGAGGGAGGAAGGGGGTAGGGTAGTGGTAGGGGTGAAGGGGGAGAGGTGAGGGAGGGAGGGCTATCGGGGGAAGGGGAAGCTGGGGGGGAGAGTGAGGGGTAGGGGTGATGGGGGTGGCGGATGGTGGGGGCCAGAGGAAGGGGATGAGGGGAGGGGAGGGGAGTAGTTAGGAGAAAGGGTTTAGAAGGTTGAGAGGTTGGTGAGGGGAGGGGGAGGGGGGTATTGAGTGGGGGAGGGGGATATTGTGAGGGGAGAGAAGGGAGGGGGTGGATAAGGGGGAGAGAGTGGAAAGACTGTGGATGAGGAAGGAGGAAGAGAGAGGGAATGACTGGATGACGAATGGAGGAGGTAGACAGACAAGAGGTATGAGAGGGAAGAGAGGGAGAATGAGAGAGAGAGAGAGAGAAGGAGGACGAATGTGATAAGGAAAGAGGAGGAGGAGAGAAACAAAGGAAAGGAAGGGGAGAGAAATTGAATTTAGAAAGAAGAGTTAAACATAAAACCAATAAAGTAATTCTAGATAATAACGAAAGATTATTTATAACGATAACAAATGCGAAAGAAAATAAAAATATACCAAAGAGCCACGCCTTTTTTGCAAATCTATCATAAAGTAGTAAAAAAAACGAAAAAAAGTCATTGATATTAAAGTCATTGATATTAAAGTCACTGATATTAAAATCAAAATGCAAAAGTCACCGAAAAATGATAAATAAATGAAAATAAATCTAATACGTCTAGGCCTATGTAGCTCGTGACGTCACACCAGATCTATTTAGTTTTAGAAATGTATTGTACTTTTTAATATACTTTTTGTAGCTCAGTTCATATCACTCTCTATCAAAATATGTTTCTATTAGACAAATATTTCCTAAAAAACAGTTTTAAAGTATCACGTAAGCACATTTTTTCATATCGAGAAATACTGCCATCTATCGGCAAATTTTGACAGTTCCGACAGTACTCTGTTTTTCTCGTTAATAAAGTGAAGTGTGTTTACAATCTCACTTGTGTTTTCCGGATTTCTTTCCTAATATTGTAGTGAAAACGAACTCTTATTGCAATTGTTACGATCTCAGAGATAACTCTTGATATTGAGTGAAGGACAATAATCGTGTTCGAACTGCAGAAATTCGACAAGGGATTCGATCGTCTGTCTCCCAACTGCCCTTCGTGTCAGCCATACGGTAAGATCCCCAATTTGCATATTTAAATAGATAGAATCTTGTAGTTGACGGATCATAGGGAGGGGGGGGGGTGATTGAGAGGGGGTGGGGTGTTAAAAAAAAGGTTTTGGTTCATATGATGATCTTTGAGGTTGGTTGTGCGAATTGGATGGGAGGGTTTGTTGTTGTTGTTTTTCGTTCGTTCGTTCGC
>NC_091577.1:16777451-16782451 GCF_042767895.1 Penaeus vannamei | reverse complement strand
TTTATTTATTTACCAGAGGTGTGCAATTCGACGCCATTGACTTTTGTTGGTGATCCGGATCATGGTTCGAATCCGGGCTATTTTTTAAAGGATTCATTAGCATTGCGAGACGGGGAAATACGGCCGCCCACCATTGATACCATTGCCATTATTCGTGCCATTATTAGCATGATCATTATCCTTGTTTCCGTCATCGTCATCATCGTTATCAGTATTGTCATCATCGTTATCATCGTTATCATTATTGCCATCATCGTTATCATCGTTATCAGTATTGCCATCATCGTTATCATCGTTATCAGTATTTCCATCATCGTCATCATCATTATCCTTATTACCATCATCGTCATCATCATTATCATTATCACCATCATCGTCATCATCAATATCATTATTGCCATCATCGTCATTATCGTAATCATTATTTCCATCATCGTCATCATCATTATCATTATTACCATCATCGTCATTATCATTATTACCATCATCATTATCATTATTACCATCATCGTCATCATCATTATCATTATTACAATCATCGTCATCATCATTATCAATATTTCCATCATCGTCATCATCGTAATCATTATAGCCTCGGCCAAGGTTTCATTATGACGTCATCAAAGCGCTCCAGACAGTAGGTACACAGGCGTCATCAGTGTACTTGAGAAAGACACTTGATTTTAATGGAATTCTTCAAGTGTGAATATCTTTATTGCATCAGTGATCCTGTTGCCTTGGCGGAGGTATGCGCTCTCTGGGTGCTTCTGGTTATTATCGTTATTGTCATTGTTGCGATCATCATTGTCATTATTATTGTTATAATTATTATTATGTTTTTTATTATCATTATTATTGTTATCATCAATATTATTATTGTTATTTTTTGTCATTGCTATTATTATCTACACAAATATCATTATTTTATTATCATTATTATTATTATTATTATCATTATTATTATTATTATTATTATTATTATTATTATTATTATTATTATTATTATTATTATTATTATTATCATTGCTATTATTATCAATGTAGTTATCATTATTATTATATTATTATTATTAATATCATCATCATCATCATTATCTTCTCTCTATATATAACTCATACAAAAAGAAAAATACCCCCTGAACAATAGAGAATCCACACCCCTTATCTGCACACCTGCTTCTGTGTGCACAAGGTTTCAAAACATGTCTGAACACCTTTGCACACTTGCGCCCGTGCACCTGTGCCGCCTCTCGTGCCACCTGTGCGTCTGGCGTCTTTGTAGTGTCCCTACTGAGCACTTTCGACCTCCCGGCACGTAGGCCTATTAAAGAAAAAATCACGTAGGCCTATTAAAAAAAATATATACTCTTCTTTTGGATCTGATTGAGGTGTAACTGTGTCTTACAGGTGTGTTCGGTGCGTCGTTGAGGGTGTTATTTGTGTCTGTATGTGTGTTGTTTGTATTTCTTTGTGTGTGTGTGTGTGTGTGCTTTTTTTGTGTGTGTTTTGTTTTGGTTTGTGTGTGTGTGTGTATGTGTTTGTGTGTGCGTGTGTGGTTATGTGTGTGTGTGTGTGTGTGTGTGTATGCGTGTGTTATTGTGTGAGAAAGGTGAGTGTTGTGTGTATTTGTTTTCGTTTTTGGTTCGTAAGGCAAGTAACGGGAGAGAAATACAACGAATGGGAAAGGAGAAGGAAAAAGTAATGATAAAACACGGGTGACAGAGACGCTACAAAAAAAAAGAAAAACAACTACAATAAAAAAAACATGAAAAAAACTCACAAAAATCCAATAACAACGAAAAAAAAAAAACTACACCCAAAAAAGAAGACACGCACGAGCAAACACACACACACACGCGCACACACGCACACACAAAGGGCACACGAGGACTCTTCACGTTTCTGCAACTGACTGTGCATAACTTGCCACAGCTGATTGGCAACCGCAGTCCATATTTCCTCTTAAATTGAAGACTCTCCGTATAGCTGGGCAGTCACTGATAATTATGATCAAGTTTTCACGGCATGACAGTGCGGGTTGTCATGGGTGTGTGGCGATGATATTCTCTGTGTCTGTCTGTCTGTCATGTGCGTCTGTTTGTTTGTATGTCTGTCTATCTGTGTGTCTGTTTGTTTGTATGTCTGTCTTGTGTGTCTGTTTGTTTGTATGTCTGTTTATTATTTCTCTGTGTGTCTGTTTGTTTGTCTGTCTGTCTATTTCTCTGTGTGTCTGTTTGTTTGTATGTCTGTTTCTCTGTGTGTCTGTTTGTTTGTATGTCTGTCTGTTTTTCTTTGTGTCTGTTTGTTTGTATGTCTGTCTTGTGCGTCTGTTTGTTTGTATGTCTGTTTATTATTTCTCTGTGTGTCTGTTTGTTTGTCTGTCTGTCTATTTCTCTGTGTGTCTGTTTGTTTGTATGTCTGTTTCTCTGTGTGTCTGTTTGTTTGTATGTCTGTCTGTTTTTCTTTGTGTCTGTTTGTTTGTATGTCTGTCTTGTGCGTCTGTTTGTTTGTATGTCTGTTTATTATTTCTCTGTGTGTCTGTTTGTTTGTCTGTCTGTCTATTTCTCTGTGTGTCTGTTGCTCTGTCTGTATGTCTGTTTCTCTGTGTGTCTGTTTCTCTGTGTGTCTGTCTTTCTGTGTGTCTGTTTGTATGTCTGTCTGTTTCTCTGTGTGTCTGTTTGTTTGTCTGTCTATTTGTGTGTCTGTTTGTTTGTATGTCTATTTCTCTGTGCGTCTGTTAGTTTGTCTGTCTGTCTATTTCTTTGTCTGTTTGTTTGTATGTCTGTCTCTCTGTCTGATTTTCTGTATGTGTGTATGTGTGCATGACTGTTTCTCTGTCTGTCTGTCTACTTGTCTATCTTTTTGTATTTTCATTTCTGTCTTTGTCTATCGATTTATTTATCAATTTCTGCCTCCTCTTCCCCCCAACTAGCATCTCATCTTCACCTCCCTTTTCTGTTTCTCATCTTTATCCCCTTCCTCTCCTCTCTTCCCAACTCTCCCTCCCTATACCCCCGTCCCCCCATCCACCACACACACGCACGTACACGCACACTTGTAAAAAAAGGTGTTGTTTTCCTTCTCTGTCTGTCTGTCTGCTTATCGATGTATTTTCTATTCTCCTTCCTATATCAGCCCCTTCTCCTCTCTTCCTATCTCTCCTTCCTCATGCCGCCTCTCCCTTCCCCTCTTCCCCAATTTCCTCTCCCATCTCTCCTCTTCTCTCCCCGTCTCCCCTTCCCTTATCACTCATCCTTCCCTTCCTCTTGCCCCCTCTCCCAATTTTCTCTCCCATCTCTTCTCTCCTCTCCCCGTCTCCCCTTCCCTTATCACCCATCCTTCCCTTTCCCTCTCCCCCCTTCTCCCGTTTGGCTCTCTCCCTCCCCCACTTTCTCCCCTCTCCCTCCCTCCTCTCCTACCCCAGTTATTCTCTTCTCCGTTCCTCTCTTCTTCTTCCCTCTCCCCTACCCCTACCCCCTCTACTACCCCTACCACCCCCCTCTCCCTTTCTCCCTACCCCCCCTCTCTCCCCTCTCCCTCTCTAACCCTCTCCCCTACCCTTACCCCCTCTACTACCCCTACCACCCCCCTCTCCCTTTCTCCCCTCTCCCTATCTCATACCCCTACCACCCCCTCTCCCCTCTCTTCCTCTCCCCCCCCCCCTTCCCCTCACCTCCTATTTCCTCCATCTCCCCATCCCCCCCCTTCTCCCCTCTCCCTACCCCTACCCCCCCTCTATCCCCTCACCACCCTTCTCCCCATCCCCCCCCCGTCTCCCTTACACTACCCCACCTTCCCTTCACCACCCTTCTCCCCATCCCCCCCAACCTTCTCCCCTCTCCGTACCCCTACCCCCCCTATCCCCTCACCAGCCTTCTCCCCCTTCTCCCCAACCCCTACCCCACCCCACCCCAAGTCTCCCTTACCCATCCCCTCACCCTTCTCCCCTCTCCGTACCCCTACCCCCCCTATCCCTTTCTCCCCCTTCTCCCCTCTCCGTACCCCTACCCCCCCTATCCCCTCACCACCCTTCTCCCCCCCACCCCACAGTCTCCCCACCACCCTACCCCTACCCCCTCCCTATCCCCTAACCACACTTCCCCCCCCCCGCCACCCCACCCCCAGTCTCCTCACCACCCTTCTCCCCCATCCCCCCACCCCACAGTCTCCCCATCCCCCCCCCCACCCCACAGCCTCCCTTAAACCACCCTACCCTTCCTTGCGAGAAAAGGGTCCTCCCCCTCAAGACGAAGAAGCCCGAGGACGCGTCATCTCTGCCCTTCCCGTGTTGGGGTTAAATTACGTCATGTGTCGGAGAAGAAGGAAAGGTCAAATGGGATCTGGGAGGTTTAGAAGGAAGGAAGGAGAAAGAAGAAAGAAGAGAAGATGCAAAGATGATAAAGAAGAAAATAATGAAAAGAAAGGATATAAAGAAAGGAGAAGAAAGAAGAGAAGGTGCAAAGATAATAAAGAAGAAAATAAAGAAAAGAAAAGATATAAAGAAAGGAGAAGAAAGAAGAGATGATGCAAAGATAATAAAGAAGAAAATAAAGAAAGAAAAAGAAAAGATATAAAAGATACAAATGAAAAAAAAAAAAATAGAAAAGATACAAAAAAAGAAAAAAAGATATAAAGAAAAATATAAAGAAAAAAGAAAAGAAAAAGAAAGATATATACATATATATGTTGTTGGGGTTGTCTGGTATTAAGGTGGGTAGCTGGAGGATTTATCAGCTGTTTTGTGTGTGTGTGTATGTGGTTATATCTGTGTCTGTGTATGTTTGTGTGTGTGTGTGTATTTGTGTGTGGTTATATCTGTGTCTGTGTATGTTTGTCTGTGTGTGTATCTCTGTGTAGTTATATCTGTGTCTGTGTATGTTTGTGTGTGTGTGTGTGTGTGTATTTGTGTGTGGTTATATCTGTGTATCTGTGTCTGTGTATGTTTGTCTGTGTGTGTGTCTCTGTGTGTGGTTATATCTGTGTATCTGTGTCTGTGTATG
>NC_091577.1:16752451-16757451 GCF_042767895.1 Penaeus vannamei | reverse complement strand
CGTTTCCTCCCCTTTCT
Source organism: Penaeus vannamei (assembly GCF_042767895.1). NCBI lineage: Eukaryota > Metazoa > Arthropoda > Malacostraca > Decapoda > Penaeidae > Penaeus > Penaeus vannamei. The sequence goes on along the minus strand of NC_091577.1, from coordinate 16,757,434 downwards.
CCACTCTCGTCTCCTCCCCTTTCTCCACTCTCGTCTCCTCCCCTTTCTCCACTCTCGTCTCCTCCCCTTTCTCCACTCTCCCCTCCTCCCCATTTCTTCCCATTTTTCTCTCACTATCCCCTCTCTGCATATTCCCCACTAGGCACTCTTATTGCTCTCCATACCCCACTCCCCTCTTCTACCCCCTCCCCCCTCATTTTCTCTCTCTACACGCGGAGATCCTAAGCTCCATTCCCCACTTCTCTCTTTCGATTCCTCTCTCCCCATTCACTTTCTCCCTTCCTCTCCCCTTCTCCACACACTCTCCTCCGTCTTCTCTCATTTTCGTCTCACTCCCTTCTTCTCCCCACTCTTGTCATTCCCCTTTCTCGACTCTCGTCTCCTCCCCCTTTCTCCACTCTCGTCTCCCTCCCCCTTCTCTCCACTCTCGTCTCCCCTCCCTTTCTCCACTCTCGTCTCCTCCCCATTTCTTCCCATTTTTCGTCTCACTATCCCCTCTCTGCATATTCCCCACTATAGGCACTCTTATTGCTCTCCATACCCCCACTCCCAATCCCTGCACCCCTCCCCCTCATTTTCTCTCTCTACACGCGGAGATCCTAAGTCTCCGTTCCCCACTTCTCTTTCTTTCGATTCCTCTCGTCCCCCATTCACTTTCTCCCTCTCGTCTCCTCCCCTTTCTCACACCTCCTCACCTCTCCCGTTGCTTCTCATATTCCTCATCTCCTCCCTTCTTTCTCCCCACTCTCGTTTCCACACTTTCCTCACTCCCTTTCTCTCTCTTTCTCGTTTCCTCTCTCTTTCTGATTGTCGTTCTCTCCCTCTTACTCTCGTCTGCCCCCTCTCTCTCTCTCTCTCGTCTCTCTCTCTCTCTTCTCTCTCTCTCTCGTCTCTCTTTCTCTTTCCTTTTCTTCTTCTGATTTATTGTTCTCACTCTTCCACTCTGTCTGCCTCTCTCTCCCTCTCTCTCCCACTCTCGTCTCTCTCTCTCTCTCTCTCTCTCTCTCTCGTCTCTCTCTCTCTCTCTCTCTCTCTCGTCTCTCTCTCTCTCTCTCTCTCTCTCGTCTCTCTCTCTCTCAGGGGCTTTGGGCCATCCTCATCTTACTCTACATTTCCTCACCCACTCAATTACCTTGGCCAGAGGGTTTTTGGGCCATCCCTCCTCTTTACTCACATTTTCTCACCTGCTCACTCACCTTGGCCAGAGGGTTTGGGTCATCCTCCTCCTTACTCACATTTCCTCACCCACTCACTCACCTTGGCCAGAGGGTTTTAGGTCATCCTCCTCTTTACTCACATTTCCTCACCCACTCCCACTCACCTTGGCCAGAGGGTTTTGGGCCATCCTCTTTACCACATTTCCTCGCCACCCACTCACTCACCTTGGCCAGAGGGGTTTTGGGACATGCACCTCATCTTACTCACATTTCCTGCTACTTGCCACTCACTCACCTTGGCCAGAGGGTTTTGGGTCATCCTCCTCTTACTCACATTTCCTCACCCACTCACTCACCTTGGCCAGAGGGTTTTGGGACATCCTCATCTTACTCACATTTCCTCACCCACTCACTCACCTTGGCCAGAGGGTTTTGGGTCATCCTCCTCTTACTCACATTTCCTCACCCACTCACTCACCTTGGCCAGAGGGTTTTGGGCCATCCTCTTACTCACATTTCCTCACCCACTCACTCACCTTGGCCAGAGGGTTTTGGGACATCCTCATCTTACTCACATTTCCTCACCCACTCACTCACCTTGGCCAGAGGGTTTTGGGTCATCCTCATCTTACTCACATTTCCTCACCCACTCACTCACCTTGGCCAGAGGGTTTTTGGGTCATCCCTCCTCTTTACTCACATTTCCTCACCCACTCACTCACCTTGGCCAGAGGGTTTTGGGTCATCCTCTACTCACATTTTCCTCACCCACTCACTCACCTTGGCTGCCAGAGGGTTTTCCTGTGGACATCCTCATCTTGCACTCACATTTCCCTCACCCACTCCCACTCACCTTGGCCGAGGGTTTTGGGGCCATCCTCATCTTACTCACATTTCCTCACCCACTCACTCACCTTGGCCAGAGGGTTTTGGGACATCCCTCATCTTACTCCATTTCCTCACCCGCTCACTCACACTCCTTGGGCCAGAGGGTTTTGGGTCATCCTCCTCTTACTCACATTTCCTCACCCACTCACTCACCTTGGCCAGAGGGTTTTGGGCCATCCTCTTACTCACATTTCCTCACCCACTCACTCACCTTGGCCAGAGGGTTTTGGGACATCCTCATCTTACTCACATTTCCTCACCCACTCACTCACCTTGGCCAGAGGGTTTTGGGTCATCCTCCTCTTACTCACATTTCCTCACTTACACTCACTCACCTTAGCCACAGAGGGTTTTGGGCCATCCTCATCTTACTCACATTTCCTCACCCACTCACTCACCTTTGAAGGCCAGAGGGTTTTGGGTCATCCTCCTCTACTCACATTTCCTCACCCACTTCCATCACCTTGGCCAGAGGGTTTTGGGACATCCTCATCTTACTCACATTTCTCTCACTATCCAGCTCACTGCACCTTGGCCAGAGGGACTCTTATTGCCCAGGTCATCCATACCTCTTACTCACATTTCCTCACCCACTCACTCACCTTGGCCAGAGGGTTTTGGGCCATCCTCTTACTCTACACATTTCCTCACCCACTCACTCACCTTGGCCAGAGGGTTTTGGGACATCCTCATCTTATTTCACATTTCCTCACCCACTCACTCACCTTGGCCAGAGTGGTTTTTGGGTCATCCTCCTCCTACTCACATTTCCTCACCCACTCACTCACCTTGGCCAGAGGGTTTTAGTCATCCTCCTCTTGCTGCATTTCCTCACTCACTTTCACCTTTGACAGAGGGTTTTAAATACTCCTCTTGCTCTTCACATTTCCTCACCCACTCACTCCACCTTGGGCCAGAGGGTTTCAGGACATCCACTCATCTTACTCACATTTCCTCACCCACTCCACCTACACCTTGGCCAGAGGGTTTTGGGTCATCCTCCTCTTACTCACATTTCCTCACCCACTCACTCACCTTGGCCAGAGGGTTTTGGGCCATCCTCTTACTCACATTTCCTCACCCACTCACTCACCTTGGCCAGAGGGTTTTGGGTCATCCTCCTCTTACTCACATTTCCTCACCCACTCACTCACCTTGGCCAGAGGGGGTGGACACGCATTCGGCCGTTGAGACAGAGATCCGGTGGCCATGACTATGAATATCCGGATTGCGGCCGTTGAGAGAGAAATAAGAATCGATAGAAAATTTAAACCGTTCGTGCTAATTTTGAGGTGGGGGGGAGGAGAGGGGGGAAGAGGGGAGGTGGGGGTGGGGAGTGGGGAGGGGAGGGAGGCACTCTTCGTTTGAGAGGGGGAGGTTTGGTTTGAGGTGGGGGGAGGGGGAGAAGGAGTGGAGTGGGGGGGGAAGGGGGAGGGGGAGAGGCACTCTTCGTTTTGAGAGGGGAAGGTTTGGTTTTGGAGGTGGGGGGAGGGGGAGAAGGAGTGGAGTGGGGGGGAAGGGGGAGGGGGAGAAGGCACTCTTCGTTTGAGAGGGGAAGGTTTTGTTTGAGGTGGGGGAGGGGGGGAGGGAGTGGGGGTGAGGGGTTGTTTTGAGGTGGGGGGAGGGGGAGAGGAGGAGTGAAGTGGGGGGAGTTTGTTTTGAGGTGTGGGGAGGAGGAGGGGGAGTGGGGGAGGCGCGTTTCGTTTGAGAGGGGAAGGTTGTTTTGAGGTAGGGGAGGGGGGGAGGGGTTGGGTTGGAGGGGGAGGCAACTATTCTGTTTGAGAGGGGAAGGTTTGGTTTGAGGTGTGGGGGGAGGGGGAGAGGGAGTGAAGTGGGGGGAGGTTGTTTTGAGGTAGGGGGAGGGGGGGAGAAGGAGTGGAGTGGGGGGGAGGTTGTTTTGAGGTGGGGGAGGGGGGAGAGGGGTTGGGGTGGGGGGAGTCACTATTTCGTTTGAGAGGGGGAAGGGATTTGGTTTGAGGTGGGGGGAGGGGGAGAGGGAGTGGAGTGAGGGGGAGATTGTTTCTGAGGTGGGGGGAGGGGGAGAGGGAGTGGAGTTGGGGTGGGGGGAGGCGCTCTTCATTTGAGAGGGGAAGGTTGTTTTGAGCTGGGAGGAGGGGGAGAGGGGTTGTGTTGGGGGGAAGGCACACTTCCTTTGAGAGGGGAAGGTTGTTTTGAGGTAGGGGAAGGGGGAGAGGGGTTGGGGTAGGGAGAAAAGAGAAAGGATTGATTTGTTTGTGGTTAGTTCAGGAAATTTGGTTTGCGTGGGAGGGCGTGGTAGATGGATAAATAGATGTTTGCGAAGGTGGAAACAAAAAATTGTTGATAATGAGGGGGAAAAAATTGTTTGCAAGGACCAGACCTAATTATGAGGGGGTTAAGTGAGGTTCATTCTTTGTTTGTGAGGAAAAGTTTTGTCTGCTGGGATGAGACTTGTTTGTGGGCGAATTCTTCCACTGTGAGGATAAAAGAAAGGATATTCTTTGGGAGAAAAAGTCTTGTTTGCGAATTTTGAAAAAAAAAAGAAAAAAAAATTGCTTGGATTTGACTTGTTTTAATGGATTTTTTATTTATTTTTTATTATTTTTTATGTTATTATTATTATTATTATTATTATTATTATTATTATTATTATTATTATTTTGGGAGAAAAAGACTTGTTTGCGAGGGTGAAAAAAAAGTTTTGCTTGGATTTGACTTGTTTTTGATGGATTTATTATTATTATTATTATTATTATTATTATTATTATTATTATTATTATTATTAGTAATATTATTATTATTATTATTATTATTACTATTATTATTATATGGGCAAGAATCAAACCTGGTTATGAAATTTAATGAACATTATCTGAGAGACAAATACTTGTTTGTGAGGGAAAGATGGGTCTTGATTGTGAGTGAAAAATAAAGGAAAAAAACGGGAGACATTCTTTGT
>NC_091577.1:16716270-16718770 GCF_042767895.1 Penaeus vannamei | reverse complement strand
GAGAGGGATAGGGAAGATCAGAGGGGTGAGAGGGGATGGAGGTGGGATGAGAGGGGATGAGTGGGGGTGAGAGGGATGAGGTGGTGGGGGGATGAGAGGGATGAAGAAGATGAGATAGGTGAGAGGAATAAGGTGGTGGGGGGTGAGTGGGGTGAGAGGGATGAGGAAGATGTGAGGGGTGAGAGGGGAGGAGGTGGTGAGGGGGGTGAGAGGGATGAGGTGGTGGGGGGATGAGAGGGGTGAAGAAGATGAGATAGGTAAGAGGGATGAGGTGGTGGGGGGATGAGTGGGGTGAGCGGGGTAAGGAAGGTGAGAGGGGATGAGGTGGTGGGGGGATGTGTGGGGTGAGAGGGATGAGGAAGATGTGAGGGGTGAGAGGGGAGGAGGTGGTGAGGGGGGTGAGAGGGATGAGGAAGATGAGAGATGAGGTGGTGGGGGGGATGAGTATATACGGAATACGGTAATGGTGCCATGGTATCTGACTATGGTGCTCGTGTGGCGTTGGAGGAACATGGTAATGGTGCCATGGTATCTGACTATGGTGCTCGTGTGGCGCTGGAGGAACATGGTAATGGTGCCATGGTATCTGACTATGGTGCTCGTGTGGCGCTGGAGTTATATGGTAATGGTGCCATGGTATCTGACTATGGTGCTCGTGTGGCGGTGGAGGAATATGGTAATGATGCAATGGTATCTGACTATGGTGCTCGTGTGGCGCTGGAGTTATATGGTAATGGTGCCATGGTATCTGACTATGGTGCTCGTGTGGCGGTGGAGGAATATGGTAATGATGCAATTGTATCTGACTATGGTGCTCGTGTGGCGCTGGGGGGATATGGTAATGGTGCCATGGTATCTGACTATGGTGCTCGTGTGGCGCTGGGGGGATATGGTAATGGTGCAATGGTATCTGACTATGGTGCTCGTGAGGCGGTGAAGAAATATGGTAATGGTGCCATGGTATCTGACTATGGTGCTCGTGTAGCGCTGGATGAACATGGTAATGGTGCCATGGTATCAGACTATGGTGCTCGTGTGGCGCTGGAGTTATATGGTAATGGTGCCATGGTATCTGACTATGGTGCTCGTGTGGCGCTGGAGTTATATGGTAATGGTGCCATGGTATCTGACTATGGTGCTCGTGTGGCGCTGGAGGAATATGGTAATGGTGCCATGGTATCTGACTATGGTGCTCGTGTGGCGCTGGAGGAATATGGTAATGGTGCCATGGTATCTGACTATGGTGCTCGTGTGGCGCTGGAGTTATATGGTAATGGTGCCATGGTATCTGACTATGGTGCTCGTGTGGCGCTGGAGTTATATGGTAATGGTGCCATGGTATCTGACTATGGTGCTCGTGTGGCGCTGGAGTTATATGGTAATGGTGCCATGGTATCTGACTATGGTGCTCGTGTGGCGCTGGAGGAATATGGTAATGGTGCCATGGTATCTGACTATGGTGCTCGTGCTGGCGTTGGAGGAACATGGTAATGGTGCCATGGTATCTGACTATGGTGCTCGTGTGGCGCTGGAGGAATATGGTAATGGTGCCATGGTATCTGACTATGGTGCTCGTGTGGCGCTGGAGTTATATGGTAATGGTGCCATGGTATCTGACTATGGTGCTCGTGTGGCGGTGGAGTTATATGGTAATGGTGCCATGGTATCTGACTATGGTGCTCGTGTGGCGCTGGAGTTATATGGTAATGGTGCCATGGTATCTGACTATGGTGCTCGTGCTGGCGTTAGAGGAACATGGTAATGGTGCCATGGTATCTGACTATGGTGCTCGTGTGGCGGTGGAGGAACATGGTAATGGTGCCATGGTATCTGACTATGGTGCTCGTGGTGGCGCTGGAGTTATATGGTAATGGTGCCATGGTATCTGACTATGGTGCTCGTGTGGCGCTGGAGTTATATGGTAATGGTGCCATGGTATCTGACTATGGTGCTCGTGGTGGCGCTGGAGTTATATGGTAATGGTGCCATGGTATCTGACTATGGTGCTCGTGGTGGCGATGGAGGAACTTGGTAATGGTGCAATGGTATCTGACTATGGTACTAGTGTGGCGCTGGAGTTATATGGTAATGGTGCCATGGTATCTGACTATGGTGCTCGTGTGGCGCTGGAGTTATATGGTAATGGTGCCATGGTATCTGACTATGGTGCTCGTGTGGCGGTGGAGGAATATGGTAATGATGCAATTGTATCTGACTATGGTGCTCGTGTGGCGCTGGGGGGATATGGTAATGGTGCCATGGTATCTGACTATGGTGCTCGTGTGGCGCTGGGGGGATATGGTAATGGTGCAATGGTATCTGACTATGGTGCTCGTGAGGCGGTGAAGAAATATGGTAATGGTGCCATGGTATCTGACTATGGTGCTCGTGTAGCGCTGGATGAACATGGTAATGGTGCCATGGTATCAGACTATGGTGCTCGTGTGGCGGTGGAGTTATATGGTAAAGGTGCCATGGTCTCAGACTATGGGGCAATGGT
>NC_091577.1:16696270-16701270 GCF_042767895.1 Penaeus vannamei | reverse complement strand
CTCTCTCTCTCTCTCTCTCTCCCTCTCTCTCTCTCTCTCTCTCTCTCTCTCTCTCTCTCTCTCTCTCTCTCTCTCTCTCTCTCTCTCTCTCTCTCTCTCTCTCTCTCTCTCTCTCTCTCTCTCTCTCTCTCTCTCTCTCTCTCTCTCTCTCTCTCTCTCTCTCTCCCTCTCCTCTCTCTCTCTCTCTCTCTCTCTCTCTCTCTCTCTCTCTCTCTCTCTCTCTCTCTCTTTGGAAATCCCCGCTGTGTTTGCTTTGTTCTTTGATTCTTGCTTAGACACGGCCGCCTTCCTGTGACATTTATGCCAGGAGGATTGCACTTCCCTGTGAGAGGCAGTCAGACAGACAGACAAAAAGACGGATAGACAGACAGAAAGACACAGAGAAAGACAGACAGAAAGACAGAGAGACTGCGAGACAGACACACAGATAGACAGGCAGACAGACACACCGGAATGGACAGACAGACACCGAAACAGACACACAGACAGATAGACAGACAGATAGACAGACAGACAGACAGAGTGAAAGGTCAGAAATTAAGAAGAAAGGGAAAGACCCAGATACTCAGCGACAGAGCGATAAACAGACAGGGAGAAAAGCAGACAGACACGCAGCCCGTGATAGGCAGACAGACTGACAAACAGCTCATGACAGACAAAAAGACAAAAATACTAACAAATAGACAAAGAAACCAATAGACAGACACAAAAAGACAACCAAACAGACAGACAGGCAAACAGACAGACAAAGAAACCAATAGACAGACACAAAATGACAACCAAACAGGTAGACAGAAAGATAAACAGAAACAAACAGGCAAAGAGACTAATAGACAGACAGACACAAATAAACAAACAAACAAACAAATAAACAAAAGGACAAACAACCAGTCAACTAAACAACCAATCAACTAGACAAACAACCAAACAACCAACCAACCAGCCAGACAGACAGACAAACAACCAAACACCGAAACAACCAACCAACCAACCAACCAGACAAACAGACAAACAACCAACCACCCAAACAACCAGACAGACACCCAAACAACAAGACAGACAGACAGACAGACAAACAACCAAACAACTAGACATCCAGACAAACAACCAACCAACCACCCAACCACCCAACCAACTACCCAACCAGACATCCAGCCTTGACGCGGCCTCCACCTGCCGGCGGGCGATCGTGGCGAGGCAACCCTTTCGTGCTGCCGTGTCACCCTCTCCGCCGCCGCCTCGCCCGAACCGCACGCACGGACACGCCGCCGCCGGATCGCCACCTCCAGCGCCACGCCACGGCCACGCGCCACGCTACCCCGGCCGCATGACCCTGCCACATGGATGATCGTGTGGAGATCGCCACGTAGAATTGCCACATGGATCGTGTGGAGATCGCCATGTAGAATTGCCACATGGATCGTGTGGAGATCGCCACGTAGAATTGCCACATGGATCGTGTGGAGATCGCCACGTAGAATTGCCACATGGATCGTGTGGAGATCGCCATGTAGAATTGCCACATGGATCGTGTTGATATTGCCACATGGATCGTGTGGAGATTGCCACATGGATCGTGTAGAGATTGCCACATAGAACTGCCACATGGATTGTTACATAACCCTGCCACATGGATCGTGTAGAGATTGCCACATAGAACTGCCACATGGATTGTTACATAACCCTGCCACATGGATCGTGTAGAGATTGCCACATAGAATTACCACATGGATCGTCACCTTCATCGCCACGCCATGGCCACACGCCACGCTACCCTGGCCACATAACCCTGCCAAATGGATCGTGTAGAGATCGCCACATAGAACTGCCACATGGATCGTGTAGATATTGCCACATGGATCGTGTAAATATCGCCACATAGAACTGCCACATGGATCGTGTAAATATCGCCACGTAGAGATTGCCACATGGATCGCTACCCTTGTTACATACCCCTGTCACATGGATCCTGCAGAGATCGCCACATCGAGCTGCATATATGTACACGCTACCTTACCACATGCCTCAACCACATAGCATACATAAGGAAACCACTATGCTTTATGTTACCTTTAAACCCCATTTAACCACATTACACCACATCTGCAACCTGCAAAGACCATGTTGCATCACAGTCTAACCCAAAAAGCTAGCACATGCCTCCACTCACACCAAATCTATCCCCACATAAAACTCTACATAGAACCACATAGAACTCCACATCCCACCCTCTTACTCCACCATCACCAACATATGTTAGAACACTGTTTAGTGCCAATCGCGTTAATCCAACGTGCAGAACTATGTTGCATAACATTAAGTATGTTGTTGAACTCTCCCACATGACAACGTCTCGGGTTTAAAGGTCATTTTGCAAAAGCTTAACGTAGGAAAAAATATTAATGGTAATGAAAATTATCATCTCTCTTATCTGATAAGTGTATTTATTTATATATATATATATATATATATATATATATATATATATATATATATATATATATATATATATATATATATATATTAGTTTCATTAGTTTATATGGTTGTCTCTCTCCTTATCTACCAACATATCTCTCTGTCTATCTGTCTGTCTATCTATGGTTCTATTTACTTATATCTCTGTCTCTGTGTTATTCATATATCTATCTACTTTCCAGTATACATCGTTGTTTGTCTATCTATCTACCAGTCAGTCTGTCCATCTATCTATTTATTTATCTATCTCTCTATCTATCTATTTATCTATTTATCTATTTATATATTTATCTATTTATTTATCTATCTATCTACCTATTTACCTATCTATCTATCTATCTATCTATCTTTTTATCTATCTATTTATCTATTTACCCATATATCTATCTATCTATCCATCCATCTACCTACCTCTCTATCCACCTTCCTACCCATCCACTACATTATTCATCTATCTATCGATCTATCTATCGCACTTCCCTATCTACCTACCTATCTACCTGTTTTCTTAAATACCCATCAATCTGTCTGTATATCTATCAACCCATCTATTTATCTATCTATCTATCTATCTCCTCTCTTTTAATATTCTCTAAGTATTCAATATTTTGGGGGCATCTTTAAGAGCAAAAATAAAATTCACCATTTTGCACTGACAAAAAAGAAAAGATTACGAAACAAACAAACTAAAACAAACAAAAATCAAACAAACAAACACAAATAAAAGCAAAAAAAAAAACACATGAACACACGTAAAAAAAAAAATAAACACACACAAACAAACAAACACGTAAACAAACACAAAAACAAACAAACAAACACGTAAACAAACACACACAAACAAACAAACAAATAAACAACTCATGATGCAGGACAACCAAACATGTCCTACGTGGCTACAGGATAGATAATGATTAAACATTATAACAAATGATAACACATAAAAACATCCTAATTTGTCAATGATAACAAACAAGAACATATATCCGATTATCAATCACATTTCTTTGAATTATAACTAAACATGTTGTTATTTATGGCAACCTTGCTTTATAATCAAACAGAAACATGACTAAATACTTAAGTATATGTTGATTAAGCACATCACTATTTATGATAATTAAACAGTCTTAGATAAATAATAACAATAGCAATAATGATAAGAAGGAGAAGGAGAATAATAGATAAAAAAACTACCTTTTATTGACAAAAAAGAGATTAAAAAAGGTTAATAAAAAACTGCCTTTGATGATTCTACTAAACACACTGCCCTAGATTTAAAAAAATAAATAGATAGATTTAAAAAATGAAAATAAATGAATAAATAAAAATAATGATTGTAGTAATGATAATGATAATAATAATAATAATAATAATAATAATAATAATAATAATAATAATAATAATAATTACAATAATACTGATAATAGATGATAATAGATAGATAGATAGATAGATAAACAAATAAACACTGCCTTGCTTGAAACCCAACCACATTGATCTATATAACAAGCAAATCTAATTGATAACATCTCACAGCTGCATGTGATTGCTTATCACGCCGGTCTGTATATAATAAGATTGTAATAATAATAATAATCCAGTGCATTGTTGTTGTTGTTTTTATTATTATTTATACTTACCATTGCGTCATTCTCTCCCTTAAGAGATCACATAATTTGTTTGTTTGTGTTGTTTTTGTTTAATGAAAAGGTCTATTTCTGTAAAATAATGATAATAATAATAAATGAATAAATAAATAAATGAAAAAGTTATTTATTCATTTTCTTTTCCTTTACTTTTCTGTTATTGTATTTGTTTTTTGTTTATTTTTTGTTATTTATTTGTTTGTTTTGGGTTTTTGTTTGTTTATTTTTGTTGTTTATTTGTTGTTGTTTTTATTTGTTTGTTTTGGCATTTGTCTCATTGTAGGCATGTTTTTTATTTATTATTTTTTCTTTTTCTTATTTTTTCTAATGTTCATTTTATTTTAGAGTTTTCTTCCTTGCTTCCTCCATCTTTCTTCAATTACTCCTTTTGCCCGTTTCCATTTATTTCTTCTTCTTTTCTTCTTTGTTCTCTTCTTCTTCTTCCTCCTCCTCCTCTTCCTCCTCCTCCTCCTCCTCCTCCTCCTCCTTCCTTCCTTCCTTCCTTCCTTCCTTCCTTCCTTCCTTTTGCCTCTCCCCCTTCCTTTTGCCCCTCCCCCTTCCCCCTCCTCCTTCTACCCCCTCCTCCTTCCTGTCCCTCCTCTCCCTCCACTCCCTCCCTCCTTCCCCTTCCCTTTGCCCCTCCCCCTTCCCCTCCTCTCCCTCCCCTCTCTCCTCCCTCCTTCCCCTCCTCTCCTCCCCTCTTGCTTCTCCCCTTACCCTCCCTCTCCCTCCCCTCATGCTCCCTACCCACTTCCCTTCCTCCCTCCCACCCCCTCCCTTCCTTCCTACCCCCTCCTCCTTCCTGTCCCTCCCCTCCCTCCTCTCCCTCCCCTCCATCTACTCCCTCCCTACCCCCTACTCTTCCCTCCCCTGT
>NC_091577.1:16663770-16666270 GCF_042767895.1 Penaeus vannamei | reverse complement strand
AGGAGGGAAGGAAAGGGGTAGGAGGAGAAGGGGAAAATAAGGGGAGGGAGAAAGGGATGAATGGGGTAGGAGGAGGAGGAGGACGAGGAGCAGGGAAGGGGGAGGAGGTGAAGGGGAAAATAAGGGGAGGGAGAATGGGATGAATGGGGGAGGAGGAGGAGGGAAGAGGAGGGAAGGAAAGGTAGAGAGAAGGGAAAATAAGGGGAGGGAGAAAGGGATGAATGGGAGGGGAGGGAAGGAGGAGGAGGGGAAAATAAGGGGGAGGAGAAAGGGATGAAGGGGGAGGAGAAGGGGAAAATAAGGGGAGGGAGAAAGGAATGAATGGGGGAGGAGGAGGGAGGAGGAAGGGGGGGGAGGAGGGAGGGAAAATAAGGGGAGGGAGAAAGGAATGAATGGGGGAGGAGGAGGAGGAAGGGGGAAGGAAAGGGGAGGAAGAGAGGAGAAGGGGGAAGGAATGAAAGGGGAGGAGAAAGAGGGAAGAAGAGGGTATTAAGAGAGGGAGGAAAGGATGGATACGAGCAGGAGAGGAAGGAAGGGGGAGGAGAGTGAAGGGGAAAATAAGGTGAGGGAAAGAAAGGGACGAATGGGAGAAGAGAAAGAGGAAAGGAGAGAGAGAGAGGGGAAGGAAAGGGGGAAAGGGGGAAAATAAGGGGGGGGAGAGAAGGGGGAAGGAGAGAGAGGGAGACGTAAGAAACGGGGGAGAAAGAGGGAGAGTAGAGAATAAGAAGAGGGGGAGGAGGGGAAAAAAAAGAGAAAGAGATGATGGAGAAGGGAAAAAAAGGAGAGAGAAAGAATGGATAAGGGGGGGGGGAGAAGGAGAAGTGGCAGGGGCTGAAAAAGCGAGAGATAAGAGAAAAGAATTAAAAAAAAAAAGACAAAGGAGAGAAAGAGAAATAAGATAAAATAAACAAAAGGCGAGAATAAACAAGAAAGCAAAAAAGGAGAGGACAAAAGACAAGAAAGAGAAGAGGAATAAGGAACGTGACGGAGCGAAAGGAAGAGGAAAAGAGAAAAGAAGAAGGAGAACTGACGGGGAAGAGAGGAGGAGAAGGGAGGGGGAAGGAAGAGAGTAGAGTAGGGAGAAGGGAGGATGGGGGATAGGAAGGGAGGAGGGAGGAGGGGGAATAGGGAAGGAGAGAGGAAGGGGGAGGATGCGAAGGAGGGGGAAGGGAGGAGGGAGGAGGAGGAATAGAAAGAGGGGGAAGGGAGGAGGGAGGAGGGGGAATAGAGAGAGGAGGGAAGGAAGGAGGAGGAGGGGATGCGAAGGAGGGAAGGGAGGAAAGAGGAGGGGAAATATGAACAGGAAAGAGAGAAGTGAGGAAAGGGAAATACGAAAAAGAGGAAGGGAGGAGGGAGGAGGGAGAATAGGAAGAGGGGAAGAGAGGAGGGAAGAGAGGGGAATAGTAAGAGGGGGAAGGGGTAAAGGGAGGAAATGGAAAATACGAAGAAGGGGAAGGGAGGAGGGAGAATAGGAAGAAGGGAGAAGGGAGGAGGGAGGAGGGAGAATAGGAATAGAGGGGAAGAGAGGAGGGAGGAAGGGGAATACGAAGAAGGGAGGAGGAAGGAGGGAAGAGGGGGAAGGAGAAGGAAGGGAAGGGGGAATACGAAGAAGGGGAAGGGAGGAGGGAGGAAGGGAGAATAGGAATAGAAGGGGAAGGGAGGAGGGAGGAAGGGAATACGAAGAAGGGAGGGAGGAAGGAGGGAAGAGGGGGGAAGGGAGGAAGGGAGGAAGGAGGTAGGGAATACGAAGAAGGGAGGAAGAAGGAGGGAAGAGGGGGAGGGAGAGAGGAGGTAGGGGAAGGGGAATACGAAGAAGGGGAAGGGAGGAGGGAGGGAGGGGAATACGAAGAAGGGGAAGGGAGGAGGGCGGGAGGGGTACACCAGAGTGCTATGGGGAGATAAGGTGAATGGTGCAGGGGAGTGACAGATGGGGAGTGAGATTGCCTCAGGGAGATAGGTCGATGGGAGATGAGTTGAAGGGAGATAAGGGAAGGAGGGAAGAGAGGAGGGCTCAAAGGGAGGGGAAAAAAGGAGAAAGGGGAGGGAGGGAGTAGAGGAAGAGAAGGAAGGGAGGAGGTAGAAGAAGAGGGGAAGGGGAGGGGAGAGAGAGAGAGGGGGGAGGGAGAGAGAGAGGGGGGAGAGGGAGAGAGGGAGAGAGAAAGAGAGAGAAAGAGAGAGAGAGAGAAGAAGAGAGAGATAAAGGAAACGGAGAAAGAGAAGGAGAGAGAGAGAGAGAGAGAAGGAGAGGGAGAGAGGTACAGAAAAAGAGACAGAGACAAACGGACAGACAGAGATAGAGACAAAGAAGGAGAGAGAGAAAAAGAGAATGAGAAAGACAGACCGAAAGAAGGGAGCAATATAAAGTGATAAATCGACGTAGAAAGAGACAAAGAGAGAGGGGGAAATTCACAAAACAAGAAAGAGTAGAAGAGACAAAGACGAAAAAAAACATCTAGAAATAAGACGAAAAAAAACATAGAAATTAAAAAAAATAACTAAA
>NC_091577.1:16656270-16658770 GCF_042767895.1 Penaeus vannamei | reverse complement strand
ATAAAAAACAGATAGATAGATAGATAGACACAGACAGAGAGAGAAAGATAGATATAGCGATAGAGATTTAAAAAGTGGAACTAGAAATACAGATCCAGATAAAGAGAAAGAAAGAGAAAAAATATTTGCTTATATCCAAATGTGTGTTTGTGCATGTACGTAAATGTTTGCTTGATTTTATATACGTACATAAATGCTTGCACCCGTGTGTGTACTTATATATTTAATTGCGTATGTATACATGCATAACAGCTTGCGTACATGTGTGTATGTATATACTTAATTGCGTATATATAAACATGCATAACAGCCTGTGTGCGTGAGTGTGTATATATTTGCTTGTGTGTGTGTGTGAATGTATATAATTATCTTGCATATGTATACGTACATAACATTTTCCGTACGTGTATACGTGCATGACATTTTTCCGTGTGTGTATACGTACATAACTTTTTTTCCTGTGCGGGTGTATACGTACATAACATTTCTCCGTGTATGTGTATACGTCCATAACATTTTTCCGTGTGTGTGTATACGTGCATAACATTTTTCCGTGTGTGTGTATACGTACATAACTTTTTCCTGTGCGTGTGTATACGTACATAACATTTTTCCGTGTGTGTGTATACGTACATAACATTTTTCCGTGTGTGTGTATACGTACATAACATTTTTCCGTGTGTGTGTATACGTACATAACATTTTTCCGTGTGTGTGTATACGTACATAACATTTTTCCGTGTGTGTGTATACGTACATAAAATTTTTTCGTGTGCGTGTATACGTACATAACATTTTTCCGTGTGTGTGTATACCTCCATAACATTTTTCCGTGTGTGTGTATACGTACATAACATTTTTCCGTGTGTGTGTATACTTCCATAACATTTTTTCGTGTGTGTGTATATGTACATAACATTTTTCCGTGTGTGTGTATACGTACATAACATTTTTCCGTGTGTGCGTATACGTACATAACATTTTTCCGTGTGTGTGTGTATGTATGCGTACATAACATTTTCCGTGTGTGTGTATACGTACATAACATTTTTCCATGTGTGTGTGTATGTATGCGTACATAACATTTTCCGTGTGTGTGTATATGTACATAACATTTCTGCCTGAGTGTGTATACGTACATAACATTTCCATGTGTTTAAACGTACATAACATTTCTGCCTGAGTGTGTATACGTACATAACAATGTTCGTGTGTGTGTATACGTACATAACATTTCTGCCTGAGTGTGTATACGTACATAACATTTTCCGTGTGTGTATACGTACATAACATTTTTCCGTGTGTGTGTATACGTACATAACATTTTTCCGTGTGTGTGTATACCTACATATCTAACTGCGTATAAACGTGCATAACCATTTACGTACGCATGTGTATGTACTACATATCTAATTGTGTATAAACATGCACAACCGCTTGCGTGTGCGTGTGTGTATACGTACATACCTAATAGCGTATAAACGTACATTCCCGCTTGCGTGCGCGTATGTACCATTGTGCGTGTGTACCATCGTGCGTGTGTACCATTGTGCATGTGTACCATCGTGCGTGTGTACCATCGTCCGTGTGTACTATCGTGCGTGTGTACCATCGTGCGTGTGTACCATCGTGCGTGTGTACCACCGTGCGTGTGTACCATCGTGCGTGTGTACCATCGCGCGTGTGTACCATCGTGCGTGTGTACCATCGTGCGTGTGTACTATCGTGCGTGTGTACCATCGTGCGTGTGTACCATCGTGCGTGTGTACCATCGTGCGTGTGTACCATCGTGCGTGTGTACCATCGTGCGTGTGTACCATCGTGCGTGTGTACCATTGTGCGTGTGTACCATCGTGCGTGTGTACCATCGTGCGTGTGTACCATCGTGCGTGTGTACCATCGTGCGTGTGTACCATCGTGCGTGTGTACCATCGTGCGTGTGTACCATCGCGCGTGTGTACCATCGTGCGTGTGTACCATCGCGCGTGTGTACCATCGTGCGTGTGTACCATCCCTGAGTGTGTACCATCGTGCGTGTGTACCATCGTGCGTGTGTACCATCATGCGTGTGTACCATCCCTGAGTGTGTACCATCGTGCGTGTGTACCACCGTGCGTGTGTACCATCGTGCTTGTGTATCATCGTGCGTGTGTACCATCGTGCGTGTGTACCATCGTGCGTGTGTACCATCGTGCGTGTGTACCATCGTGCGTGTGTACCATCGTGCTTGTGTACCATCGTGCGTGTGTACCCTCGTGCGTGTGTACCATCGTGCGCGTGTACCATCGTGCGTGTGTACCCTCGTGCGTGTGTACCATCGTGTGTGTGTACCATCGTGCGTGTGTACCATCGTGCGCGTGTACCATCGTGCGTGTGTACCATCGTGCGTGTGTACCATCGTGCGTGCGTACCATCGTGCGTGTGTACCACCGTGCGTGTGTACCATCGTGCGTGTGTACCACCGTGCGTGTGTACCATCGTGCGTGTGTACCACCGTGCG
>NC_091577.1:16648770-16651270 GCF_042767895.1 Penaeus vannamei | reverse complement strand
TTAAGGAGTCAACCGTTATCACGTATTAAGGGAAAGATAACTTTTCAAGAAGAGGAATTTAAGGAGTCGACTTTCACCCCATAGATTTAAAGATAACTTTTCAAGGAGGGGATTTTAAGGAGTCGACCTTCACCCAATAGATTTAAGGATAACTTTTCAATTAGAGGATCTTAAGGAGTCAACCTTTCTCTCGCATTAAGGGAAAGAAACTGTTTTCCAAAGGTGCTCGGCCTCCAGCGCGGAACAAGCATCGGCACAGCGGCCATCTTGTGTGCGGGAGGCTGGCGCTACCGGGACGCAAGCACACTGGTAGGGAGGGAAGCGTGAGGTTCGTGTTTCATACAATATTGTGAGGAAGATGAGGCGTGTGCTGGGGGGGGGGTGAGGCGAAGAAAGGACTTGCGTTGTTGTTTTTATTTTATTTTTTTATTTGTTTTAATTTTTTATTTATTTACTTATTTATTTATTTATTTATTTTTACTTAACTTTTTTTTTTAGCATCTGTACGTTTGTTGTTGTGTGTGTAGTTGCATGTGTGCGTGTTTGCGTATACATGTATGTGTGTGTGTGTGTGAGTATGAGTGTACGTGTGCGTGAGTGTGTGTGTGTGTGTGTGTGTGTGTGTGTGCGTGTGTGTGTGTGTGTATGTATATGTATGTGTGTGCGTGTGCGTGACTGTGTGTGTGTGTGCGTGTGCGT
This sequence comes from Penaeus vannamei, assembly GCF_042767895.1. Classification (NCBI taxonomy): domain Eukaryota; kingdom Metazoa; phylum Arthropoda; class Malacostraca; order Decapoda; family Penaeidae; genus Penaeus; species Penaeus vannamei. The sequence goes on along the minus strand of NC_091577.1, from coordinate 16,650,571 downwards.
GAGTGTGTGTGCGTGTGCGTGTGTGTGTGTGTGTGTGTGTGTGAGTGTGTGTGTGTGTGCGTGTGCGTGAGTGTGTGTGTGTGTGTGAGTGTGTGTGTGTGTGTGTGTGTGTGTGTGTGTGTGTGTGTGTGTGTGTGTGTGTACAAATAGGTTCATATGTTTGCTTCCGTAACCATTAGAAACCGTTCTAATATAGAAAACGTATGAAATGAAAGAGAGAGAGAGGAGAAGAGAAGAGAAGAAAAGGTGAAAGAAGGAGAAAGAATAAGAGAAAAAGAGAAAGAGAAAGAGAGAATATGAAGCAAATCAAGAAAAGAAAAGAAAAAGAGAATAAAGAGTAAATAAGTGTTGGAAAGGTGTCAATAAAGAGGAGTAAACAAAATTAACAAAAGAAAAAACAAAGAAACGACAAAATAGGAAAGAAAGTGAGTGAAGAAAAAAAAAAGTTAAGAGAGAAAAGAGATGATAAAGTGTAAGAATATGAAAGATAACGAAATAACATCGCAAAATAGAAAGAGAAGAGAGACAGAAGACGAAGCAATAGAAATAAGAAAAATGACATGACGGAAAGAGAAGAGGCAGGAGGGTGAATAGGAAATGAAAAAGGAGACGAGAAGGAAAGAGGGAGAGAAAAAAAATATGATTAAGGAGATGAAAAGATGGAGGAGGAGGAGGAGAATAAAGAGGAGGAGGGGAAGGAAAAGAAGAAGAAAGCAGAAGAAGCAGAATAAGTAGAAGAAGAAGGAGGAGGAAAAACACAGCAACAGAGAAAAAATGTCAGAAAAGAAGGAAAGAAGGATAAAGAAAAAGAACGAAGAGTAGGACGAGACGATAAAGGAAACAGAGGAAGCGATAGGGGGAAGCAGCCAACAAACAAAAGAACAAAGAAATTTTACAAGAAAGGGGAGGGAGAAGGGGAAAGAAGAAGGAGAAGGAGAAGGTCAAAGAAGAAGAATGAGAAGAATGGAAGAAGAAGAAGGAAGAAGAAGAAGAAGAAGAAGAAGGAGAGAAGAAGAAGAAGAAGGAGGAGGAGCAGGAGGAGAAGGAAAAGAGAGAACGGGGACAACTAGCAGAGACGCAGACAGGAGAGACGGCAAAAGGAGAGGAAGAAGGGAAAGTGGAGAAAGGAAGAGGAGAAGGAACTGAAAGAGAAGGAAAAGAGAAATTATGAGACGATTAAATAATAAAAAAGAGGGAGGAGGAGAGAAACTAATGAGGAAACAGAAGAAGAAATGAGAAAGAAGTGAGAGAGGAGGAGAAGAAAGAGAGGAAGAATGAGAAAGAGAAGGAGGAGAAAAAGAAAGAAAAGTAGAAAAAGGAAGAATAAGAATAGGAGGAGAAGGTGGAGGAGAAGCAGAAGGAAAAGGAGAAGGAGGAGGAGGAATAGGAAGAGAGATATGAGAGAGGAGAAAGAAAGAGTAAGAGGAGGGAGGAAGAAGGGTAGGAGGAGGAGGAGAGAAGAAAGATAATGATGAAGAGAGATGTGAGAGAAGGATGAGGAGGAAGGGGACTGAAAGGAAGAGAGAGGAGGAGGAGGAGGAGGAGTGAGAGGAAGAGAGATGTGAGAGAGGAGGAGGAGGAGTGAGAGGAAGAGAGATGTGAGAGGAGGAGGAGGGAGGAGGAGTGAGAGAGGAAGAGAGATGTGAGAGAGGAGGAGGAGGAGTAGGGGGAAGAGAGATGTGAAGGAGGAGGAGTGAGAGGAAGAGAGATGAGAGAGGAGGAGGAGGAGTGAGAGGAAGAGAGATGTGAGAGGAGGAGGAGGGAGGAGGAGGAGTGAGAGGAAGAGAGATGTGAGAGAGGA
>NC_091577.1:16628770-16631270 GCF_042767895.1 Penaeus vannamei | reverse complement strand
GGCTGGATAGGTTGGGTGGTGAGGTGGTTGGTGGTAGCTGGTTGGTGAGGTGGTTGGCTGGATAGGTTGGTGGATAGGTGGTTGGCTGGATAGGTTGGTTGGTTGAGTGGTTGGTTGATGGAGGTGGTTGGTGGTTGGATAGGTGGTTGGCTGGACAGGTTGGTTGAGGTGGTTGGTGGTAGCTGGTTGGCTGGGACATTGGTTGGCTGGATGATTCAGGTGGTTGGTGGTTGGTGAGCTGGTTGTTGGTGGTTGACCGGATAGTTGGTTGGCTGGATAGGTTGGTTGAGGTGGTTGGTGGTTGTTGGTTGGCTGGGTAGTTGGTTGGGTTGCTGGTTGGCTGTTTGGTGGTGGTTGGGTGGTTGTTGAAGTCGTTGGGTCGTTAGAAAGTTGGTGGGACGGGTGGTTAGGTGGTTGGATAGTTGGCTGGGTGGTTGGTGAAGTGGTTGATTGGTTATTGAAGTGGTTGGGTTGGTTTTCTCTTCCTTTCCTTTCCCATACTTTCTCCTTCCTCCCTTTTTTCCTTTCATTCCTTCTTATCCCTCATCCGTCTTTCCGTTCACCTTCCCTTCTTCCCTATTCCCCTTCCCTTCCTCCACCTATTCTTCCCGCCCCCTTCCCCTCTCCTTCTTTCTTTCACTTTTCCTGTTCCCCTTTCTCACTCTCCTTCCCGCCCCCTCTCCCTCCCTCTTCTCTTCTTCCCGTATCCCTCTCCTTCCCTCTTCAACTCCTTTATTTCTCTTCTCTCTCTTCTTCTCCCTGTCCCCTTCCCCCCTCCTTCTTTCCTTCCCTCTTCCCCCTTCCCCTTCTTTCCGTACCTTTCCCCCTCCCCTCCATTTTGCCTTCTGCCCCTTTCTACTTACTTCCCTTCTCTCTTCCCCTCTCCTTCTTCTCCCTTCCATCTTTCCCCTTCCCCCTATATCCCCCTCCCCCATTTCCTTCCCTTCCCCTTTCGTTCTATCTCCTCTTCCTTCTTCCCCTTCCTCCCCCTCCCATCCTCTCTCGCATTTTCCTTCTTCCTCCTTCCGTTCCTCCTCTTCCTTCTTCCCATTTCCCTTCCCCTTCCGTTCTTTTCCTCTTCCTTCTTGCCATTCCCTCCCCTCCCTCCGTTCCTCCTCTTCCTTCTTCCCTCCCCCCCCCTTCCCTCCGCATTTCCTTCTTCCCTTTTTCTCCCCCTTCCGTTCCTCCTCTTCCTTCTTCCCTTTCCCTCCCCTTCCCTCCACGCATTCCTTCTTCCCCCCATTCCACTTCTTCCCTTCCCCTCCTTCCTTCCGGTTCCTCCCTCTTCCTTCTTCCCATTTCCCCTCACCCTTCCGTTCCTCCTCTTCCTTCTTCCCTTTCCCTCCCCTCCCCCTCCCTCCGCATTTCCTTCTTCCCTTTCCCTCCTCCCCCTTCCATTCCTCCTCTTCCTTTGTTCCCTTTCCCCTCCCCCCTCCCTCCGCATTTCCTTCTCCCCCCCCCCCCCATTCCACTTCTTCCCTTCCCTCCGTCCTTCCTTCCTTCGCGTTCAGCAGTGGTCGTCCCAGTGGTCGTCGGGGCTGCCTGTGTCCGTGACCGTGCGAGTGGTTCGCGTGAGATGGTCGTGGGTCAGAGGTCGTCTTAGTCGGGGTCGTAGACTTTTTTTCCTTCTTTTCTTTTCTTATGTTTTTTTTTCTTTTTTTTTCTTCTTTTCTTTTCTTTTGTTTTTTCTTTTTTTCTTTGTTTAAGGTGCCCGTGTGTTCATTTTTTTTTTTTTTTTTTTTTTTTTGTCTGTGTGTGTGTGAGAAAGAGAACTGGAAGGAGAGGGAGGGAGGGAGAAAAAAAGAAAGGGAGAGAGAAAAAAAAATGAAGGGGAAGGAAGAGAGGAATGCAGGGAAAGGAGGGAGACAGACAGTCAGACAGAGAATTAATAGGTGTGAGTATCAGTGTGTGAGAATGAGAGAAAGACAGAGAGAGAGAGAGAGATATACTGACAGAGAGAGAGAAGAAGGAAAGAAGAAGAAGAAGAGAAGAAGAAGAAGGAAAGAAGAATTAATAGGTGTGAGTATCAGTGTGAGAGAATGAGAGAAGAGAAGAAATACAGAGAGAGAGAGAGAGTGATATTTATACAGACAGAGAGAGAGAGAGAGAGAGTGATATATATACAGACAGATAGAGAAAGAGAGAGTGATATATATACAGAGAGAGAGAGAGAGAGAGAGATACAGACAGAGAGAGAGAGAGAGAGATACAGACAGAGAGAGAGAGAGAGATACAGACAGAGAGAGAGTGATATATATACAGACAGAGAGAGAGAGAAAGAGTGATATATATACAGACAGAGAGAGAGAGAGAGAGAGATACTACGTATATAAGAATACCCATGCATGCGTACGCGCCGGTGCACACTCACACACGCGCGCTTGTCCGTACACACGCGCAGAGACCCCCCCCCCCCCCGCCCCCCCCAGACACCATACCGCGCCTCGCCGAGCGTCTCCCTCCCGTGCAAACATTAATTAAGTAGCCTAACGCATTCCTT
>NC_091577.1:16607778-16612778 GCF_042767895.1 Penaeus vannamei | reverse complement strand
AATATCCCACTATTAAATGACCATGTTTATGTGAACATTTTCACTAATTAATCTTCTCTGACACATATCAAATGCCTTCTCAAAATCAAATTCATGATTCTTCAATGAATTGCATCATATCTTAGTTCAGAACCTCTAGTAGGGTTGCTTACATTAGAAATAAGATATGAGGGCATACATACAATATTTTCAAGCAAACATTCTATGTACTGAGTTTGCTCTACTTCTGTGCTGCAGTCAATGTTTACCAAAAGTCTGCAGTTTTACAGATGTCATATATAATTCTAAAATAGGATCACATGCACACTGTCTCTAAAATGCCAATTTCCCCTGATACACCAGGAAACTCAGTCATACCCTGACATTTTTGACTGAGTGTTTGCATGGCTGCTATCAGGAAGGAGATCTATCGTTGGAAAGTGCTTGCATCTTACTGTAATATTTCCTTGAAACATATATTCACAAACTCCTGGGATCATTCAAGATTATGTGCTAATTTCAATTGCAGTCCACATGTACCCATTCACCTCAAAGTAATAGGAATGGAACGCCTATAAGTATTAAAGTAATATCAAAGTTATGTATATGCCCATACATAAATATGTACATTTGTTTATATATATATATATATATATATATATATATATATATATATATATATATATATACATATGCACACACACACACATGCACACATACATACACACACACACATATAGGCAGACTGATAGACATAGGTGTGTGTATATATATATATATATATATATATATATATATATATATATATATATATATATATATATATATATATATATATATATTATGTGTGTATACATACACACACATGTGTATATATATACATATATGTATATATGTATAAATATATGTATATATATGTATATGTATGTATATATGCTCATGTAATTATATATATATATATATATATATATATATATATATATATATATATATATATATATATATATATATATCGTGTGTGTGTGTATACACACACATGCATAGAATACAAGTCATAAGCTAAGTAATATTTCGGCTATGCCAAGATTAGCAAAATGCGAAATATTTGTTATTCATACATGTGATCATCATGTTTTTAATACTATGTAATGCGCATTAAAGATTCTACAAAATGCATTTGCTTCAAGTTCAACAGATTATTAAGAAATAACGTTGAAATAAGGTGACCAAAGTGAGGCGAGAAGTGTTGGGATAGATTCTAACATACGCAGTAAATTCTTCTCAAAATATTTCGATTGTAAAATAATTACTAAATGATTATAAAAACACTATCCAAATTTTCTGTCGTTTTGCCTATTATGAAATAAATATTCGTTAAGTGTAGGCTTAACAGTATAGAAGAACATTGTCTTACGCCACCATGAAAGACACATTGATGCTTGCGCTCCACCACCACTCAGGTTCCAATAATATAACGCCAGTTCGGGGCGTCGGAACGCCAGGCGTTCGAAGTTCGGGATTTTAAAGTACGAAACTGGTCCACCGCCACTTGAACGCCACCGCCAGTGGTGGCGGTAGACTTTTAAAGTACGGCCCTTAAACGATTTGTGTATCGATGCCTCTCACTGTGTATGTGTGCGTGTGTTTACACACACCTATATATACATATATGCATACACACATGCACATACTCCCACACACATGCACACACTCACACACACATGCACACACTCATACAAACATGCACACTCATACAAAGTGAAGGGGTGTTAATTTTTCCTTATACACTCCTCACATATATTATGTGAGAGGTGCGCAAGGAGAACACCCCTTCACATATAAGGGTTAATTCCAGACGAACGAGTCACTATATAACAATATATTATAAATCAAGGGTTATATTGCACACGATATAAATAATATAAAAGACACAAGAAGGATATATGATAACACAAATATGTAAAGAGACACTGAAAGAAGAAACACGGATATGCCAACACAATCACAATACTCATGCAGATGGCACAGAGAGAAATATTACTGGAGCTAGACAGGTCTTGTCTCTGATTCTGTCTGATTCTACAGTTCAGTTTAGTTCAATTAGATTTGCGAAGACTAGCTCCGCCCGCGCCTTTTCTCTAGAGTGGACCGGCCTGTATCAACTATGTGGGCATGCTCCTGCCCTTTTCGGCTAGTCTGTCAGCAAGCTCATTCTCTTGGATGCCTATGTGGCTTGGGACCCAGTTTATGATTATTATTCTACCCTAGCCAAGGGTTATGTTGAGTACAGAGGTCAGAAGGAAGATGTCTTGGGGCATGCTATGCTGTAGACTGTCAGTGGTTGCTCTAGAGTCTGTGTGTATGACCACGTGTCCATCCTTTAACGACGTGTGCGTCAGGGCTCACATGATCGCAACCGTTTCAACTTGGAGCGATGAGGCATTGTCGTAGTATCCCTTGCTGCGAAGCCGGCGCCTCTAGTAAGACTTATGGGATCTACAGGTCCATCCTTGTAATATGTTCTGCAACCCGAAGGAGTTATTTGAGCAATGACCCCTTTGTACTTGTGTCTTTAGGCTAGGCATATAGTATTGATCTTTTTTCCTTGACAAGCTCAGGACTGAGAACTCGATCATGTTGTTTGCCCACGGCGGGGGTTCTTTATAGTCCAGGTGAAGGGAGTCCATGCCCTTGGGAAGCAATGGTTCTTTGAGCTGGAAGCGTATCAACACTCTGGCTGTGTGTGTGAGCCAGTTGTCCGCAAACAGCTGATAATCTTGCTGAATAATTTTCATACTAATAATGACAACAGAAATAATAATAATATCATTATTATTGTTATTATGAGTATTAGTCATTATTATTTCTAAAATTATCATTATTGTTATTATCATTATAAAAATAGTTGTAATGATGAAAATGGCAGTAATAATTAGTTAAATAATCATTATAACTGCAATAATGATAATCATGACGATAATGACTATAATGATGGTAATCATAAGATAAAGACAATATTGATGATAATAATAATCATAGAGTCTATTTATAATGAAATAAAGGCTAAAACTAATAAAATCCCAAAAGTCGAAAAAACGGCAAAATCAAGCGTATTACAGCCTTTGAGAGAAAGGTCGACAAACCCGCTTTTTCGCTTTTAAAGGAAAATTATGGTGATTTTAACATTAATTCAGGTAATTATGATGATTTTCATGATAATTCCTTTATTATTAACAATAATGATGATAATTATGATTATAATGACAATAATAATAATGATAATAATAATAAAATGATTATAATGATAATTTTGATAATTACTGCAATAATACCAATAATTAACTCTATTCTAATAATGTTCATACTAATAATGATGATAGAAATAATATTATAGTTATTATAATGAGTATTATTGTCATTAGTATTTCTAAAATTATCATTATTGTTATTATCATTATAAAAATAGTTATAATGATGAAAATGACAGTAATATTTAGCAGAATAATCATTATAACTGCAATAATGTTAATGATAATAATGATAATCAGGATGACTATAATGATGATAATCATAAGAATTATGACAATAATGATAATAATCATAGAGTCCATTTATAATTAAATAAATGCTAAAACTAATAAAATCCCAAAAGTCGAAAAGACGGCAAAATCTAGTGTATTACAGCCTTATGAGAGAAAAGTCGAAATAAAAACCTTCTTCGCCTTTAATTGATAATTATGATGATTTTAACATTAATTCAGGTAATTATGATGATTTTCATGGTAATTCCTTTATTATTAACAACAATGATGATAATTATGATGACAATGAATATAATGATAATGATAATATTAATAAAATGATAATTTCGATAATTACTGCAATAATAGCAATATCTAACTATATTCTAATAATTATCATACTAATAATGACAATAGAAGTAATAATATTATTATTGTTATTATAATGAGTAATATTGTCATTATTATTTCTAAAATTATCATTATTTCTAAAATTATCATTGTTATTATTATCATTATAAAAATAGTTATAATTATGAAAATGACTAATAATTTGCATAATAATAATTATAACTGCAATAATGATAATGATAATAATGATAATCATGACGATAATGACTATAATGATGATAATCATAAGAATAATGACAATAATGATGATAATAATAATCATAGAGTCCATTTATAATGAAATAAAGGCTAAAACTATTAAAATCCCTAAAGTCGCAAAAACGGCAAGATCTAGCCTTTTAAGAGAAAGGTGGGAAAAAAAACCTTTTCGCTTTTAAATGATAATTAGGATGATTTTAACATTAATTCAGGCAATGATGATTTTCATGATAATTCCTTTATTATTAACAATAATGAAATAAAGGCTAAAACTATTAAAATCCCTTAAGTCGAAAAAAACGGCAAGATCTAGCGTATTACAATCTTTTGAGAGAAAGGTCGAAAAAAAACTTTTTCGGTTTTAAATGATAATTATCATGATTTTAACATTAATTTTGGTAATTATGATGATTTTCATGATAATTATTATTAACAATAATCATAATTAAGATGATAATGACAATAATAATAATGATAATAATAAAATGACAATTACAATGATAATTTTGATAATTTCTGCAATGATAGCAATAATTAACTCTATTCTAATAATTTTCATACTAATAATGACAATAAAAATAATATAATAATTATTTTTTATTATAATGAGTATTATTGTCATTATTATTTCTAAAATTATCATTATTGTTATCATCATTATAAAAATAGTTATGATGATGAAAATGACAGTAATAAATTGCATAATTATCATTATAACTGATATAATGATAATGATAATAATGATAATCATGATGATAATGACTATAATGATGGTAATCATAATAATGATAATAATGGTGATAATAATAATCATAGAGTCCATTTATAATGAAATTAAGGCTAAAACTAATGAAATCCCAAAAGTCGAAAAAACGGAATAAACTTTTGAGC